>NC_028638.1:53347751-53419288 GCF_001406875.1 Solanum pennellii
TATATATATATATATATATATATATTTATATTGACATAATACATAAACATGAGCCTTAACTTAGCGTCAGTTGACAACTATGACTTTTAACTTTAGATGTGCGCACAAGTAAAACTTAAACTTATATAAATTTGAACAAATTAACGCATTCATCCTACATGGCAGCCTACATGAAAATTTTGTGTCTAACGTGGCATTCTATGTATAACATGTCATGTAGAACACGTGTGTCTGCTTGTTCACTTTTATACAATTTAAAGTGTATACTTATGATTACTGACGAAAGCCAAGTTAAGGGTCATATTTATATACTATGCCTTTTGTATTTATATAAGTTTTCCTTTAAAAATTGAATACGATTAAGTATTTTTGCAGGGCCCATATATATTTTTCAATGAAAAAACCATCCAATTTAAATACGCGCCAATTTCAAATTAACCCCATTTCCTTCTTCTAACTCACGCGATCTATTCCAACGACGAACTCGATTCACTCATTTACTCTTTTGTCTTTGAATTTCCCTCCTCCTTCTTCTTCTTCCAATTTCTTCAACAGAGTGCAAAGTGATCGCTGATTTTCTCGCCGTAGAATTGTCAGTTGAGTTGAAACGCTTTGTCTTCTCCAATTTTGACGGTACAATACGAAGTAGGTATTTCATAATGTTGTTAATTTCAGCTATTCAAATCGAAAAGAGGTAATGAATCAAACAAAAGGGATATAGACATAAATATTCCGGTTAATGTTTGGTGATTTTCATCCTTACATGACTTCATCAATTCAGTAGGCTGTAATCCATATCGGCGAATGATAATTGTGATCGGTGATAATGTGATTTTGATTATCTGTTGTTTCTAATGTATTTTCACTTTCTCATTGAGGTGAAATCTGTTGACATACATTTTTATCAGGAAATTGGATAATCATGGATGGTTATGCGCTTAAGTCCGTGTTGGACTTGCCTCCTGTTTTCCGTTCAACTTTCAGTTTCAGGTACTACTCTGTTCAGTATCCTATCAATCGAATTTCTATGCACTTCTTTATATACTAGTGCTAGTTATTGTTTCTATGAGATATTTTGTGTAAAACTTTATAAGACTTTCGTTCGTCAACACTGTCCATTGAATGTTCAAGTGCACTTATTGTATTGGAATCCTTGAAATGAAGAAGTTACACACTCTCCTACTGCGATACGGGCATCACCTGAAATTTGTAAAAGTGGATATAGAGAACCTCTAGTATAGAGATTGACTTATTAATTTTTTGAGGTAACTAATTGAGCATTTAAATGATATGTGTGGGATATATATAAGGAGAGAGAGAGAGGAATCATATACTGACCTGAACTAGTTTAGGGTTGAGGTGTACTAGTTATTGTTGATGTGACGTAAATCATTTAGGAAGCCACTACACATATACTAGCCACAGAGCTTGTACACTGTTTCCAGACTCCTAGAAATGCCTCAATGCTGATTGCTGGCTCTTTTTATTTGCCCTTGGTCACAAGTCAAACTGTAGAGATGGCTGTTTGATCATCAGCTTCACATCTGCGCTATCACTGTATTACATTCTTAGTATCCCAAGTTGAGAGTGTTCCAAGTACTGTTTTTCTCCATGCAGATATTTTAATTCGCTGCAGAGTGAATGCTTTCCTGCTTGTTTCCAGTCAGATGTGAACATGGTAATTTCAGCGCCAACAGGAAGTGGGAAAACAGTGCTTTTTGAACTATGCATTTTGAGGCTCCTCTCAAGGTTTATCTCAGGAGAGGGAAATTTTATTCACATAAAGGGGTCTCTGAAGGCTGTAAGTTTCTATCAAGTTTTGTGCAAGATAACTGAATTTGCAATTTCAAGGAGAATGATCCATTGAATGGAAGAAGTCAAACTTGCTGTTAAACCTTCATTTTCTGATGTTTTAACTGCATGCTTTGTCTATTTTATTTCACACTACCATCTTATTCAGACTCTCTTTTTGCTACAACTTTTTATCATCATCCTTGCGATGAAAGAGTTAGTGCACCTCAATAATGCACGGTTTTACTGGCCCTTTTTTCATTTACAGTGATGTTTGCCACTTTTACCTACTCCTGCCCGTGCAAAGACAATTATGTAGCCATTGGAAATTTTCATCATCTTTTAGTCATTTAGCACTACAGCAAACTCCTTTTTTCTTCTGATATATAGATATATGTTGCACCCTCAAAAGCACTGATACAAGAGAAGCTTCGTAATTGGAACCAGAAGCTTGGTTCATGGGGGATAAATTGCTTGGAACTGACAGGGGACAATGAGAACTACAAAATCACAGATATACAGGACGCTGATGTAATTCTTACCACTCCTGAGGTCAGACAATGAAAACCAGTCATCACTCTTTTTCTGTTTCTTGGCTAACTATGTGTTTGCCATTGAGTTTGTTATTTTTCTGCAGAAGTTTGATTCTGTGACTCGTTATCGCATAAATGATGGAGGTCTGAGTTTTTTTGGTGATATTGCATTGGTGCTAATTGATGAAGTCCATTTCTTGAATGATCCTCGTGGAGCAGCTTTGGAGGCAATTGTCAGTAGAATTAAAATGCTTTCTCGCAAACCTGAACTGAAATCAAGTGCTCTAGCTAATGTCCGTTTTTTAGCTGTTTCTGCAACCATTCCCAACATTGATGACCTTGGTAAATTTCAAGACATTTCAAACAAGCCAACATTTCATGATAATCTCTGATATAGTAGTTTGATTGTAAGTCTCTATTTATGCAGCAGAATGGCTCATGGTCCCCAGGCAAGGAGTAAAAAGGTAGAATTCTATATATATGCCATCTTTCTATTATCAAAGAAAGTATCACTTTAGTTCTGTAATACACTGTCCAATATGCAGGTTTGGGGAAGAAATGAGACCCGTGAAGTTGACTAACAAAGTTTTTGGTATTTACTTATTCTTAAGATGAATGTTCAATTTGATTCAGTCCTGGTTACACCCTAACTCAATTATTTAATTTGTGCTTACTACCTTTACCCTAAATCAGGTGTCATTTTTTGACTTGGTAGTAGTTAGGAAGGTGGGCAGGCTATGCTTGGGAGTTTGAATTTATAATATTCTTAAGTTTAAAACTTAAAAAAAATGGAAGTTTAAAGTTGAATTCAAACAAAATTATCAAAGCAGGTCCCAGTTAGATCTTTGATTGGATAATATTGAGATCCAACTGCCAAGTAAATGACAAAGTACTTCATTTTGGGAGTGAGGGTACTTTCTGATAAAATGAGACGGAAGTACATTGAGGACACTGAATCAAACATATCGGTATAATGCTATAAAATGCATCAAGCACCTTTTGTAGGAAGTGCATTGACATGCCTCTGGGGCAATCACTGCTGAGCTTCTTATAAGTTCTGCATTGCCAACCCTCTGTCTGCAGGATACACTCCAGCAAAGAATGACTTTCTATTTGAAAAGGTATGTTGTTTGTTGTCTTTTATTTTTCAGTTTTCTGTTTATACCTCTGGTCACTCTTTCAAAGTTTTGAATGTCTCCCCACTTCTACCAGTTTCATGTCTTGCTTTGTCAAATTTTAGAATCTATTTTACAGGATAGCTAGAGATTATCATTATTACACCTTGAAATACCTCTTAGTATCTTGACAATACTGTTTGATTTTCTTTTCCAGCGCCTACAGAACTTTGTCTTTGGTAAGCATAAGAAGCTAGTTGTGACGTCATATACCTCCTATTTTCAATTTATACTCCCTTTATGTTCTATTCAATGTCTAGAACTAAGCATGAGAGTTTGTACAGATATCCTCATGCAACATTCTAGAGGAAAGTCTGCTCTAGTTTTTTGCTCAACCAGAAAAGGAGCACAAGAGGCAGCACAACAGCTCTCTCAGACAGCAATGACCTTTGGTCATTCAAATCCTTTCATCAAAAGCAGAGAGCAACAAGAAAGGTTGAGGGAAGCTTCACTATCATGTAGTGACAAACAAATGCAGTCTTATATTCTTTATGGTGGTATGTTCTATCCTCCCTAACTTTTGTTGCGGCACTATCAGACCCCTGATTGAAACAAAATGTGTTTTTCATTCTCTTTTTTCCTTTGAACTGGGGTGTTGAATATGTAGGTGTATTGAGCCTAGACCCTGCAGATTATTGATTATCTGTGTTATGCAGTTGGTTATCACAATGGTGGACTTTCCATGAACGACCGCAACCTCATTGAAGGCCTCTTTCTGAATGGTGATATTCAAGTGCTGTGCACTACAAATACTCTTGCCCATGGAATTAATCTACCAGCACATACCGTTGTGCTTAAATCAACTCAGTACTTGTATGTCCACCAGCTATTATCTCATTTCTTCATTAGTCAGATGTCATCTTTGTAATTCTATCATGTTCTTTCCAGCAATAAGGAAAAAGGGACTTACATGGAATATGACAGATCAACCGTCCTGCAGGCATGCTACTCTTCCCTGGGGTTCCTCTGCTAAGTCATTTGTATTCGGCAATACAAAATTGTACTGTATCTAGAATTCAAAGATAATGATTTTGTGCACACTTGGAAACCTACATCTAAAGTAAAATTATTGTTAGTTCCAAATAAGAGTTATATATTTTCTAACTATTGCAGATGTCAGGAAGAGCAGGTCGACCACCATTTGATGACACGGGAATGGTCATAATCATGACCAGAAAAGAAACTGTGAGTCTTCTATTGTAATAGATATGAGGTTCACCACATTGTGAAAAATTGACTTAGAGTTTTTTTATGTTGTCTTTTCTCTTCTTTCCCTGCAGTCATCAGTCGGTAGCTAATCTTCTGTACTTCATCTTGATCATTACTGCTAATTTTCCTATCTAAACCTTCTTTTACACATTAGGTTCACTTGTACGAGAATTTATTAAGTGGATGCGAATTGGTGGAGTCGCAGTATGTCACTATTCATCTTGTTAGTTAGTGATGCTTTTCGATCTTGGGTGCATACAGAACGGACTGTGTAACCAAGAAGTTGATGTGGTTTTCTTTCTCTTTAGATTGCTTCCATGTATTACAGAGCACCTAACAGCAGAGATTGTTCAACTGACCGTGTCAGATATAACAGGAGCAATTGAATGGATGAAATGCTCATTTTTGTATGTTAGAATAAGAAAGGTATATCTTCCTGAGCTGATTAATGAGAACATGATCTATCTGCAATTTCTGTAAAATTTTATTCCTGACAATTTTCAGTCAAAATATAGAATCCAGAGAAATATGCAGTAAGGAAGGGGCTAACTGGCGACCGTTTAGAGAGGCATATGCAAGGTGATCAGTGACACTGGTAAACTATGAAATTCTTTCAAGTTTATTTAGCCATATGTGCTGACTTAAAATATATATTCCAGATATTTGTGTTCAGAATGTAAATGAGTTGTCAAGGTATCAATTGATTTGGACAGATGAAGATGGTTTCCTCTTAAAGCCTCTTGGTATGGAGATTTCAGAATGCAGTATAGTCTAATATACATGTTTGGAAATCATAATTTGTGCCTCGTTTATACGCAGAACCTGGAAAGTTGATGACGAAATATTATCTGAAATTCAATACGATGAAGCACATCATGCAAGCCCCTGGAAGCTGTAGCATAGAGGATGCACTTCAAATCATTTGCCGTGCTGAGGAACTTAGCTGTATCTTCACATACTCTACCAATTAAAATGTTTGAGTAATTACAACAGGTGTTATGTCTCACTTTCCTGTAAAATGAAGGGATACAACTGAGGCGCAATGAGAAGAAGCTCCTGAATGACATAAACATTGACAAAGACAATAGGCTCCGGTTTCACATCCTTGGGGATAAAGAGAAGAGAAAAAAGAGGGTCCAAACCAAAGAAGAGAAGATATTTGTTTTGGCAAACGACTGCTTAACGGGGGACCCTTTGGTCTTTGATTTATCCCTTAGCCAGGTTGTCATCAAGTTCATGTATTATATTACCATTCACCAAAAGCATTGATATGGGCTAATAGTCTTTTAATGATATAGGACGTGAACTCTATATGTGCAAATGGCTATAGAATTGCAAAGTGCATGAAAGAGTATTTCCTATACAGGAAGAACTATCGAGGAGCTTTGAGTTCAGCACTTCTAACCAAATCCTTGTATCAAAAGGTCTGGGATGATAGTCCATACTTGCTGAAACAATTACCTGGTATTGGAATGGTGACAGCAAAGGTTTGTAGCTTATATTGATCTGATAGTCCATGTTTTGGGAACAGACAGATTCCTAAGGTTTCTCCTGATGTACACTTATCCTCCTGCATAGGCACTTCATTCAATGGGAGTAAAATCATTTGCCTCACTCTCCGATGCAGATCCAAGGAAAATAGAGATGGTCACTGGAAGAAAATATCCTTTTGGGAATCATATAAAAGAGTCATTACTATCGCTACCCCCAGAAATTGAGATGAGGGTTGAGGAAACTGAGAGCCAAAGGCAAGGGAAGTCCAAGGTTATGGTAACACTGACTAGGTTGTCACAACCTGCTCAAACAACTAAACGACATTATGCTGATATGGTATGGTAATTATAGGGAACATTTCGCCTGTGCGTGATTTTCTACATCACACTTACTTTGTTGTAGAATTTACTCAATGACATTCAGTTGAAAACTTTCTGATAGGTGGTTGGCGTTGAAGAAGATAATCTGGTACTGTTTCATGAGAAAATTAGGTAATAGATTCTTAAATATGTAGTGTGCACTTTCAAAATGACATCATTTTCCTTGAAAAAACAAAAGCTTCTCAACAAAGTATGAACATTTCAAAGCATGTTTGTATCAGCTCAAATTTAGAATATCTTTCTTTTTCTTGAAATTAACAAGGTTCCCAACAAATTATTAGGATTTTCAAAGCATGCTTATATTAGGTCAATTTTCTAGGTGTCCAGCTTATACTTCTGTATGAGTAGTCATACATCTGATGCCTATCTAATGATTCCCTTTGGCTGTTCTACTTATGAACTAATGATGTTAAAATTTTCTTTATGATTATTTACCCACTAGAATGACTTGGATTTTTTTTCTTGCTGCAGGGTGGATGAATTTCCTAGGTACTCTTAAAAGTTTGGTCCCCATTTCCAAATCAAGCCTGAGAAACTGCCAAACTATGCCAACTATATTATTAAATTCATGAAATTCTTGTGAATGCCATTTTTAGTAGTGACCTTCCCTGTTATTATGGTTTTCTTT
This sequence comes from Solanum pennellii, assembly GCF_001406875.1. NCBI lineage: Eukaryota > Viridiplantae > Streptophyta > Magnoliopsida > Solanales > Solanaceae > Solanum > Solanum pennellii. The sequence goes on from NC_028638.1 coordinate 53,354,962, forward strand.
TACAGCCCTTATAGCAAGACAGTTATGGTGCCGAGTCCTCAGCAAGGGAAGCTGACTGTTAAAGCAGATCTGATATTTGATGAATTTAGTTAACTACTAACACATTCTATGTATATTTTCATTTATGTGTACTCCTTCTCCTTGAGTTTTATCTGACTAGATCACATCATTTTTCTGCAGTTGGTGTTGATCTGCATCAAAAGGTTGTATTGATAAACATGGTTGACCATAATTTTGTGATGAAGTACAGAACCAAGCAACCCTCTTCCTTCCAGAACAATGATGCCTGCATCATAGAGGACACACAAGATGCAGCTCAAGCATCATGCCAAGTGTCTCACAGTTTAACTGAAGCTGGTTGGAGCTCAGACATGTGAGAGCTAACTTTCCCTTTTTATGAACATAAAGCATATGATAACCATGATTATTGACAATATGACTGCTAATTTTGTAATTTCTGTTTCTTATTTGGAATATTGGGTCATGAATATTAGACCTTATACAGGAGAGAGAAGTTTGAACTTATAGCAAATTCCGTCTATATTTGATGGCACCATATGAAATAATTGTGTGGTATATGTTTTGGGGAAACTGAAGGTTCCAGATTCTATCGTTCTCTCTTACATGTATGACAGGTTGAATCTACTTCCACACTGAATACTAACTGACTTCTTGTTTCTGTTATCAGGCCCAGTTTCAAGCTAATAGATGAAGATCTAGACGAAGGTAGCAATTTAAGTTCACATGTTTTGTGATTAATGTACTTCAATGTGTTACTGACTTCTGCTGCTATATATATCAATGAAGTGGTACTTGCTGCTGCGGTTGAAGATGATGAATGCAGAATCATAAACGAAAATACAATATTTGACCATATACGTGAAAAGGCTAAAAACCTCCCTGCTTTGACCTCACTGAAAGGTACACGTTTACCATCATTAGAGACTTTGAATCTCATCAGAAAGCGCACTCGCGAGAAGCAGCTTCTTCTTGAGAATGCTGTAGGAGTATCTGAAGAATTGAGAAGAACCAAAGTCCCATGTCACAACATGGTCATTCAATCTGCAGAATACATTGATCTAGAAGAAAATAGACCATTTTCTAACAAAGATCAGATACCATATAGCCATCACGTCTCTAATGCCATTTACCTGCCTGATGAGAGAGGTAATATACAAAGTCATTGGCGCTAATATCTGTAGATTAATATGCAGGCTGACATCAAATTATACTGTTCTAGGTGAGCTTTTCTTTGAAACTGGGAGTGTTCCATCTGAAACAATTGCTGAAGAAACGATATTCAAATATAACCCTATAGATTCTGAGATGTTCCACAGCTTTGAGAATGTGAAGAACACAGAACACAAGTTACACAGTGTGGCCAATGGAACCTGCATAATTCACCAACCTGAGCATTATTCTTCCAGCTTTGGGTTTCAAGAGACAACTCCAACAAAAGTTACGAAAGATGCAGCAAGTAAACAAATTGAAGAGGTTGAGGATCTAACTCTTCATGGACACACCCCTGGTACAAGTGAAAAAACTGATCTTTTTATGGAAACCTCAAGAAAAGATGCAGAGGAAAGATCAAGATTGTTGTCAGCTGCAGATGCTTACTTTATAAGGAATAAAGTTGGATATCCACTACGTTCTCCAAGTTTCAAGGAACAAGAGGGCATTTCTTCAGTACAAGTTGGAGAAATCAGCCAACCTAATTCCTTTCTTGGATTTAAAAGCATTTTTACATTTCTATTTGAATGAACATGGTGGTATCTAGGATATGTTGAATCCAATGACTTGCTTTGTCATCTATATTGAGAACTATGGGTTTAAATTTTGTTTGGTCTCCTTTGCTTGGTTAAATAAAATTACTTTCTCCACAGTTATGTTCTTTGGAGGGTATTGTGTTCTGATTTATCACTTATAAGAATTTCTACATTATTAGCGTATTCTTTCTTGTTATAGCAAGTAATCATAAATCAGGTTATCATAACCTGATTTATTTATCAAGTTACTTAAGTAATGTCTTAAGAACATTTCACTGTAATTATCATTTTGGTGTCTTTGTGGTATTAAAGAGATTTTACATGGTTAGTACATAAGTTTGATTAATAGTTGATTAAAGATGTACAACTAAAAAGAAATGAGAGCTTCGACAGTTAGGCATGATATAATATAAATAATAGAAATAGACTAAATCTCCACTTACTCCAACAGTATATTTAACATAGCATAATTCAAAGAGTATAATTACATTTGACATACCGTAAAAAAAAAAAAACATCTGTACTTTCTTGAATTTCGGCACAGGTCTGCATTGATAAACAAATTGAAAGCGAGGGAGGGAGTAAATATAGAGTGATTTCTTCATGTTTAAGAAATTATCTAATAATATTATTTATGTTTGTTTTAAAATATAATATTACTTAATTTTATTTATTTTTTTCAAAATATATTTGACACAAAAAAATATTATCTCTCCCCTAATGAAATGTTATGTAATATTTTTTAAATTTATTAGTGATATTTTTAATTCTTTAAATGTATGTAGGCTCCTAATGCTAATTTATTTCAAATATTTAATCACCGTTATAAATTGAGATTTATTTTAATATAAAGAAAAAACAATTTATATAGATAAAGGAAATAATAGATGATTGAAGTAAGTGGATAGTAATATTTAATTAAGTGTTTTTTTTATTATTAACTTGAAAAATAATATGTTATAAAAATAACTAATTAGTACTACACAAGTGACATTTATTATTTGCGTGATTTTCTTCGATAAAAAATCTTCTTGTCAATCGTAAAGAAAAAATCATTTCGATTCTCATAAAAAGTTAAGAGCGGAACTAACCTTCGGTTTACACAGAATTTAGTTATATTTATGATTTTAAAATTATTAAAAATATATAAAATATTTGATTTAGAACTCTCTACTTCAAAGAAACAAAATTTAAAACTTACATGTAAGCTTTCAACTAGATACGGGTGTCTATGCTAGCACGAACCCAATATCTATTTATTTGATTTATGTCCTATCGATAGAATTTAGAAAGTTAATTAAATTTTAATATGATTATAGATATTTTAAGTTGTTACTTACTTTTTGTTTACACAAATTTAATGTAAAGCGATCCATTAAGATGTCCACAATTAAAGTATTTTTCGTCATCGATAGTTGATTTCATATTCAATGTAGCTACAAGATATTATCGACATTCAAAATAATAAAGATATTACTAAAGAATATGAATTTAAAACTAAAAGATATAATCAAAACATATTCTATAATTTTAGAAAAAATTATCCACTAAGCAAGTTAAAATAGAACAAACTAAATAATTTTTTCAAATCAGAGAAGTATAAACAAATAAAAAAAAACATCGTATAAATAATAATGAAAAGCAGAGACACAAACACTTATCTAAAAGAAATATTATTAAAAAATGTGACATGATATTCTAATAGAAGAGATAATATTTTTTTGTATATGTATCAAATATATTTTTAAAAAATAAATAAATTTAAGTGATTTTATAGTTATAAAATAAACATAAATAATATTACCAAATAATTTTTCGTGACTATCTATAAAAATTACTCATAAAGATGTATCCAAATGGCCATACAAACGGTAGTCAAAATTTCATCAAAATACTAGATGGTTCTCCATTCTCCTGTAGACCACCATAAATAGAGTGGAGCTCGTTTTACCAAATATTTACCCTTTTCGTTGGCTTCTAGAATTCAGCCGAAAACTCTTTTTCGTGCCCCTGTTATTTTGCGTAACCGTCTCACACCGATCTACTTGCTAAGGTTTGCTTCTTCCCTTCTTGTGTTTTTTCTTCTTCTTCAATTTCTATGGTTATTTGCTGTAGTAAATGATCGTTTGATACAGTAAAATGCTTGATTTCAAGTTACTATGCTTTTTTGGCCATATTTCATTGTATCAAAGTAGAAAATGATATTTGAAAGTTAGAGTTGCAGTTAACCATGAATACAAATTAGAGTTATCTTTGAATACTTTGGAGTGAAATAAAGTGATTTTTGTTGTTTCTCAAATTACTGAAAATTCTGGATTTCGGAATTTCATGAAAGTGTTTTTCGGAGTGATGAAGTTCCATGTGGTGGTTCGACTAAACTTAACAATCTGAAGAATATGAAAAAGAAAAAGAAAACGTCTCTTTAATATCCGGGAAGTCAAATTTGCTTTTGGAAAGGGATTGAATGAAGGAATAGGGGGAGAGAGTTATTCAATGATTTTTACTGTTGCTATTTTTTGTTTTTTCTCTTACAAATTGGAGCTTCGTGGTTGACGCCTTTTCTTTATACCTCTTCTTTAAAAGAAGGGAAAAATGGCAGGTTCCCATATTGCACATGCTGCATACAAGGGTCCAAGTGTAGTGAAGGAGATTATGATAGGGATTGCTCTTGGAATAGTTGCTGGGGGTTTGTGGAAGAAGCACCATTGGAACAACCAGAGGAGAACTAAGGAATTCTATGATCTGCTTGAGAAAAATGAGATCAGTGTTGTGGTTGACGAGTAACTAAAAGTCTGGTCAGATACTATTTGAATTTTAATGTGTTGTTTTCTCACTTGGAATTATAATGAATAATGATAGTTCATTTGAATATATTCATGAGACATACATTTAAGTTGGGAAATGTTTGACTTGATTTGGTGGGGTGTGCCAGGCCTGGGCTGTAGTGCAACGCCAAGGCGACGCGTGAAGGCCCAAGTAGCAAGCTACTTTCATGGACCTTCCCCCTTAAAAAATTGAGTTAATATCGTGTGAGCCAATGGCTCACATATCAGATATTAAACTGATAAGAACAGATACTACACTTGATCTTAGCCAAAAGGCCGAGAAAGGTATGCCTTATTCAGGTAATGGGCCTTGATTTTATAGCAAATCTTGGCTATATAGGCATTAGTTATTTCTGATATGGGATGAATAGACTAATACAAAAACAATCTCCTTTGCTTTCTCGAATGTGTTAGAGCGTTTTTAGTTCTTATATATCAGATTATGCTTAATAATAAAATGAACAGCTGACAGTGATGATTCGAGTATTGTCTGGCTGGTAAATGGTACAGAATTTGCTATGCAGATTTAAACATATTGGGATGCTTATTTCACTTCAGTGTCATACTGTGGATCTTCTAAGCATTTTAGGCTCTCTAACATGAGTATGTTTTGTGTTTTTTTGCATTCGAGCAGGAAGAAATCCCTGTTCTTGGGCTAGCAATTGTTATAACCATAAAATTAATAAGAGCTAGTGACGCACGGAATAGGGAATATGCTCGTATATATCTTTCTCCATTGTATGCAACAGAGTTCAAACTTGTGACATGAGCATAATATACACATATCACTTGTTACACTCTTATCATGTGGCTATTGTGAAGCAGATGATAGATTGCTAAATGAAAGCACAATGTTTTTTGCTTCCTAAACCGAGAGGGTACATTTCATACTTCTATGTGTTTTTTACACTGCTAGCAAATAGATTTCTCCAGTGCAAAGTATATTTGTTGGTCATGCTTGAGATGATTGTTACATTGTTTGCTTTAATACATGACTTAGCAACCCATCTGTAAGAAGTTATTTTGGTATTCGTCACATTCTAACATCAAAGTGAGTTGTGTTTGGAGATTAATGGTTAAACATCCTGTCATATTTATTGGAACACATTAATCAAAAGAGCTATTTGTTTATTTCCTGGTTTCAAATTAAGCAGAAAAATGTTAAATTTGAAAAGTTGTACTCAATTTGGTGGGGTGCGCCAGGCCCAAGCAGTAGTGCAACGCATGGACGACGCGCAAAAGCCCAGGTAGCAAGCTACCTTAATGGACTTTTCCCCTTAAAAAATTAAGTTAATATCGTGTGAACCAATGGCCCACATATCAGATATTAAACTGATAAGAACAGATACTACACTTGATCTTAGCCAAAAGGCCGAGAAAGGTATGTTTAATTATGTCAATGGGCTTTGCATTTTATTGCATATCTTGGCTATCTACGCATTAGCTATCTCCGATATGGGATGAATAGACACTAAAAATATATAAATGCAGTATTTATTCTTTTTACTAACAATGGAGTACTATGTTACACCAACTAACTCTTTGGCAGATTTTTAGTTGACATTCAAGGGTAGTGTAGTCCAAAGACTGTGATGTCCCAACGCTTATCAGTCAAATTACATATATTGTATTCTCACATCATATCAACGGAACAATAGATTTCACAAAACTATTGAAAAACATAATTTTCACTATAATATCTCAAGCATCTGTGAAAACTATTAAAATTTCTACAACTATTAATAGACAAATTATAGTTCATAAATAAAATATCTACACATCTTAAGGCGCTACATTAATCGATCACATATTTCTAAAACAGAATTTAATTTTCACCTTGCTTTTATTACCCGGCAATCAAAGAAATTGCAAATTTAATAATTGTCTGATAAGTAATACTAACGTTGAGGGTCTATTCTTCTTTTTTTTTTAAAAAAAAAAATGTTTGTAGGCTCTTTTATGTGGTAGATATATATATTTAATTGACATCATGTGGTCCAAAAACAGTGAAGTCCCAACGCCTTACCTGCTAATGCTATATATGGTCCACCACCATCGTACGAGTATAATATTTAATCCGTTTCAATTTATGTGATATTATTTAATTTAATTTTTAAAATTTATAATTTAAAATATTTTTTGATTTTATATGTTGTCATAAATTATTTCATTGTGAAAAAAAAGAGGATTTTAAATAAGATCTCTAATTACATTTAAAAAAATAATTGAGGATGAACCAAAATAAAAATGCGCTACCGAAATTTGAGAAAGTGAGATATTATCCTTCAATAGCTAGCGTTTATCAGCGGAATTGCGTGTATTGCATTCTTACCTCATGTCAATAGATTTCTTCGACATTCTTCTGATAATTATTATTATTGTCATTTATTTATCATTTAGTTTCAATGATACGCCTATAGGCTATAGTTTCCTATCTATTACCTCAAGGTTAATTAGGTTTTGTGGTAAAAGAATTTAGAAGTTTGATACGTACGATATATGTCACGATTAAATCGCAAATAAAAAATGATATTTAGATAGAGAATGATAAAAGTTGAGTCATTAATTTAATCAGGTTAAGTAGCTGTGGCTACTGGCTAGTCCCTTGCAGACCTCTAAATTATTAAAAAAAAAAAAAGAGCATATAGTAATTTTGAAAATTTTACTCTTGATTCAAAATCATAAATAAGGTAAATCTGAATTGTATCGCAAGTCCTACCATCCAAAATCCAAAAAGGATTTATTCTTTTTGTCTAGTTAATTTTTTTTATAAAATCTATTATAGTTTTTCCTAGATTTTTAATGTTGTTAGTGAGAGTTCGATTTCTATTCTTGTCATTTCCTCCCCTGTATTTCCTGGCGTTACCCGCAATTTGGGGAAAAAATATAAGATAATTCTATTCTCGGTAACAATAGTGTCTACATTCACAGAAGGCTACGATACAATAAGATCAACAAAATTAGGTGGTTGAGGTAAATGAATTTAGTCGGCATCTGGTAGTTCAAAATGGGGTCCAAATGAACCGGCCATATCCACATAATTTAATTATATGATAGCATTTCATAATGACAAAAAGCCAGGACAAACGAATTAGCATTAAGCAATTCATGCACCTATTTGAAAATGATAAAAGTATATATGCTTCAGTCTACACTTTCTTGTATTATCACTCACCAAAAATTCAAAAATGAAATACTAATTCTATTACTGTACAAAAAATGTACTGATAAAAAATCTCTCAAAATTTCCATTTCTATGTTTTGTCCTTGCAATTATTTCCTATTTTCAGACTCTTTTAAAAGGAATTCATCGCTTTTGTGTGGTCCAGTTGATGAGCTTTGCATACTTGAGGAACCAGTGGTGGTGGCATAAGATGATGATTCATCAAGTTTATAGAGTGCATTTGAGACTAAACTTCTTATACTGGATTTGATTGAACCGCCAGCTAATAAGTTCGAATTTAAGAATGGTGGTTGGCATGGTTCTGGAATTTGATAGCCCTCACACGTTAGCATTTGGACAACTTCACTCATTGATGGTCTTAAAGCGACAGAAGCTTGAGTGCACAACAACCCCACTTTTAGTACCTTTGATGCCTCTTCTCGCGGAAAATCGCCTTTCAGTAGAGGGTCCAATGCTTCAGTTACCTGATTTGTTGTGTACAGCTTCCACACCTGAAACCAAAATGACAATATATACCGAGTTATATGATAAATATAGTTTTTTGACTTTACTACTAATGTTCAATGATATTCATATAACGACCATGCTAAAGAGAAATGTATAGCATTCTTACTGTTTGTAGTAGAGAGCCAGAGTCCTCTGCAAAGGCAATACTTTTTCTGCCACTAACAATTTCAAGAACAAGCACCCCATAGCTATAGACATCAGCCTTCTCTGTTAGTTGTCCTTTAACGAGGTATTCAGGAGCCATATATCCTCTGTACACCGAAAATCACAGATTAAGTTTAAGAAACGGAATTGTATTGATAAGTATTTGTGAATTGTTGACTTACAATGTTCCAGCAATTCCAGTGCTGAGATGAGTCTTGTCAGCTCCGAAACACCGAGCAAGTCCAAAATCAGCAATTTTTGCTTCAAGATTTTCATCAAGAAGTACATTGGAGCTCTTGATGTCCCTATGGATGATTCTGATCTCTGAACCTCCATGGAGGAAATCAATGCCTTGTGCTGTTCCAACTATAATACGGAAACGTTCTTCCCAACTTAGAATCTTTACCTTGTCCTTATCTACAAAAAAAATTCAACAACTCAATCAGAAGTATATAACTATCACAACATAGAAATGTATAGGTAAGAAAAATGCTGTGTCAAAGTCCAGGTTCAACTGTCAAGGTATTTTCCGCTCTGCCCCAACCTTTGGGGCCTCAGCTTTTGGTCACTTTGGGTTTTACCAGAAAGATGTCTTGACAGTTGAATTCTAAACTCACCCTTTTATGTATGGAATTAGAAAGAGAGATAATTACCAAAGAGGTATTGATCTAGACTCTTATTGGTCACAAACTCGTATACGAGCAGGCTCTCGGGGCCTTCAATGCTGCAACCCAACAACTTGACAAGATTTTTGTGTTCAATTCCATGAATGAGATTGACCTCATTGAAGAAGTCATCAACCCATTGTCTTGTATTGAAAAATAGTCTCTTAACTGCAATAACATTCCCATTAGGCAGAGTCCCTTTGTATACAGAACCATTTCCTCCTTGTCCTACTTTTGTTGAAGGATCAAAGTAGTTGGTTGCCTTCTCAAGATTTTCATATTTAAAATTCAAGCTCGATTTCTTGTATGAATTCGATATTTTGCCAAGATTAATGCGTGCTGCAACAATGTAACCAAAAAAAGTTACAATAGTTCTACGGTTACTTAGAATATATAGTCATTGAACGTTAGTAATCGTAGCAGTAAAGTTACGAAACTATTTTATTTTGTTCATCAAACTATACCTTGTTTTCGCCTTAATGATCTTTTACGAGCTGTGTAAGCCGCTGAGAGAGCAAGCATGGTGAAAGCTGTCACTCCAAGAACTATAGCTACTATCACCCCTTTGCTTATTCCTAAAAATAACAGCATTTTTTCATTACAAAATGCAGAAGATAAAGTCAAAACAGGCTCACAAAAGTCAATTGATTTTGTTTTTTTTATAAATTTAATTTAAATTTCGTGTTTCTTTTATAGAAGATTTTTCCTTTTATATATAAAAAATCTCAAAACAAGAAATACAATTTATGAAACGAAGTCATCTTCCTGGGACCATTTCCTTGAAAAGTTTAAATTGTTGGTCACAAAAGTTGGCGAAAATTTAGAAAAATTATGGCATTTTAACGTTAAATGTAGTTAATTTTTGCCGTCGAAATAAAAGCAAAGTACCGCTCTCCCCATATAGGAAAATTTGACCAGAGGTGGATGGATGCAGCCACATTTACTTTTGACATGGAATATACGTGAAAATTAAATAAAAAATAAAAACTTTAATCCCTATATTGATAATTTAAGAAACAATATATTAATTTTTTTTTTAAATCTTAAAAATTAAACTCGTCAATTTTAAAATTAAAATAAACGTGTGAGGTTTGATGAGCTAAAATAGAAAAGAAAGTGAAGCCGAAAAATGTCCGCAAATCAAATTCACCTTGACATGCCATCGAAAATTGATCGAAGAAATACTATCCCCTCCTCATCTCAATGCCAGTTTAAGATTTTAGTAGTTAATTATAAAAATATTAAGTAAAAAATAATAATTTACTAAAATTATTAATTGTAAAGTTAGTATTATTACTCACTGGCATTTTTAATTGCAAGAGTAGAAATGAAGAAAGAGCTATTTTATTTTGATTTTCTAAATCGATATATACCTTAAAACTTCATTTTACACCAAAAAGAAACTTGAAATGAAATGAAAAGTACATGAATTAGAGAATAACATAGGACGATAATTCAGTTTGAGCATAAAAATTGTTTGAAAATGAAGAAGTACTTACCACCGTTACTGTTTCCGGAGGGATCATTGAGAAATTTCTGTGTAGAATATCTCAAATAACAGCCAGCAATCAAAGCTCTAGCATCTCTACTCGGCAAACACCCTTTGATATCTCTACTTGCTTTGTCCAAACACTTTTTACAACCACTTGTACTCAAAGTTCTCCAACACTGCGCCAATCCATAAACTCCGTTCAAATTCGCCGCCGCGTAACCGCCGTTCGCCACCGCTGTCTTCGTCATTTCATCAATCAAATTTCCAGTTGATGCGTTTAACGTGGCCAATTCCTGTCCAGTAGCAACTCCATTTGAGCTGCTACAGTTCACTCTATCTTCAGCTGAATCAGTAGTTTCGTTGAAGAAATTGTAGTGATCGTACCGGAGAAAACATCCGTCGAGATATATTCGACCGGATTTACCAGGAAGACAACGAGGAAGTCGAGTTCGACTAGCAGCGTAGCATAGAAGACAGTCCTGATGTGGTAGATCCTGATAACAATTTGCTAATGCATAAATTGATATATTTGTTGAATTTACACCATGATTTCCCCAATTGTTATCCGTCACGCGTTGTGAAACAACTTCCATTAGTTTAACAAATTGGGGAATAATGATCGCCGCTGTTGTCCTGTTCGTGCCGCATATTAGTCCAGATTCTGAAATTCGAGGATCGGCTTCACAAATTAAAGCAAAATTCAGCAACAAAACAACTATCCAATTTAAAAGTGGAAAATTTGAGCTGGATATATTCATCTCAATTTTCATGAGCAAGCTGCTACTGTTCGTCTTGCTCTATGAGATTTATTTTAGTTCTAAACTTTAGTGTTTGATTAATTAACAAGAAAACAGAAATATGTTAGTTAGAAATGGGAAGAGGAGAAGAATAAATGATATTATTTTTTTTGACTAGTGTTGTTCAAAAATGATTCGGACTTTACAGCCAACCCTTGTCTGCTACGTTCCTCTTTTTATGTGTCCCTGTTTGCTAAAATTTGACCTATTTCTACTATTAAAAGTCTTTATCTACTTTGTGCCTACTCTAATTATTATAATTTTTCCATGGTGTAATCTGTCGATATACTATATGTATTGTTTAATCCTTATCTGCTTACTAATATATCTAAGGCATAATATATAAATACGTCTTTTAAGTTGGTTTTGAATTACATATATGTCCTTCAATTTTGAGTTTGCATAAGTAAATTGAACAAATAGACACACACGTCCTACATGTCAGTTTTTGTCCTATGTGGTGTCCAATGTGTATTTTGCCATGTATGACTCATTTGTTTATTTGCTTAAAAGTTGGATAGTTAAAGTGCATGTTTGGGCATTATGAAAGTTAGAGATCAAAATTAAAATTTGAAGCCAAATTTAGGGTTCAATACATGTATTATGCCTATATCTAATAGTACTTACTTGTTACTTTTTATTTTTTAGTCGATTTCAAAAAAATAGCACATTTATTTAAAAATAAGTTAACTTTAAAAATAATTATTTAATCTTTAGTAAAATGTTTATAGTAATATAAATACCAAGTAAAACTATCAGATAATGGTGTATTTGTTATTTCTCAAGTCATAGTCAAGTAAATTGTTTCTTGGTTGAACGGGCATTGCCATAGTCCTATAGGAAGTTTCTACCTCCCTTCTAGTAGTTAAATAATCACATGCGTTTGCCCCAAGTAAAACAAATAAATTACACAATTAAGACGAAATGTCAAATGGAAAATTGACCAAAAGTAAATCAAGTATTGATACATCACTAATGACATCTTTCTTGGCTGCAATTTTATTTTATTTTTTCAAAAAGATGGTAATAAAGAAAAACTATTAACACGATTTAAAAAAAAAGTTGAGAGAAGGAAAGTATCCAAAAGAATCAAGTATTGATAGTTGAATTTTGCTTGTTCATTTTGGATCGTGTATATTTTTTGAGAAATAATAATCAATACAAATAGTACTTATAATAATTGATGTGTAATCTTAAATTTTAAAAAAATAATTTGAGAAATAAATAAAAAAACATCACTTAGCTAGTATAATTGTAGTTGTAGAAACATCTGAAAATCAAGCACTAAAGAATATGATGTTTGTCGAAATACAACATGGTAATATAATATATTATATAAAAATAAATAAATAAACTATTCCTAGATTGCACCTATGGTCCATAGATTCTACACCTCTGTCGGATCATCGGACGCAAAATTAATGCTAAGAATTTCCTATATTACATATGTTAAAAAAATTATAACATTTCATATTTATATTAAATTAATAGATATGTGATATTTATAAAAGGAATTGAATTCATTTAATTAATTAAAATTATACTTTCATGTAACAATTTTATCTGTTAAACTATTACTAAATTATCAAAAATATTTTATTGTATATTTTTGATTGTCACTTTGGAGTATATGTGTCAAATTTGAACTTTAAACTCCATGTGCATTGAAATGTTGTAAGTTGTAACATAAAATTACTATTATAATTTTTTCAAATAATCCATCGTGAACAAGAGTCAACTGTGGACGCAAAGAAATAAATATAGTAGTTAAAACGACTAACGAATTATTATTCTTTCAAAAAAAAAAATTGATCGAGAAAGGAATAACAAAGAGAACGAAAAAATAAACATAGACAAAATCAATATTATAAAAATATAAAACTAACATTGCTTTTGCTTCTAGAGTGGACAGTAGTACACGTCGATATCGTTTTAATAAAAAAAAAAGTTCGCCAACGAATTTATTAAAATATAATGATTATTTTGACTAAAATCTCACATTTACATTTTAAAATTTATTTAATATTTATATAAATAATTTATTAAAAATATTAAAATAATATTTTTAAAATTATAATTATAATTCTGCTTTTACTATAACAAAAATGATCATTAATGACATTTAATTCTTAATTATTGTATTTTTAGTAGCAATTGTCACTCTTTGTATATGTCCCTAAAGTTTTTAGCGATATTGATTTCAATGACTCTTAACTAATGCTGATAAAAACTTTATCACTCTTTATTCGTATCAATGTTTAATGCCACCAAAAATTGTTTTTGTTGTAGACTTTTACCATTCCTTTCGGAAGGTAAAAAGTAAAATGACCCAATGGAAGGATGGTTCTAGGAATGGCAATAAATTATTAGGAAGATGAAATGAAATGTCAACTAACGACGACAAAAAGAATCTATTGCTTTTTTAAAAAATAAAATAAAAATACGTTTAAGTATTAGTTAGTGTATTATTACATCTCCACCATCATGTCAATTGCAGAAGTTATTGACTAACAATACATTTTAACAGGATAATTATGGATTAGTTGTAATTTTGACCCCCCTTAGTTATTTATAAATAAAATATGATTTTGATTATTGTGATATTTTATTAAGCATTTTAGACTTTGGATTAATTCAAATATCTGTGTTTTGGTTCCTTTATTTAGAAATGTGTTATAATATACACAAGGCTATAAATTGTTTTAGTACCTCACAATTTGTTAACTTTATTAAAAATTTACTAGAAAATGAATCAAACTTACACGTTTCAATTAATTAAAGATCAATTATACTTAATCGAACGTTAGAGGGACCAAATAGAATTTATCAATCTTTTAGGGACTAAAAGAGCAAACATCCGTTTTTCTTTTCTAATTTTGCTGTCAAAGTAAAATTTGTGGAGTCCTTACTCCTTACCGTATTCATCTGGCAAATCTATTAATTTTCCAAAGAAGCTTCTAAGTTGTTTTGTTTCATAAATATTTTGATCCATTCCGTCGTCTAGTTTACGTACAAAACATAGAGATAATACATACTTTATATTAAATAATTTATATATAATATACATATTCAGTATACTATATTGTGTATCTACGTATATTTTAGCTATATTAGTAAATTAATTGGCTGAAAAGAATAGTACTTAACTATTCCAAGTAGAGCCGTCAATATGGGCTAGGCCTGTTGGGCCGGTCTGGCTTAGCCTGGGATTTAATAGGGTTGGGCTATGATTTTTGGAACCCATTTGAGAAAAAGACTTTTTAGCCAATGGGCCAATAAAAATTAATTAAAAAATATTATATAATATTAAAATTTAAAATTAAAGAGAGTATAAACTCAAAACAATTAGGTTAATATTTCTATTTAGATATTTATACTTTTACTTGAAAAAGAACTTAATAAACATTACAAAGATAATTTTATTTGTGGATTTGATTAAAAATAGTAACATTAACATCATGTAATATTATTTTGTCGATATTTATGATAATATTTTTAAATTATAATTTATAATTTAATTTAATAATTCTAAATATAATATACTTTTTAAATAAAGTTGGCTGGCCCGGCAAGCCTGTAGCCCATGTACTTGTTGGTTGAGCCGGCCATTTCTGGCACACATCAAAATTGGGCTGCCCAGTCTGACCCGTAAAATGTCGAAGCCTGTATGGATTAGCCCGAATGGGGTGGGCTAACCCATATTGACAGCTCTAATTCCAAGTCAAAATGTAGAAAAATTAATTTATTTATAACTAATTGCTAGGTATATTATTTTCAAGTACTTGTAAAAAGAAATTCAAACGATACTTTAGTGGTAACAAGCATTTTTTAAAAATTTATGCTTATATACATAGTTAATAAGGAAGTCTAGAAGACTTTATCGAATTACAATATTATCAAAGAGTTGTGAATTCTGAGATTTTAACTCATTGCTAGGTTGATTAAAAAGTCGTCTCCAATTGGACTTTTTGCTCATAAGTAAATGGTATTGGATGATTATCTGTCTCATGTAACATCAACCATATGATATAAATGGGAATAATACGAGGGATGAAAGTCATTTAACGCCATCTCTTGTTATAGCCTAAAAAAATTTCAATTTTTTAAATAGTGATTTTTGTTTTATCGAATATAACAAGAATCTGAATTAATCGATTCAATAACTAAATGTATAAAACAAAAACAGGACAAATAAAGATTGGGTCGACATGTTTAATTCATTTTGGAATCAAAGTCAAAAAAAGAACATTTTTACAGTCATTTTCAGTTAAATGGCTCACACGAGGAGTCTTCGAAATGCCTAGTACAAGTCAATCCCCTAATATTGAACATAGATCTTTCTTTCCTTTTTTTTTTTTTTTACATGTCAAGCAAAGTTTGCAAGTTGGGATGATAGTGGGATGGTTTGAAAAAAATGTACGAACTAAGTGCTAATTGCTCGAAGGAAATTATTTTTCATAAAAAATTATATATATTTTGATAATATTTTTATTTTTCCTAGCAAAAATATCATTGGGTTCACGCCGAATGGGATAGTCAAGGAAGGAAATAACTGGAAATGTCATTTATAGAAACTTATTATTTCTACTTTAAGTAAATAAGTCATTTTTCTTATTTTTACGAAATTTTTTTTACAAAAATAATTTTTTATCAATTAAATATAAAAGATCAAAAATATATACTCCCTATCAAACACACCCTAATGATGTGTTGGCTGAGTTTTCTTCTTGTTTTTGGTGGGTTGGTGAAGATTTTGATTTATGAAACCCCAACTATGGGAAATGACTTCAAAATTCAAAAACAACGGCTGTTAGATTGAAGTTAGTACTCCTACTTTTCGTCCTCTTTTCTTTTGTTTCTTTCTTAGGTCCTCTAATCTTAACGTAAATTATTAATTTTATTTCTAAATTAGTGACAATTTTAAAAATATTTTTTCACATGACTAATTAAACGTAGATACATCCTTGATTTGCCGCAAAACATAGCAAGTGGTCTCAAACTCTTGTATGACATGTAACTCTCAGCAAAAAATCGAGAGAAGTGTTGAAAACACCCTTAAACTTGGCGATAATTTAAGAGTGTATTTCACTCATGTTGCAATATCAGGGGTGTGTTTAAGTTCATTTAGTCAAGTAAATGAATATTTTTAAAGCTGAAAATAATTTAGGGATAAAACTAATAATTTACACCTGTTTTGCTTCTCTAGAGAAGATGAGATGCTAAAAATGAAAGTGTTCGCAACACATACCGAAAGTTGTTTAGGGATGTTTCAAATACTTCTTTCTAATAAAAATGTTGTTTAAATTAATTAGCAAGCATTTTTGTGTCTGCCCAAATTTGAACCTAGATCAATATATACGCAATAATGAATGGCTTGTCCATATATAGAAATGATGTTTTGGTCCTCAAAGACCCCTCAAAATGGTTCTAAAGAAATTGTTTTATGAATTATGATTACAAGGAAGAATAAGAAGAAGACTCATTGAAATTTGAATGGGAGAATATTGAAGAATTTAATTAAAAGAAAGAAACGAAAAGCACAATGGAAGACTTATTTTGAGTCTTGGAGTACACAAAAAAAAAATCAAAATAGATAAAGGAACATTAGTGGAGCATGAAAAAAGAACAGTAAAATGATATTTCGAAACTGTGATGAAATTTGAGATTTTAAATTTGAGTCCTAGAGAATGAAAAAATTATGTTGAAAATGACGGCTTCAAAAATAATCTTATAATATATGAATTTAAAAATTTAATCAGATTTCTATATATATATGGCACATTAGATTTTTTTTTTGTTGAAAAAAATCATATTATTAGGATATTTTCACACTAATGTTTTTGGTGCCAAATAGATTATCCTTATGGTAATTATAAGAAGTACTTTAACTACTTTTATATAAGGGATAATAATACTTTTGATTCCTCAATTAATGATAAATTTGACTTCGGTTCTGGTGATTTATGAATAAGCACATCTAACCTTAAAGGGAAAAGGTTCTGATATACCCCTCAATTTTGTCATTTAGAGCTGATATATCCCTTGTTATAAAAGTGGCTCATATATGTCCTTACCGTTATACAAACGGCTCACATATACCCTTGCCGTTATAAAATGGCTCCATATACCCTTCATTTAACGGAAGTTAAAAAATTAGTTTTAAATTTATAATTATCATTTCTAATTTTTTAAAAAAAATTGTTTAGGGTATATATGATTCTTCTATCAAAGTTTAAGGTATATTTTAATTTTTTTCATACATAAATTATTTTTTGGCTTCTTTTATTTATAAGTATTTGAGTTTCTTATTCTTATTTTATTTTTTTCTTTTATTCCTTAGTTTAAAGAAAAAAAATTAAACTATTTTTTTTGTGTGTATTGTAATTTAATTTCGTATTCGAAGAAAAAATTTGGTCATCTACAATAAGTTTTACAAGAATATTAGTGAAACATAAATAAATTTGATTATCAAAATAATAATTATAAATTAGTCATTGAAACAAAAAAAAAGTCAAAAAAAAAAATGTTTGACGAGGATTAAATTTACTCATACTGGATTATATTTAATAGAAAAAAATAATAAAACTTTAGATTAAAATTATTATTTTTTTCATTTCCGCTACAGGAAAAGGGTATATGTGAGCCATTTGTTTACAAGTATGAGTATATATGAGCCACTTTCATAACAAGGGGTATATCAGCTCTAAATGACAAAGTTGAGGGGTATATCAGACCCTTTTCCCAACCTTAAATATGTGTTTTTGGTGCCTTTTAGATAGAAAATACATTTGGGCTATTTTTAGAAGTAAATATCTTCAAATATAAAGTAACAAACAAACTTAACATAGTATATCGATGAAAATGATAAATAATTTTGAAATTTTGTGAATATTCACAAGCAAAGGGGATCAAAAATGCATATTTCATGTAATTGAAGATTAAATATAATTAATCAGATATCATAATGATATAGTTGAAATTTATCAATAATTGAGTTATCAAAGGTGCTAGTAACCCTTTATTCAATTCATCTCTAGAATATTTAGAGTTCCACTTTCAAACTAAAATTAACGTATTCAAGTTTTTCAA
Source organism: Solanum pennellii (assembly GCF_001406875.1). Classification (NCBI taxonomy): domain Eukaryota; kingdom Viridiplantae; phylum Streptophyta; class Magnoliopsida; order Solanales; family Solanaceae; genus Solanum; species Solanum pennellii. The sequence continues at coordinate 53,373,431 of NC_028638.1, forward strand.
AAATTCAAATTTAACTCTACTTACTTTTGAACTCATTTTAATTGATATTATAAAATTGACTAACATGATATATTTAAGGGTGAAACAAGAAACAAAAATAATAATGGTGGCATAATCGGTTTAAGTAAATCCGTTCATTAATAGTGTATCATTTTTCTAAAAATAATTGATAAAAGGTTAAGCTTAATCATAGTATTAGACTAATCAAAACTTCTTTTTCCCCTAATATTTCAACATACTTGAGCAAAACGTGACTCGTTTTTAAATCTCCAAATCTAGTGAGATTTGATTAGCAAAAAATTATCAATTTTGATTAATAGTAAATGTTATTAATGTCTTGAGTATAAACGCAGATAGAGGCAGCTTACCTTCCATAACTATTTTAATTCAATTTCCAACTATCCATAATTTGAAAAACTTCAAAAGAACCTTTACACACGTCATCTTTACATAATTATTACTAGTTCCGTATCATATTAATTATCACATTTTCCTTTCACATGATTTTTAGAAAGTTATAAATAAGAAACGTATTTTACAAAATTACCCTTTATCACTATTTGTGTACTCAACAATCATCTTGTTTTTGTAAATTGATAAATATTTGGAAACAATTATTTTCATTAGTGTGGGTGGATCAATACTAGTTTGGTTAGAAAAAGAAAGACAATAATCCTATCTAAGAAGTGAAAATTGACAAATAAAAAAAAAGAGTATTTTGTGTGGGTTCATTTTAAATGATATATATTTAACTTCAAATTAAATGGTTATGATAAACTATATTTGCTTAGTTTCTGAGAATGTAACTTTATTACATGGGTAGTTTCTGTATTTTTTATTTTTTTTTGAGTTTCTTAGGTCTACTGTCTAGGACCCCGTTGGTAAAATGTATCTCTTTTTGTATGGATATATTTAGTAGATGAAAAATCTTATATTTGTCGCTGACCGCCACTCAACTCTTTTCCAAGTGGTCGACAATTATAGAAGCTAAAAGTAGCCTATAGTAGTACACTTTTCATAACAGAAAAGTCGAAAATCACCTCTCATTTGCAAATCTTTTTCAAGCATAAGGTGTGAAAGTGAGATTTTGGTATTCATACAGAAGTGTATAGTAATCAGGAGAAGAAATAACACATAAATGAGACCTAGCTATCACAACACAAAAACATCCTCAAACCCCCTGTTGTTTGCGTAGTATGGAAAGAGCCATGAGCCATGAAAGAATGATTTACATTGACGTGCAACTCGAACCAAAACTGAAGCTATTCGTGATAGAGTCACAGGACTAAAACCGACCAGAGGTGAAGGGCTGGGAATAACCCTGTTCCGGGAGGCTACCTGATTTTAGGAGGCCTTCTGCTTTCTTTATTCTCAAGATCCAACTCATAGCAACGATCTGCATGTGCTCTGAGAAATGCAGGCTCTTGAAACAAATTTCAAGCGTCGGTGTTTTGTGATTCCCTGTCAATTTCTTAGTTGACATTTTTTACAGCCTGCAGTTTTATGCTTTACTTTGGTATAATAGCACCTTAAATTACTCTTCTTTCACCAAAGACAGTACTGGAATCCCTTTAGTTGAAAAACTTGAGCACTTAACCCGCAGCTCATCACCCACCTCAAAGTCCCTCTTCATACCAGACTACACCAAAAAAGTAAAATTTCATTTGACTTTGGAATTAGAATCTCCAGGTGAGACAAACGAAATTCGATTATGAATATCTAAAAGGGGCACGATGCATAATAGAAACTAGTGGGACCATCATAATATTTGTTAAGGCTTTTGTGAATACTATATGGCTAAACAAGGAAAAGATGGAAAGCAAGCAATGTTCATCTATAGAAACATAAAAAGAAAGCAAGGGTGATAACAATAACTTGCCGAGCCAAGCAAGGACAAGATAATGACAAGAGTTTCACATAAAGCAGACTTATTAATGTAAAAAGTTGAAAATAACAGAGGAACTTTGAGAAAGTAAAGTCAAACATACCTCAAAACGATACATTCCACGAATTCCACCACCCAAATCAAGCACCAAACCAAGGGCACGAATTTGATGCACTTTTGCTGTTACTTTCATTCCAAGCTTTAGTTTGTTTGCACTCATAGGGGTCTCAGACGTAGCGTCATCCTTATCTGACCCAATTTGAGAATGCAGGCCTACTTCAGGAGTATGTTTCTGCTCACTTTCATCATCACTTATTAGGTCAAGAATAGCATCCTTGCTTCTTTTGGACTTCTTCGCACTTCTAGAAGAAAAACCGGATTCTGAAAGTGAGGACGGTATCCTTGTCTTCTTCTCAGATGTAGAAGCACTTTGAGATCCATTATCACCTTTCGAATTCAGAGCATCACTTTTTTCCTCCTCATCACACTCCGCCGCACTACGGATTAGAACTGCTGGTGTAGCTGAATTCAAAGTTGAATCATTAGTTACAGTTCCCATAGTAGCACCTTCGTTTTCTTGCTCATTGGATTTATCCTCAATGGCAGCCCAAACATTAACCTCTTGACTAGTAGGAGCAACAGGTTCATCAACACAAATGTCTGTCTTAGATTTAGGTCTAGGCAGGGTGGCTTTTAATGATAAATTAATATTACCACGAACGTCCTGTCCTATACACATTAAAGAAAGTTGCTGTCCCACAGATACCACATCTGAAACTCTGGAAACCTAAAAGTAAAAAAAAAAGACACAAATTAATCACAAAACAATAACATGGAAGGAATAGCCAGTCTAGCCTAAACCTCCATGCCTCACACTTTGTTCCTCAAGTACAGAAAGGACAAAATTAACTGTTTGACTTGTGTCTTTAACATAGCTTTAGAAACTATAAATTGATGCATGATTTACACAATTTTTACAAATAGACATTAACCTTTGCTGAAAGAAAAAAAATTGAGAGGAACATGGCACAGACTGCAAGCAATATTCTAGTTAAATTTCAGAGTTTTCAAAGAAAAATTATACACTTGCCCTTGAAAGCAATGATCTACTATCACAGGAGGTCATGATTATTTTCTGCAAATAGTCTCAAGCTCTATTTGCATGGTACGGGTGAGCAATTGCAAATTAGTAAGGTAATATCGACTCCTGTAGAGTGAGTACTAATTACTATGACTGAGCGAGTTCAAAAAGCATTAAGTTTTAAACTGCTATGATCCTTGGCAGTATAAAGTTTTGATAGCGAGGGAGAGAGGGAAGAAAAAGAGAACTTACCGGGTCGTGTGACAATTCTGAAATATGTAAGAGGCCCTGTTGTCCACCATTAAACTCCACAAAGGCGCCATATTCTTTAACAGATACAACAACACCTTTATATACGCCTCCAATCTCAATTTCACGTCCAATTATAAAATCAACCTGTCAGCAGTAAATTGCAAAGGATGGAACTGGTTGGCTCAGAAGCTTTTCAAGAACAGTGAAGCCAAAGTAAAGTGAAAAACAAGGTACATCTGTAGCACTTGAGGAACTTTCAAGACAAACCTTTTTTTTTTTAAATACCTAATTCACCATTCTGTCTTAGCTGTTCTCCTTACTTCAGTTACATGATTGTGCTCAATGTTTAGGAAAAATGTTACATGCTAAAACAATAGGCAGTTTTTCTCTAAATGGAATACAGTGACAAAAGCAGTTCTCATCTAACCTACAACACGTAAACAGAAGGGAAACACAAAATTACCTTCTCCTGTACTTTCTCCATCACCGACTGATTTTTGGCAATTATAGTAAGTGTTCCATCACTAACCGAGATCCGTGCACCTACATTATGAATCAGCAAGGAGAAATGAACGCAATTTTAGGAGTAACAAAGGAATCAGCTGGAGAAATTAAAAATGAAAACTACGGCCTGGAAAGAACACCATTAGAAAGTGTTTACATATGAAATACAGTGCTATAAGACACACATTATCTGTCTCTATGTGTGTGACTCTGTGTGTATCCATTTGTTAGAGAGGTTAGAGTCCTTCCCTCATGAGTCAGTTTCTGAGGCTAAGTTGGGCACAAGTTTCATATCTTTACAAAACTTAACAAGGCAAAGCGATAATGTGTATAAGCAATATGAAGCAAAAGAAAAAACTGGTTTACAATTAGCATATTAGGAGCCAAAAACCAAGTATTCCTGCAACAAGTTTGAAGGGAAGAAAATTCTACTTAGAAAGTCAAGAACAGTTGTCATTAGAGTTACATCAATGATCATACACAAGAGAGGAATGAAATTATTAACCATGCCCTCATGTCAAAGATCACCCAGAGTAACCAGGTAAAAGTAACAGATAAGTCTAATGCAAACTGTTGACTGCACCTGTTTCATCTTCAATTTTCCTCTTCAAAGCACCAACAGGACCAATCAAGCGACGAAGTGCATCATTGCTGTATTTTGACGTAACTGTATTTGAAGCATTCATCAAAAGAGACATGTTAAATGAAGTGAAGCTAAGGAGTTTAGAGAAACATAAGATCAATGACTGAAGCTAATTACCTAGCCGCGGAGAATATATGTTATCCTGAATACGTGGAGCACTTATCTCACGCTCCATGTGCTCGAGGATTTGAAGCCTCCCTTTAAGTGCAGGATCTAGACTCTCACATATGACATCCAAAGGAATTCCAGCAGGTTTAATATCTAATTGTATGGCCGTTACACCATTACGGGTACCAGCAATCTTAAAATCCATGTCACCCAGATGATCCTCCAGACCCTAGAGGAGTTAATTAATCAGGTAAGTAAAACTCGCACCAAATTTAGAGAAAGATAGAGACCAGCTTCAGACAAAAGAAACTTAGGATATAACTTAAACCAATAAGCCAGAGGAAGAGAAGTAATATAGACTATACAAGTGGTGATGGTAAGTAAAGTTTTGAAGTTGATAACTCTTGTTTACATGATTTGCAGTTTTCAATGACATAAGTTTTATGAGCATATAGTTCTGGACTTCTGGTGTGAAGTAAAATCTATTCATGCAAATGCAAGTAAGGCAGACAGACAAGGTTCAGACTGGGGGCTTCTCAAGTCAAACGGATGCAAAAACACACAAGACCAAGCTAGAACATGAACCAAATGGAGACACACAACAGTGGAATCTAAGTTTATACCAAAGCAAGGAATAGCAGGTTTTCATATATTTGGTGAAATCCAAGAGGAAATAAAAGGTCATATGAAAAGTCAAGAATTTCATATTACAATCATAATCATGCAAGCAAGTGTTGGCTAAATAGAAGATACACCTCTTAAAGCCTAGGCCTTTAGTGACCGGATGATTTCACAACTTTAAAGCACACTTTCAAGGTGACCAAATAAATTATTCTCACTCCAGCCGCCGGTATAGAGCAATAGTTATGAGCTTCCAATTCTTGTCTTGAAAAAAAGATCCAAAATCCTAATATCCATTTGGAATACTGAACAAGGTAAATTTTACCACCAATTTGTTTGTTTTTCCATCCCTTGAGCATTCATTAGAAGATGCTTCTTTCCCTCTTATTTGTCCCCCCCTTCACTGAACTTCACAGAGCTAAGACAAACATTCAAAAAGATTGAAACAACAGTCCTCACCAGAATATCAGTCAATAAACGATAATCCTTGATTTCACCAGTTGATGGGTCAACTTCACTAACAAGCCCTATCGACAGACCTGCTACATGTTCTCTTACAGGAATGCCAGAATCCATCAAAGCCATGCTGCCTGCAGCAACCAAATAAACAGGAAGATGATGTTTGCATTTTGAAAGGAGAATTATGACTTACAAGCAGAGACTTAGATCAGAGAAATCTTCTTAGAGATTTTTCCACTCAAAATTTCATCATCATTAGTGCATAATGAAAGTGTGAAAACGTCTGACAAATATTTCCAGATTGAAAAACCTTGAGATCAAGAAAATTGAGAAATTACCTCCACAGACAGTTGCCATTGATGTCGAGCCATCAGATGCCATGACTTCAGAATTGATTCGGACTGTGTATGGAAAATCATCTTCAGGGGGTAATACAGCAAGCAGGGCCTTTTCAGCAAGAGTGCCTGTAGAAGATTAAGCATCCAGTATCAAGAAAATGATCCACAAATTACCCTGGAGATGCTGTAATTAGAAAAAGATACCACGAACATAAATTACGTAGCAAATGAACAGAAAGACCAAGAAACCCAAAAGATGATCCAAGTGGACAGAGACTCAAAAACTAGAACCAGTTATACCAGACGATATAAATATTTATTAATCAAACATAAAGAACAATGCAGGCAACCCTGCCCCCTACTTTATGATATTGCATGAGAGAGACATAAGATCTTCTCTTTTTTTCCTTTAGCCAGTACTTGGTTTTTACATGAAACAAGGAAACAACAATAAAACAAGAAAAATAAGGTTAATGGGAAAGGGAAGAGAGTACATTATCAACATTTCTCTTCCCTCGTTGTTGGTACAAAATGGCATAAATGTTTCCACATACTGAGGTTGATTACAAGTTACAACTGCAAATTGACAATCTAGTATTAAGGTCCATTTACAGCTTTCACTAACTTCAGGAGCAGACCATATTATAAACCTGAGAACTAAACAGCTTACCATGACCAACTTCACGCCTATTCAGGCCAGTTCGTTTGCCAACTTCATTTGTACAAAACGGTGGAAAACTATAATGCAGCATGAAACGCTTGCTTGAAGGACCGACCAGTGAATCCAGACGTTGAGCATCCCCAGGTGCTCCAAGGGTAACAGTGCAAAGGACCTGTATAAACATCTCATAAGGGATAATGAATGACAACAAGATTGCATATTTGCAAGTGATGATAACCCTAAATCATAGTACATCATGTGTTTTTAGTGAAAAATGAATATACTGACCTGAGTATCCCCTCTTGAAAAAATTGCAGATCCATGTAATACAGGTAAATTACCAGCTTCACAGTACAAAGGCCTAACTTCATCAAGACACCTTCCGTCCACTCTAAGCCCTTCAGAAATGATCCTTCTGCGAACAACCTGATGTTGTCAGAAACTTGAGGAGGTTAATATCACAAAATGAATTAAAAGACTAAAACCTTAGTTTAGGATGTAAAAAGAAGCCCAAACAAATAGTCCTTAAAATGCAGTAACTGAAGTATTGAAGTCTTTATTTAGAATATGTCAATGTTTGCTAAAGGACTTATAAATCCAAAAAATACATGCAACCTACTATTGACCAATCATGAGGGAAATACACATTATTTTGCCAAAGATAAAATGCATGAGGAAATAACCTACAAGGTCAATCACTGATCATGTGATCCTCTGCAATCAACAAAAGGAAAAGAAGAAACAAAAAATTTTCTGTTTATTAATGATGTAAAAATAAAACCTCAAAATCAGTAGCACAAAAGATAAACTTCAGCATCTACAAGCATACCTGCTTCCTCACTGTATCAACTGTCTTTGGTAGAATTTTTAGGCCTTCCTCATCACCTTCTTCCTCAAGAGCTCTTTTAACGTCCTGTGTGATTTTTTCCAAAGCTTCTCCACGCTCGAACTGAATAAGAATGGAAAACATAGTATTAATGAGGTGAAAAGAAGGTACCTGCAGCCTTTATCAATAGACTATATAACATGAATAGTGAAAAACAATGAAGTTCCTAAATTCATCTTTCAGTAAGAAAATAGATACCTTTCCATAAGTAGGGTCTGTAAAAACAGCTTCTATAGGTTCTTTGGCCAGATTCTGAATCTTTTCAAATGTTTTTTCTGATACCATAGACAGCTTATACTCTTTCTTCTGCTTACCAGCTTTAGCTGCGAGTCTAATTTGAGGGTCAAGATACTTAACAGCCTGAATATTCAAAAAATCAAAATTATTGGTTTGGAGTTATGGAGAAGCAGTGACAAATTGATAGCCAGCAATGTCTCACCTCTGGATGAGCAAGTCTCAAAGCAGCTTCCAAATCCTTTTCAGATATTTCACGAGCTTGGACATCTATCATCAAAGTTTTATCCCTCGTACATGCATATACCAAGTTAAGATCACTGATGCTAAGCTGCATGACATCCAATAAGAAGACTTTAATCAAGGTACAGGACTGCAATTACTGGTGAACATAATTGGCATCAGTGACAACAACTTTTGTTATATTCTTACTATGTAGTTCTTCCTAATATTATGGAAGAGAAATAGTTTGCCTAGAATGCAAATTCTTGGAAATTAAGCTAGTTATCCACTATTGACACCCAGCAGTGCTATATAATCAAGAAACTACAACATCTGCATGAGCCCCAAAGCTCCATTTCTTACACTTAATTCAACCATCTTCTGTTAAGAGTGCAAAAAAGTACAGCACCCAAGGACATGGCCTAAGTTCTCAAGATGCCAGGGTCGTAACTGCCACCAGAATGAAAGTCAACTTGCTGAAATTGGAAAGCATTAACGTTCTAAATTTATCCTGAGGATGCCAACTGATATAAGATATTACCTCCTCCATGCTTGGATTTACGACAAATTGACCTGAAATCCTTCCAATACGTATTACTCCAATTGGCCCACCCCAAGGAATATCTGACAACATTAGAGCAGCAGATGATGCATTAGCTGCCAATATATCTGGATCTTGTTTCCCGTCAGATGAAAGCACACTTGCCATTACCTGGGGAGAATGTGAGTCAGCGAAGCTTATAGCCGCCAAAAACTATTACTATCAAGTTAATTGCAATAAAAAGACACCAGCTTACCTGCACCTCGTGGTAAAATCCAGGAGGAAAAAGTGGTCTTATGGGTCGATCAATAAGACGACCACATAAAAGTTCACGTTCTTTTGGAGCACCCTCTCTTCTCATGTATGTTGTCGGAATAACACTTTGAGCAAATTGTTTTTCTTGGTAATCAACCTAAGAGAAGCAAACATTATCAGCACTTACGACCACGACCAGATAATGAAAAAAAGCTAACAATTTACGACCACGACCAGATAATGAAAAAAAGCTAACAATTTACGACCACGACCAGATAATGAAAAAAAAAAACTAACAACACGGCGCAAAAGGAATGAAAGCAAAAAAGGAAACATGGCCTTGTACACACATATATGCCTTCTGTAGCATTTGAATTCTAGTATGCAATAACACATAGTTTCCTTCACCAACATTACGTGAAAGCAGCAGAAACTCAAGTCTTTCTGTCTGTGGACGTCTGTACTATAAAGACCGCTGCTTTAATTTTTATCAGATGAAATGCCAAAATGCTACTGGGATGTTGAACAGAAAATGCCTATGTTATAGAGATTGAAGTCAATTCTATGAAAGCTAGAAACAATGCAGATTGAATTCAAAGTCTGTCTCTTACTTTTACATGATGTTGCATATTTTCAAGTGAGCAATACTAAGAGAAATAAAAAAAAATAGGAATTCAGAAATGTGGTGAACATACTGTAAGAGGCAAAAAATCACTAATTGCATCGCCTTTAGATGAAGCGACAGTAGAGAGGACTTTCGTCTCTTCCATGGCTAAAATTACAGAGCCATTAGCAAACCTCGCAATCTTTCCAGTTTCTAAAGTAATTTTGCGTGATCCAATCTCAAATTCCTCAGCGAATGTCTCGAGAACCTTCGTTCGAGCAACAGGAGTATCTGTATTGGCCACTGACGGTGATGTGGACGGCGCAAAGCCAAGACGACCACTGCAGATTGTACGAAAACCAAATCTTCGCCATGTGAGAACGTACGGTAAGTTGCAGAGAAGTGGGTTTATTTTGTTTCTTACAGAGGCCATTAGAGAGTTGAAAGGGACAAGTGGAAACTGAACGATAGGAAAAAGGCTTGTGTAGGGTTTAAGGATTTTCTCGTAGTTACAATGGGGTTTTAGGAAACTCTACGAACCGGGGGCAGCATATATACGTGCATTATTTAATTGAAGAAAAAAAAATTAAATTTATATTTTTTATTTTTAATATTTTTTAAAAATTATATAGGTATAAAGTTTTAAAAAAAAATTCATACATTAAATTATTTTTGACTTCTTTGATTATCATTATTTGAATTAATTTTTTTCACTTTTGTTAATATAAAAGGGTATACATAAATCATTTGTATAACAATATGGATATATACGAGTCACTTTTATAATGAAAGATCTATCCACTCTAAACGACAAAATTAAGAGATATATATCAGATCTTTTTTCTCAAAAAATAAATATTACAATATCAACTATAATTTAAATAAAATAAAAGTAGATAAAAGTGTATTTACCTTAATTACATTTGACATTTATAACCTACCATTTTGATGATACACAAATAACCACTTAACATCTATAAAATATTAAATTAAATAAATAGACATACATTAAAATATAATTATACTATTTAAGTTGAATATAAGATATATCATTATTAATTATTTCAAAAATTAAACCAACAATAAAATTCAAAATCGAGTTTACATTTTAAGCAAAAATAATCAATTTTGACTCTTATCTGTTTTTTATATCCTCATTATAATTTACCATATTATTATCTAGTTATTAGAATTAAGTCATCTAGTTTTACATTTTGTTCTTGGTGTAACTCGAATACGAGAAAATTTAAAATTATAATTATAATTAAAAACAAAAAGGCAAACTTGAATATTATGTTAAGTGAAATTTATAATTTTAAGTTAAAGAAAAACAATACAAATAATTTACTAAACATTAAAAATATTCAATTTAGAATAATACATCCTTCAATCAAGGAAAAAAAGTATTTTTGACCAAAATAAGTTATTATTGAAATTTATTCACCAAAATAATACCTCATAAAATTATTATTTTAACAAATTAGTATAAACGTATTTTTCGTGCTAAATTTTATCCAAAAAAAAAATTAATGAAAAAAAGGTAAAGTTCAAACGGAGTAAATAAACATAAACGTTACCGTTAATAACGTTTTATAATTCATTATACATATTTTATGATAAAAATGTTACTCAAAATAATGTTTTTGCTAAAATTACTTGTTCGAATAAAATGGCAATGCTCTTTCAATGGAGATTCGTACTCATATCCAATTTGTAATAGAAATTTTAGACAATTAACAACTGTAATTAGATGGAATGCAAAATATTTGTGTGATAATGACAAAATTGATCCGATAAAATATAACGATAAATACAACACGAACAAGAGTATCAAAATTAACAATTGAAGCTATGTGGATATTACAACTTTAATGTTTGCGTGAAAAATAACTTCTAATGTAATTGTAGTATCAAAAAAGAAAAATAAATCTCTGTAATTTGCTACAGTGTCATATAATTTTTTATCTATTCTATTGTGATTATGATATAGACATTTTCTTTATAGTTGATTTATTTATTTACTACAACACTTCTAATTCAATAACTTCTTTTAAGTAGGATGAAGAGGAATATTAACTTGTTTAGCTGGTAGTCTATTATTAACTTGTTTTACAAGGAAAAAAACTCCAAATTTCCTATTGCATATTGAGTATGAAGAAGAATCTCTATTGAAACATGATTATTTTGTTCAAATAAGATATATCATTATTTACGTTAAAATTATAAAATATATCTCAAAATAAGGAATTATAAAATGTTAGTGAGTAACAGTTAAGGTATATTTACTCTATAATATATGGACTTACAAAAAAGTTATTAAAAAATATGTTTATATTAATTTTGATAAAATCCAAAAAAATATATTATTTTAGAGAACTGTTTTTTAATAATTTTGATAAAAAAATTAAGTAAAACATATGCCTTAGTGGTGCATTTTATGATAGTGAAACGTTCTAAACGAGTCTAAAGCAAAGATAAATAAAGAAGGAAAAATTACATGACTTGGCAAACATTACTATGGTATTAGTTAAAGAGAGTATAGATTAATTTAATTATTATGAGTGGTTACAGTTTTAATTTTTTTGCCATTAATTATGGGACTCACGTTTTATTGTATACTCAACCCAAAAAACCTTAATTTATATTTGTATTTGTATACAAGTTAAATTTCATCTCTCCTATTAACATTTTCATTTTATCTCTTAAAATCACTCTTACACTTCCATCTTAGAATACGAAAATCACCATCTTCAACCTAATTGATTTTTTCAATCTTACATATAGCTGCCCAAATCTTTCTCAATTTTTTTTCATTTTTTTTCCGTTTGTATACTATTAGGGCTTTCATTTTGATGATGCGATTCACCGAAATTGTTATTCTGATGGTTGACGCCGCTATTTCTCCTCTTGTCACTGTTGTTGTTCTATCTATAAATTCTTTCGAAAGAGAATTATGTCTTTACGAGTTATTAGTCATGCGTTGTCGGTGACGAGTGCACCTAATCGGTCTCTTATCATCGATGATTCAATTGCTTTTCAAATCTATTCTATGGTTAAGGACCAATCTAAACAAATTCTAGAGGAAAAATCTATCTAAGAGTTGAGATCCAAGAAAAAACATGATGCAATCGCATTGCAGCATGTTATCAACAATGTTAATGCGAGCAACATTTAAATTGTTGAAGGAGAAAACAAGAGGACAACCAAATATGGCGATTCTAATAGTAATCAACCAAGAACATCTAACGAGGTTGTGTCTGATTCATCAAATAATGACAAATTTGAAGAATATCAAGTAATTGTATAAAATAATTTGTTTTTTACAATTTGTGTATTTGAGTAGTCTTATACAAATTGTGCGAGGATATGTATATTTTCATATATTTAAAACTATATATATATATATTATATATATATATATATATGCATATATTCACAAAATCTGAAGAACATTAGGTAATTGTATTGTATAAGTTTGTATATAGCTATTTATATATTTGGGCAGTTATATACAAAAGAATTGTATATAGCGATTTGTATATTTTAATAATTATATACAAAATTGTTTATGTATATGTATATTTCTGTATATTTAAATACTACATTCATATAATCATATACCTATAGAGTTCATAGATATATACAAACACAAATAGTTTTATTTATTCAAATAATTTATATTTGTAAAACATATAATTATACAAGTTGTGTCATTTGATTTTTCTAACCAGCAGTTAGATTATTGGGAAAATGCACAAGTATCCTCTCAATCTAAACCCGAAATTCTAGAGACATACTTATACTATACTAAGGTACTATTACCCCCTTGAACTTATTTTAAAAGTAATTCTCTACCCCTTTTCGGCTTATGTGGCACTAGCTTGAGAAAAAAAGTCAACCAGCGTAGGCCCCACAAGATAGTGCCACGTAGGCCAAAAAGGGGTAGAAAATTATTAATAAAATAAATTCAGGGGGTAATAGGACCTTAGTATAGTATAAGTATGTCTCTGAGATTTCAGACAGATGTTGAAGGGGTACTTGTGCATTATCCCTAATTATTAATATACAATTTCTCTATTTTTGTATAAACAAAAATACATACTTGCGAACTATTAGAACAAATAAAATGTTGATAATTCATTTTTGAAAATTTCACTTATATACCATACAAATTAACCGTACTCTTTTTTGCCGCGTCGTACATACAAGAATATTGATGAACTAGATTTTTTTGTGTGTAATATTGCTTAGGCCTCATTTGTTTTCATTAGGACTAAAACGCCTGAATCTGAATATACAACTGAATATTAAGATATGCATTAAGATATAGATGTGTAAATCTTAATATTAAGATATCGTCTCTTAACGATTATTGGGACTGTCTGTTTTCAATATCTATGTACATATGAAATAAAACGCTATATCAATAAAATATTATAAAAAACTCATTTTAGTAGAAAATTATTTTTATAGAAAATTATATTTTGAACATTTTATTGTAACAAGGTAATATGATTTTTTTATTAATAATTTAACATTAAGTTACATCATTTATATGGCTATTCTTTGCACTTAAAAGCTTTGAGAATCTAATATAATGCAACCTAAAATAGTTTACATAGAGTAGTAATATAATGTTTGAGAAAACATTTTATTTTATAATGAACATTTGTTATTGTTATCAATCAAACAATTAATATTTTCTTACATTCTGAAATCGTGCTAAATATTATATCGTGAACTGTTTCTCAATTCAAATATATTGATTAATTTATGAAAGTAAATTAAGTTAGAAAGAATAAAGAAAATTATAACGGTAAACATGTAATTAACATTAATTAAATAAGAAAAAAAATCTTAATGAGTTATTGTGATATAGTTGAATTAAGATAGAAATTTTATTTTTGAGTCTGAATGGTGTTAATAGTGTGTTAGATATCTTATTCATTTAGATGTATTCATACTCATTAAAAGACTTATAAAAAAATAAAATAAACAAACTTAATAAACTAAATCTGAATAATTAAAATTCAGTTCTTAAAAACAAATACAGACGAATATGATTGATTAAGATTTAGACCCTAATATTATAAGGAAATAAGTTGTTATGGTGTTTGTATAATTGTAGAACTCTTTTCTTGAAAAAATATTTAATTTAAAATTATTAGCTTAAATTATGGTATTATGTAAATTTTCTGTTACCTTAATTAGCGATGATTATATAAATTATACGTATAAAGCATTATTGAAAAAAAGGAGGCCCATATCGCGCACGGCGGACAAACACAACCGAGTTTTCTCACAGCGGCATTGACAACTTTTTTAAGCCAACTAAAGTGTTATGCTCGCCGTCCGACCCAGACTCCGGTGTTCCTCCATGGCCGGCGTCGCTTCTTTTGTCTCATCTTCATCGTCTTCAGCATCATCTATAGCTAGTAAAAAATTCTATTTTCAAGTCAATTCCAATCGGCAGCTCTTCAATAACAGAGTATCTCTCACTACGCGAATCCCTAATGCCTCCATTCGGTGCTTCGCTTCCACCTCTGGTCCGACTAGCAAAATCCTCGTTCAAAATCCCATAGTCGAAATGGACGGTAATTTACTGCAGTTGAGATGAGTGCAAGCACATCTGTAATTATTCATCCACTCCTTTAACTTTTTTTTTTTGTAGGTGATGAAATGACGAGGGTTATATGGAAAATGATCAAAGACAAGGTATAATTATTGTCAGCTTCTGAATATATCTTTTAATTTTGTTTTGCCAATTTTTCTTATTATGCTTCTAAATCTTTTGTATATTTTTGCATCATGTGGTGGCAGCTAATCTATCCTTATCTAGAGTTGGATACAAAGTATTATGATTTAGGTATATTGAACCGTGATGCCACTGATGACCAAGTTACTGTTGAAAGTGCTGAGGCAACCCTGAAGTAAGTTCATTTACCTAAATGATTCGCACTGAGAAATTCACTTAGGTGATTAAATGTTGTTTTTTCTCCTTCAGAATTGAGGCCAACTTATAGTTTTTTTAAACAATCAGTTGAAGTAGATTATTGTTTCAGTTTGAGAAGTTAGCTATCTTTGCGTTGTTTGTTTTGCCCTTTTTTTTTTGTTGTTGCAAATGCTTCTGTATTTCACACCAAAGCTAATTGTACTCAAATATCAGTTAATTGCTCAAAACATTCTAGTTCCAAACTTGAATTGGCTTATACTCCTTTATTGTGCAGATACAATGTTGCTGTGAAATGCGCTACTATAACACCTGGTCAGTTGTCTTTTCCAGTTTTAGAAAAGCTTTTGAGAAAGGTTAAGGAGGAAATTTCTGCGTGATATTTAAATAATAAAGGTTCATGCTTTAGTCCAAATGTTTCGTTTAAATGGTGGTTTCCAAATCACTTATGGCTCTCTCATATTTAGAGTTTGAATTTTTCAGAGTACATGAAGCTCCCGTGTGACCATAGATTTTGAAGTTGAAATTTGAAAATTTGAGTTTTGCAAGTTGGGTTTGGACATGCATTTTACTTGGAAAGTCCCAACTCCCCAAAACCCCAAAAGACCTTTTTTTAGGAACTTGAAAATTTCATGGCCAAACAGATATTGAAGCTCAATTTTGAAAATCTACTCCCAAAATCTATGGCCAAACGCTAGTGAAGTTACGTGGAAGTTAGCAAATTGCACTATGACACTTTCTAATTCTCCTACTATTGATGTTTCAGATGAGACCAGAGTCAAGGAATTTGGGCTGAAGTCTATGTGGAAAAGTCCCAATGGCACAATCAGAAACATTTTAAACGGTATGCATGCAACTCAATTTGTTTGTATCTCAATGACAAGGTCTACTCTTGTGTATGATGTGCATCCATCATAATATGATAGCGTCTGGCACGTACCGAGCATCTTATTGGTGCAGCAAGGATACTTTCCTTATCTGTAGATGCTTTTATGTTTAATCTCAGGAAATACTAAAGGTGGTAAATCATAAGATATCATATGCTTTTATTGTACACGGAGTGACAGTATACATTTCCCATTGCATTACATGTAATTTAAACTGAATGATTCATTGTACGTTAAGGAAATTCTAGCAGCCTTTTGTACTATAGTTTCTGGGAGTGCCAGCTCGACAATATGTTGGACTTGTGCTATGGGTTAAATGAACAGGTCATTATATGATACTAAAAAAGAATATGTACCTAGAAGTATAATCCTTTGTTAATTGGACCACATAAAGAAATAATTGAGAAAAAGTTCTCACCTTCATTATACCCTGTTTTCTTATTTGTTATTTCAGAAGTAGCTGGTTCCGATTTGAGCTTTCTACTTTTAAAAGAAAGAAGATAAATATGCCGTACTTCCTAAATTCATTATCCTTAATGGATAGAATGATGACGGTTTCTGCCTTCAGGTACTGTTTTCCGGGAGCCTATACTATGCACGAACATTCCCAGGATTGTTCCTGGTAACATCTTCTTGATCTACTTTGTGGTATAAATCCCATATCATCATTCTCGTCAGTACTTAACTTCTGAGATCTGCAGGTTGGAAGAAACCCATTTGTATTGGTAGGCATGCTTTTGGTGATCAGTATCGTGCCACAGATGCAATTATTAATGGGCCCGGAAAGCTCAAAATGGTTTTTGGTGAGCTAGTTGATTTCAGTCTGTATTTATTTTATGAGGCAAAACATACACATACAAAGCGTACTCATGCCAATACTCAACTTGTTGATTTTTATTTTCAGTGCCGGAAAATGGGGAATCCCCTACGGAGCTGGATGTTTATGATTTTAAAGGTCCGGGTATTGCACTTGCCATGTACAATGTCGACCAGGTTCTTCTTCACTATGCTTGGATGAATGACTATGCTATTTCACTTCAAGCTTTTTCCTCTCTCTTGTATATTCATTCTTTTTCTGTGGTGAAATTTGCTAGTCAATTCGAGCATTTGCTGAATCATCAATGTCAATGGCATTTTCAAAGAAATGGCCTCTTTACTTGAGTACAAAAAACACAATTTTAAAGAAATACGATGGAAGGTATCCTTAATTTATGCTGATCAAATCATTTCCCTTCCAGCCCTGTCTAATTAAAAGCGGGGATACTATTTTGAATCTTCAGAAAATATATTTTTTAAGAGTTTAGCTGAATTATTCACCGTCAAATTTGAACTTGCCAGGTTTAAGGACATTTTTCAAGAGGTATACGAAGAGAAGTGGAAGCAACAGTTTGAGGAACACTCGATATGGTTGGTCTTTTATGAGATTAATGAGCAGTTTTTGTACTTTATTTCTGGAAAATGGTTGCATTATTGGTCAAAAGCTGTCTCTGGCACATAGGTATGAGCATAGACTGATAGATGACATGGTAGCTTATGCGTTAAAAAGCGAGGGTGGATATGTTTGGGCATGCAAGAACTATGATGGAGATGTCCAGAGTGATCTGCTCGCTCAAGGTGATCCTCATGATTGTACTCTGTTACTTCATTCTGTTCCTTTGAAATTCATGTCTTAGTTGAAGGTTTTGATTTGGCGTGATGATACAGTTACTATATCAACTTCTAAAAGTCTAACTAAGTCTATCTTTGTTTATTTAGGATTTGGTTCTCTGGGCCTCATGACTTCTGTATTGGTAGGTATCTTCCCGTTAAGCTTTCTTTGTAGAATATCACACCCATTGGTCCTCTGTATAATAGAATGTATCTCCTCTGCAGTTATCTTCTGATGGCAAGACATTAGAAGCTGAAGCAGCTCACGGCACTGTAACAAGACATTTTCGGCTGCATCAAAAGGGTCAAGAAACTAGTACAAACAGTGTTGCTTCCATTTTTGCATGGACAAGGGGACTTGGACATAGGTGAGTTGCTGCTATTCTCTAACCCATTTGTTACTTTTACTGATTGGGGTAAACTTTTGTTCGTTGTTACTTGGGTAACTGGAAAAGTTGCTGACGTGTGACTAGGAGGTCACATGTTTGAGCTATGGATATAGCCTCTTGCAGAAAAACAAGAGACCCTTGTTGTCCGTCCCTTCCCCGGATCCTCCTGCCTAGCAGGAGCTTGGTGCACTTATTTTTTTTATAGTTGGGACACATTGCACTATTATGCACTACTTGATCCCTCTTCCCCTTTCTGCTCTCTCTCTCTCTACACACACACTCTAGAGGTTTTCCTCTTCTTTCCTTAATTTCTTGGGATTGGGTGAGGTTGCCTGTCTACCTAAACTATTATTATTTTTGCTTGCGCCATCACTTGAATCAATTTTTCTGGCTTGGTGATATGACTATTACTAAGAGTAGGTCGAATAATGAACTGATAGACTGCTTGATATCATGTTGTCTCTATAATTAGATAGAAAAAAAGGGAAGAGTAGTGGATGCAAAAATGGATTCTGTACAAATTTTGTGTTACTCGCTGTGTCCGATATAGTGGGTCTGGTTTTCCCTTATAAATGAAATTAAAATTTATTCCTGCTCTTTTCCATTTGTGCTCCTCTATATATGAAAGAGATCTCCTTGAGCAAGTTTGAGGAAAGTTGAGGAATGGAAAGTCTACTTTTGTTATGGTGAGATTATTGGGGCACTCCAAAAGCAAACACAATACTGGTGTTCTATTCTTTTTTCATTTATTTTACTTTTAGGTAAGCGGACATTATCTAATTTGACATAAAAACTAAAGGTGGCTGTTAATTTCTGATTTGAATGGATCTGTCTCTTAATGCCTAAAAAATACACACTATTCTTCTGCAGGGCTCAGCTTGATGGGAATCAAAAGTTGTTGGAATTTGTTCACACCCTTGAAGCTTCTTGCATTGGGACAATAGAGTCCGGGAAGATGACTAAGGACTTAGCTATATTAGCTCATGGACCCAAGTAAGTGATGTTTCCTGCTTCAGATTCATCTGTACGGCATATATAATCCAGCTCTTTTTCTTTACTCCACATTTGGAATTTCTGATATCTCCTCTAACTGACTGTAGACCCTTACCCTACTCCTGGGTAGGGACAGAGTCGTCCTCCTTTTGGTATCTGCTACTCAAAATACCGTGTATTTCGAGGTGTGAAAGATGTCCCTAACACCACAGTTATGTTTTTTTTTTAAAGTGAACAATAAATTCTATAGCCTAAGCCACCTTGAACAATTCTACTAAGAAGTTTTCACCTTCTTACTGATAAATTCTTTATTATGAAAAATGTTTTTGACACTAAAACTTGATTCAGTTGGTAAGATAAACCAAATGAGGAGGCGTTAACATGAATAGTCTGCGACTTCTCTCTCAATTTCAGTGAAACTCAGTATTTGAGTAATTATAATTTCAGTGGAACTCAGTATTTGAGTAATTATACATGTGCAGGGTGTCAAGAGAATTCTACTTGAACACTGAAGAATTTATTGATGCTGTAGCACAGAAACTTCAAGAGAAGCTTCATGCCTCGGCGCCTATTTAAGTTATACTGGATTATGTAGTGAGAACATACATGTATGAGCTGAAGAAGATCATGAGCAGCATCCTTTCACTGTTAACATAACTCTACTCACACTGCCCGTTGAGACATTTTTTACTCTAGTTTTTGTAGTAGTTCAGGTACAAGATAACAGGTGGTTGAGTGGTCCCTTCATACTGCTCTTCAATGGGTTGTGTATATTATTGTCTCGTTTTATTTAGGATCCTTCATAAAAATCCATTTTTTGAGTCATCTGTCAGCACTGTCATTGTGCTGGTGTTCCTGAAACACGCTTGGTTGTTGCTATTGCAAAAATCAGTCAAGCTCAACAAGAAGGAATAATTCTTTTGAATAGTATAAGGATGATGCAAGAAAACCAATATATGTACCCGTCTAGTTTGTTTTCAGGCGGGTTAAATATTAATCCGGAAGGATAATCATTTTTCTTATAGGATTATGAAAAAATCATTTATTTAAAATTTTAATTAAGTACTCCTCCCTAGATGATTTTGTAGCACTATGCGCTTTGTGACGTGTTCCAATTATATGACCTGATTTACAAGTAAAAACATCAACGCGGGGCTGTCTTATAACAAAGGGGGTACTCTCTTCTCTGATGTGCGTTATATTATTGTGTCCTATTCCTTAAGGAGTGATTCGGGATTAAGCCACGTGGCGATACCCGCCAAAAGAAAAGGGGCATTGAGTACTCAAATGTGTACGAGGAAAGGACAATTATTCAGCACACTTAAATCTAGTGGATGGGGTTCCATATTCATGAAAAGCCAGGTTTGAACTATGTTACGGAACTAAGACAACCTATCTTACTAATAATAAGAAAGGGTTAAGGGCCTCCAACGCCTATAAATAGAAACTTCTTTCTCTATTTGACAAAGCAAAGGAAGATATGGATGGATCCAGCTATCACTGAAAGATTTTCTCAAATTAATCAAATAATTCTAAATGTTGAAAATGAAAGGCGCGAACGTCATCTTTTTAGAGCTACTAATTCAAATAATTCGTACAAGAATTATTGATTATAAATTTGTAACGGTGGCTCCGCTCCTCCTTGTTACCTGATAAGATATGATAATTTGGAGACATACTTTAGAACTGCATGCAAATAATTAAGAATTTTCTATTATTGTTAGCAAAGATCAATCTTTATATATGTTATGCATATACAAGTTGTTAGTGATGAAGCATGTATGATGAAAGAAACGAGGTGACCAACTTTGAATTATAAAAAAATGTATTTAGGATCATATGAACCTCTAAACTAGGTAAAAATCGTTTTAAATTTTATTCCTAGTATGAGCCACAAGTTTGGTCCATAATATTTTTAGTACATACACATTTGTTATTTATTGTTCCTAAATGAGTTTAATTTTCAAAACATTAAAGACGCGCACAAAATAAGACCCCATATTCGTCTCTTTTTGCAGTAAGACCAATACCCATCGCCGTCATTGATCAACTAGAGGGCATTGTTAACCAAAAAATAACAAGTGTCCTTGTCTAAGCTAATCGATTGAAGATGCTACTTACAAAAGCCAAGGAAATAATCCAGTTATGGTCGGTCTTTAGGTAATTAATTTATTTCTATTTGATTGTGTAATTGTAAAATGTGTTACTATTAATTAGAGTAGTTTTTATTAGTGTCAAGGATTTGTTGTCTAATCTGGATACTTCCTTCAAGGCCATTGAGTTAGATTCTGAAAGTAAGGGCATCTGCTTCAGCTTAGCAATTACAATCGCACTTTATTGACACAAAACAAAATTAAATGACTTTGTTGTTATAGCGGATGGAAGTGAGATTCAGGCAGCACAGGCTGAGTGGATTGGTCAGCGAACAATACTTCATGCACATTGGTTGGCTGTGACTCTATGTACCTTCCTCCTTTTTTTACTATGGTTAAATTCCTTTGACTTAATTATCATAAAATAATCTTTAAGATTTACTTGGCAAGTTTAATTTGCAGCTATTCCTCTGCTAACTGAGGCTGGAGCACCTGTTAAATCTGATTAATGAATAAACTCAATTGCACCCCCATAGTTACACCCCTGCTGAGTCAATTCAAAGACACACAACAGAGACAAATCCCTGGATTTAAAGTTTATACTCTCTTTTAAGACATTTGAGCTGATATGCAATGATAACTGCATTTGTGGTTGGTGAATTTTTAATGCATAAACAAAAGATATTAAGATACCTAAACTCATTAGATATTACACGTATATCCACCTCTAATTAGAGCTTTCTTTCTGGCCATTTTACATACAACAAATGAACAAAATACCACCACTCTCGTATGTTAAATGGAAAATGAAAAAAACACTATCGCAACCGAATATGATCACCACTTTGAGACTTCAAATTTCTAAGTTTTTGTGAAGTACACATCCACAACCTCAACTTAGAGCATTTCTATCCTACCTCATAAACCACATGGACATTTTTATTTCAACAGTTGGCTGACTCTCTTCATCATAAAAGAACAATTCCAAGCTTCATAACTACCCTATGCAAATAAATAAAACCATAGTCTATTCGTGTACAATGATCGCATAACAAACTTACTCTGTCCTTGCCATATAATAATTTTGTGACCATGATCTTTGTTCCTGCACAATTTTGTAATAATTCCATCAAAAGTAACAGATCACAACTAAATAATCACATGATCGCGGGACTACATCTACAGAAGTAACAGAACCAACACCGTCCTGTTCTTTAAACTTAAAGAAATCAACTAAACCGACCAATTTAGAAAAATCCTCAACTGAGAGTATTTGTGACCGTGATGGCATGGAACTCTGTTAATCGCTGCCATAATGGTACTTAAAATATCTTGAAGCTACTCTGGGCATGGTGGCGTGGAACCCTGTCCATGACACAATAAATATTTATGAGATAAGGAAGAAGTGAGAATGATTTAGAGCGAAAGTGTTGTGCAAATGAATATTACAAGCTTCCATAGTCAAGACCATGACTTTTGTCCATGCGCATATACAAACCTAAGAGGAAGCTTGACCTTTGACAAATGTGATAATACAGGAGAACCAGTCGGTCAAAAGAATTATTCATCCTTGCACAACTGAGAGTATTTGTAACCATGCACAATTTAGAAACAGTTGATGCATGTACTAACAGAAATAATCCCATCAAAG
The DNA here is from genome assembly GCF_001406875.1 of Solanum pennellii. Classification (NCBI taxonomy): domain Eukaryota; kingdom Viridiplantae; phylum Streptophyta; class Magnoliopsida; order Solanales; family Solanaceae; genus Solanum; species Solanum pennellii. The sequence goes on from NC_028638.1 coordinate 53,396,335, forward strand.
TAGCTAACAAATGATCCACATAACCGCTAAAAGTTGTATGTATCAACTGGAAATCCTCATGAGTTACCTTCCCGTTCTTTAAATTTCAAGAAAAATGATTGTAACTTGGAATTATTCAACTCTGTTAGGTGCCGCCATATTGAAGCGAGTTTTGGTATCTTGAATCTTAGCAATGCATTGACACATAGTACATATTCAAAATGAGAGAACGATTTGGAGTGTAACTGATAGGAAGATGAATTGATAATGAGTATTGCTTAAGATATCTAATGATCAAATCTAACACAATGGGGTCAGTTATTGAAGGATACCAAAGCACATATACAAGACTAAGAGAGTTGCACATAAACTAGTTTTTTGCCTCCTTGGGCTAACATTCTAATTAGTTTTAGTATAACCTTTTTGTAGCAAAGACAATTGTTATGAAGCTGACAGCATCCCTTCTGTACACTTAGCATCTTCTTCATCCCAACAATGAATCTACTTACTTCATACATAAAATTAAAAAAAGAACTATGAGGACGCTTGACCTTTGACAAACTAAGAGAACCAGTCACCATATACATAGTAGCCCCCATGTACCATATGCGCAAAGTGCTATGCGAGAGTCCAATATAGAAACAGCTACTATTATAAATAATTCCATCAAAATTTACAGATAACAACTAAATAATCACATGATCGCTGGACTACATCGACAAAAGTAACAGAACCAACTTAAGTTACTTCTTTGAATTTCAAGAAATATTTGTGAGATGTATTACAAGTTTCCAAAATCAACTGAACCAATAGTATTTGTGATGATGATGAGGTGTGGTACCCTAACAATGAGATTAGGAAGAAGTGAGAATGATTTAGAGTGAAAGTGATACTATAGAACACTCATGATTTATCTCGTTTCAAGAAATTCCAAGAATTGAAGTGAGTTTGGTATCTTGAACCCTAGCAATGAATTTAGAGCAAAAGTGATTTGAAGATGAATATTACAGATTCCCATAGTCAGGAACATGATAGTAGTTAATGCGGCTACTAATATAAATAATTCAGATCACAACTAAATAATCACATGATCGTGGGACTACATCTACAAAAGTAACTAGAGTTACCTTCCAATTCTTTAAATTTCAAGAAATATGAAAAATATTTGTGAGATGTGTTCCCAAAATCAACTGAACCCAACAATTTATAAAGATCCTCAACTGGAACTCCATTTATAATGCTACTTCAGAGACGACTATTGGGATGGTGGCGTGGAACCCTAACAATGAATGCGAGATGAATACTACAAGTTTCCATAGTCAAGAACATGATATTTCAGTTACTAATACAAATCCTCATGAGTTTTCTTCTCCTTCGAATTGAAAGTGAGTGCTCGAATCTTGAACCCTAGCAATGGAAAATGAATATGATTAGAGAATGAGAGGACCGTACTACCTTATTTATATATAAATTAAGCGTTCACCGCTTGGGAAAAAATTGAATGGCGGGAAAGTCCATCTTTGCATACCTATTGCTCCAATGATGTTATTATTGTGGGATTTGGTTTATATAATTGATATTTGAGTGAACCTGGAATTAATAGACAGTTTATGGATGCGGTGGATTATTTTTCTCTATGTATTTATTATACTAAAATGTATTAAGACATATTTTCGAATTTGTAAGTCATCCAATGTCTAACCCCTTTATGTATACATTCTATTTATCTATATTTTGCCTTTTTATAAAGACAGAAACATTCACCACATTAACTCACATTAAATGTCTACATTTTTTCAAGTAATGAATGTGTGCAAACTATTTGTGTTTTTTTACACAATGCAATTTACATGTATATCAATTCACTCCTGACACATAAGATATATCAATCAGATTGTTTGAGGAATCCTCGATATTGTTGAAGCAAAGGATCATCAAGAAAAACATTATGTGTTGATAAAAAGAATGTTAATAAACTCATTTTACAGAGAAATTGATGTATTGCTCCACAAATTCAATGGAGGATACTGCTGCAGCCAAGTTACATCAAGCTTGACATCCACGGCAGCAGAGACAAAAGACTTCATCTCTTTGATGGAAGAAGAACCAACATCACTGTTTTCGAGCCTCTTTACAACATTCACAAACCAAATCAAGAAGGGAAGCTATGGAAGCCAATGATGTATAGTGACAGTTGACTGCAATGTCATCATACTTGGCAAAAATGGCAGTAAATGTGGGAGCACTGGTTACTTTTACTTTTGGAGTTAAATTATGCTGCATGGTCCTATATAAAATGTTGTTCAGCTGGAATCACATTCATTATTATGCAAAGGGGGTCTAAATGTGAAATAAATAACTTCCACTGTTGGAGGAGTCTGATCATCAGTTGCTTTTCCCTGCCAAGTTTTCGAGCATAGATAGGTGTTATGAAATAAATACTAATATTAAGTTTTTTAGATTTCTATCACTTCGCCATGCATGCTTTCTGGGTTCACTTTCTGATCTAAACTTCCATAGCAGTTTGCCATTCACAATGGCACACTGAACACTAGAGACCAGAATGGTTGTCGTGCAGGGTAAAAAGGACTAAGTTAAGAGGATATAAAAAGAACCAATTATCATAAATTAATGCCTAGGAGAACTTACATTTAGAATCAGTTCGAGTTTCAAAGAAGGTTGAGGAGAAATAAGGGGTAGAAAAAACACTGGACTTGGATTGACATAATATTCCAAAAAAACTACATTCACACTTTAGTAAGCACTTACTGTACGTTGGCTAATATTAATAACTAAAAGCCATGAGAAAATAAAAGATTTCAACGTTAAGGCTACGGGAATTGATAAAAAACTTCCTTTTCTTAACAAAAAGTGGATACAAACCAGAAGAGCGTTAGGGATAAAAGCCTTGTATGCTATTCTAAGCAGATTTTACCGAGATAATTTCCAGGTAATTGATCAAGATTCTGACTGGGTTTTAATCACTAAAGGAAATTCAAAGTCAGAAATACTTAAGAAAAGGATCCTTGATATTGAGCTCCATAGATTGGGTGCAACAGAAGAAACTTGGAAGCTAGCATGTAAAATGCTAGAACATGTTTCTGTTTCTATATACCATTTTGGTTTTAACTCCATTTAGTTCGAACTAGGCTTTGATACCATTTTGCGGTGCTTTATATTGTTCTTGTATTTTATACATTCTCATTTCATAAATTGAAACGATTAAGTTTCCATATCTATAATTAGTATGTTCATATACTTTTTCCATTGGGGAAATTGGCTTTTTTATATGATGTAAAGCTATTTTATACTTCCATGCTCTTTTTCTTACGCTATGTAAGTGTGATTGTATATCTTTCATTTTATACTATTTATGCAAATAGCATGATATGTTTATGCAGAACATGTTGTTGAATTATTATATGATTTATTCCCTACAGGTACTAAGTAGTTTTTTATCAAATGTTTAATCAAGATAATCACTTATAACATGTATATAAGATTGTAAAATATATAATAAAAGATAGTTTTTATACCTTCCTCCTCTTGTTGATAATTAGTCCTATCAATGCCTCAGCATTTCTCCTCTTCGGCCATGAATAGCATTTTTCGCCTTCTTTACTCAACTACGGCTACTTTCCTCGCTATTCCTCCTAAAGGCTGGAAATCGCAACTTCCACTTCGACTTTTTATCAAGTTTGAGAAAAAGGATATATAAACAAGCTTTTATTTCATATATTTCAAACTTACATACATAAGATAAGTATTTATCTTAGTAAAACATTTAATAAAAACACTTTTCCCTAGCGGGAGAAGTTAACTTACTCACTCATATTAAAATATTTCTCACTCTTATTTTTCTTAGTCTAAAACTCACTCTAACTGACTCTGCCTATTACAATGATATCTCCTTCCTTTTATAGATCCTAAGGAGGGACTTATTTACAATTATTTATCTTTAAAGGTCCTCCTTTAAAGATTCCATTATTGACTCGTCTGAGTCAAAAGTCTCTTTCTTTCTTCACATGGGCTGCTGCTTTTGTTGTGGCCGACAGAGTATCTTCTTTTTCTTTTTCAAAAGAAAAGTATTTTGTTTTTTTCTTTCTTTTGTAATCGTAAGTGCTTACGTCTTTGTTGGACTACGTAAGTGCTTACGTCTGTCTTCTTCATCGATCTTCATCATCGATTATGTTCATGTTCTAGCATTTTACATGCTAGCTTCCAAGTTTCTTCTGTTGCACCCAATCTATGGAGCTCAATATCAAGGATCCTTTCCTTAAGTATTTCTGACTTTGAATTTCCTTTAGTGATTAAAACCCAGTCAGAATCTTGATCAATTACCTGGAAATTATCTCGGTAAAATCTGCTTAGAATAGCATACAGGGCTTTTATCCCTAACGCTCTTCTGGTTTGTATCCACTTTTTGTTAAGAAAAGGAAGTTTTTTATCAACTCCCGTAGCCTTAACGTTGAAATCTTTTATTTTCTCAACAGATATGTAGTTGAGAGTTGGATAATATGAGAGAATTTTTACTTCTCTGTGAACACTTGGACTCACGTCCAACTCAGAATTCAAATCTGAAAGAGAATATCATTCTCAACAAGGTGGCAGGAGATGTCCCACCAGCACCTAGTGCAAAAAACATCTCGACGGTACGCACGGATATGCCATCTTCGTCCAAAAAGGATGCAAGAGAAAGCCGAGCAAATGAAGCTTCAAGCTCATCATCAGTTAAGGCTGAAAAAATATCTGGAAACCCAGAAAATAAAACTAACCCAGATTCTTCTGGAGCAAAAAAATTTTCTTCTTTACAGGGAAAACAACATCCGAAGGAATAAGAATATTTAAAATTCACCAAATACATTTACAATCTCCCGGAACACAGCGGAGAAACTTATTGAGTTGTGGGAACTACCAGTTTATTTCCTAGAATTTCCATATTCCCAAATGGAATTCCGAGCTTTACAGCTCAATTATTTGAGTTCGGATTTTTGGATCGAGTTTACACAAGTCCAGACCTCAAAGAATTATCACAACTACCATCCAGATTTTTCAATGCAATCAAGAATTACAGCCAAGGCGATGGAGGAGTATACTGTAGATTCTATAGTATAGCAATGGAATGTCAAGACTCTCAGGCATATTATCCAACTCTCAACTACATATCTGTTGAGAAAATAAAAGATTTCAACGTTAAGGCTACGGGAGTTGATAAAAAACTTCCTTTTCTTAACAAAAAGTGGATACAAACCAGAAGAGCGTTCGGGATAAAAGCCCTGTATGCTATTTTAAGCAGATTTTACCGAGATAATTTCCAGGTAATTAATCAAGATTCTGACTGGGTTTTAATCACTAAAGGAAATTCAAAGTCAGAAATACTTAAGGAAAGGATCCTTGATATTGAGCTCCATAGATTGGGTGCAACAGAAGAAACTTGGAAGCTAGCATGTAAAATGCTAGAACATGTTTCTGTTTCTATATACCATTTTGGTTTTAACTCCATTTAGTTCGAACTAGGCTTTGATACCATTTTGCGGTGCTTTATATTGTTCTTGTATTTTATACATTCTCATTTCATAAATTGAAACGATTAAGTTTCCATATCTATAATTAGTATGTTCATATACTTTTTCCATTGGGGAAATTGGCTTTTTTATATGATGTAAAGCTATTTTATACTTCCATGCTCTTTTTCTTACGCTATGTAAGTGTGATTGTATATCTTTCATTTTATACTATTTANAAACAAAATACTTTTCTTTTGAAAAAGAAAAAGAAGATACTCTGTCGGCCACAACAAAAGCAGCAGCCCATGTGAAGAAAGAAAGAGACTTTTGACTCAGACGAGTCAATAATGGAATCTTTAAAGGAGGACCTTTAAAGATAAATAATTGTAAATAAGTCCCTCCTTAGGATCTATAAAAGGAAGGAGATATCATTGTAATAGGCAGAGTCAGTTAGAGTGAGTTTTAGACTAAGAAAAATAAGAGTGAGAAATATTTTAATATGAGTGAGTAAGTTAACTTCTCCCGCTAGGGAAAAGTGTTTTTATTAAATGTTTTACTAAGATAAATACTTATCTTATGTATGTAAGTTTGAAATATATGAAATAAAAGCTTGTTTATATATCCTTTTTCTCAAACTTGATAAAAAGTCGAAGTGGAAGTTGCGATTTCCAGCCTTTAGGAGGAATAGCGAGGAAAGTAGCCGTAGTTGAGTAAAGAAGGCGAAAAATGCTATTCATGGCCGAAGAGGAGAAATGCTGAGGCATTGATAGGACTAATTATCAACAAGAGGAGGAAGGTATAAAAACTATCTTTTATTACATATTTTACAATCTTATATACATGTTATAAGTGATTATCTTGATTAAACATTTGATAAAAAACTACTTAGTACCTGTAGGGAATAAATCATATAATAATTCAACAACATGTTCTGCATAAACATATCATGCTATTTGCATAAATAGTATAAAATGAAAGATATACAATCACACTTACATAGCGTAAGAAAAAGAGCATGGAAGCATAAAATAGCTTTACATCATATAAAAAAGGCAATTTCCCAAATGGAAAAAGTATATGAACATACTAATTATAGATATGGAAACTTAATCGTTTCAATTTATGAAATGAGAATGTATAAAATACAAGAACAATATGAGTATAAGCATGCTTTACTTATATTAAAAAATCATATGCTTTATACTGTATAATCAAATGATTGCTTGCAAATTTAGAATAATTTCTTGCATTTCAATTATTTTACCCTGTTAAGACATGTGAAGAAAGAAAGAGACTTTTGACTCAGACGAGTCAATAATGGAATCTTTAAAAACTACATTCACACTTTAGTAAGCACTTACTGTACGTTGGCTAATATTAATAACTAAAAGCCAGATCGAATTAATGATAACATAAGTTTACCTCTTCTTGCTATGGCGAGTTCTTCCTTTTACGTTGTTTTTTACTGGCTTTGGAGAATTGCTTTCTTTGGTGTTTGAGACAGCTCCCAGTGCCTGCAGAGATTAATTTATGTACATAATAAGTCCAAATAAAGGGGTAAATTAAATACTCGAGTCGACATAACTTTCGAATTAAGAACATTCACTTTAGTGTAATCACTTATTGAAGGTTGTCTAATTTAATTAAATAAGCTAGTTTTAATAAATGCTGATCTTTTCTTCTGATGGCGAATTTTCCCTTTTACATTGTTATTTAGAATAGATTTCTTTGGTTGAAAAGACAGATCCCAATGCCCGCACAATTTAATTTATGTATATCAAAAGTCCAGAGCTAAATGCATACTTAAATACACAACTTCCTAAATGAATTCAGACAATGGTTTAATTTACCTCAGCTCCCTGATTCACCAACTGATAACTGCCGTCTTTTATCAGGATATCTGGAAGGTATATTTATCTTGTCGTCTTTTTCATGTTTCTCTAGTGCCTCCAAAAAAACAATTTCTTCTAAAGCAAACAATGAAGGCTGTGAGATTTTCTTCTTGGTTATAGCTTCCGGTGAATTTCTCACTGAAATTGTGCAAAGTCTTAACCTGTTTTGTCATTTTTCTCCTTTTGGCATCTCTTTATAGAGAAGCATTTAATGTAGTATGAACTTCACCAGATGAAAAATACAAGTCATTCGAGATTTGCACATTTAGGTGAACCGTTATTCCTCATTTTAGTATCTTTCCCACGACCCTTCAAAAAGAATACGGGCTTTTAATCTTCTTTCTCCAGTTATCCAATCATCAGCATATCCTTCCTTTGATTAATTCAAAAAAGGAGGTTTCCAAACTCAACACATCAAAGTTTGAGTATAGCTACTGACTGCTTTTTTGGCTGCATTTATGAAACCCAAGTTTTCAGAGGGAAAGTGGTCCTTGAATCAGTACTTTTCTGTTGCGTCATTGCATCTCCACATTCTAATTCCCTTAAAGTTGTATCCGTCTCTAGAATGAGTGGTTCTTCGGATCGATCACAGATTCTCGGCCCCGGCTTTTGGCTTCCACTCCAGTTGACCTCTCTTGTTTCCATCCCACCGTGAGAAGGTAGAGAGCATAACCAACCATCATATGAGATGGATCTAGATACGATACAACTTTAAAGGAATGAGAACGTGGAAATGCAATAAAACAACAAAAAGGTATTAATTCAAGAATCACTTTGTGATCTGAAAACTTGGGTTTCATAAATGCAGCCAAAAAACACTAAATCCAGAAGTAACTCAAAACTTCAAAGAAAAGAGGTTGGAAACCTACTTTTTTGAATAAACCAGAGAGGAAGGATATGTTGATGCTTGGATAAGCGGAGAAAGGAGATCAAAAGTCCATATTCTCTTGAAGGGTCCTGGGAAAGATACTAAAAAGAGGAGTAGCAGTTCACCTAAATGTGCAATCTCTAATGGATTGTATTTTTCATCTGGTGAAAATAATACCCCAATAATGACTTCTATAAAGAGATGCCAAAACAAGAAAAATGACAAAATAGGTCAAACTGATGGTGTGCAAGTTTCATCAATTTCAGCAAGAAATCCACCAGAAGTTGTAACCAAGAAGAAAGTCTCACAACCTATATAGTTGAATTTACTGTTTTGGAGGCATTAGACAAACATGAAAAGACAACAAGAAAACTGTACCTACCTCAACTCTTGATTTACCCTGTCAGCTGCAGCATGTGGTGCAAGCTATTCGGGAGCATTTTCCACCTGACAAGTGTGTAGGAAAGGAAGAATTCACATCATTACTATAAATCCAGCACAAATATCACCAATAATCTGGAAAGTTACCATTAGTTCCTTTAGATCAACAATTAATCATCAAAACAAGAACTTCTGACTATCCCATAAAGTAACTTAAGTTATATCTTTCTCAAGCTAGTCTAAAAATAAGGACAGTTTTGTGGAAACTACATGTGTACACATTCCTGAGTTTATAAAAGTAAAAAGAACTCAAGTGAAAACATCACCTGACAAGTTAACAGCGCTTTAAATTTAACAAAGAACAGGGATCAAAGTTATAAAAACTCTGTAGCACATTGTGTAATAATCAATGATAAATACACATAGCTGAAGCTACGGATTGCCTTCAAGGCATTAAACAAGGAGGGTCCAAGTTTCAAACATGTCATTATTACCTTCATCGGAACGGTCACTGTTGACACTTAGGACTATATTGTCTTCTCTCTCTTTTTTTTACATATTTAATTTCGTATTTCTATCTTTTCCCACCTCATTTTCCTGCGATTAATAGATCTTCCGTTTTTCATGGTCGGCTGATTAAGCACTTATCACTAGACATATTTCCTACATTTTAGCATTCCTTTCCCAAGGGTCCAACATATGTCAGTTTTCTATTACTCCTATGGAACACCAAAGCTGAGAAATCAGAACATAACCAAGAAAAAAAGAGAAAAGTCAGACAGAACACAGAACTTGAAAGTCATAGCAAAGACGGTCTGCCACATAATGAACATTGCCTGTTTATCTGCTTCCATTTCTTTGTAAATTAGAAAAGAAAAGGAGTAGAGAATTATACAACTAAACAATCATGGTTTTTTTTTTAAAATGCAGCAATTACTTTGAATATCAGATAGACTCACCGTAGCTTTACTTTTAATTGCCTCCCTCCATATAAATTCAACAACTTCCAAATAGTTGTTAAAGGAAATGCCGAGGTCCGTCACAGATTTTGAAAGATATGGATGAAGTTTGACGGCACTTACTTCAAGAACTTGCTCTCCCAGCACATAGGAACGAGGTGAAAATTCTAAACCAAAATAAGATGTTATTAAAAACAATGAGAAAAATTAATGAATAAACTTATGGAGGAAAAGCAATACCTGATTTTCCTTCTTAACACTACTTATGAGGATGTCCAGAAGCTGCATTCAAATTTTTTCACTCTCTTTTATTATCGTGGTCATTATTTCTTCAATGTACATGAATACTTGATTAGGGTGGTCCGGCCATAAAATAGGGCAAGAGACAAAACAGTTGTCAGTCATTCCCCAGAATTAAAAAATGGCCCATACTGAAAAACTGGTAGTCTTTGAATATTATGAAGGAAAAAAGAATCTGGTAGACTGACATTCTATGTACCTTAGCATCTAAGCTCATTTATGCTGCATTCAATACATGAAGGTACCGTGGTGAATATACTGCTCAAAACTGTCATATACTCCCCTCTATCCCATATGCGATAATAGTGTTTGATTGATCTAAATTAAGGGTGTATAATTGACTTGTGATGAATTAGTGATAGTGGAAAACTATCTAATTAGTAGTCAAAGAGTTAGTTTGATAAAGAAAACATCACAAACATCGAATTTTTAGAAGTTGTGAAGTTGCATAAAAAAATATTTTATTTAGCAGACATTTGTTGAGAAATTTCAGAAAAAATAGAGTGGACAAAAAGACTATATACCAAAGGAGGGAAGATAACAGTATTTACAATCAACTCTCTTTAATATACCCACATGCTTTAACTCTATTGTCTTTGCATTGTTGTAAGTAACAGTATTTACAATCAACTCTCTTTAATATACCCACATGCTTTAACTCTATTGTCTTCACATTGTTGTAAGTGTTTCAACAATTTGGTGATTTTTTATTGGAAGGGAAAGAAGGGCCATATCAATCACCTAGTAGAGGCAAGAGAAGGGAAGAAGATTATCGTCCCCACATAGAGTGAGCAAGAATTAGGAAACTATCCACCTATAATACAACACACTTAAGAATAAATTGAGGAGATCTTCTACGGACAAAAATGTGCACGTTTCTTGGACAAGGTTACATGACTAAATAAGTATTAGGATGGTGATTAGTTTACTGGAGAGTGGGCAAATTCATTTGGAAGTGACTTCACTTCCTGTACTTAGTAGTTGACTGGTGCCAGCAATGACAGTTTTTACCACTTCCCCTGGTCTTTCAGCCTTTACTTTCTTTTTTACTTTTCAAGTCTACTGATCTTTTTTGAGATCGAAAAATCCGTCTGGAGCTAACCTTTGGGCTAACTGTAACCTTAAGAACACGGGGTGATGGCCTTCTCCTCTACCCTTCTACACTTAATTACTAGATTTAGTTCACTTAGGGAAGGACTCAAACATGTGACCTAAGACACAAGTCCCCCAACTGGTACCTGTTGAGCTCATACCTGGGGGCTTAACTCAACCAATTGTATGATCCTTAAATACCAACATCCCAACTTACTTCAAGTCGCCAAAACAGAAAAGAGGAAAAGCAACACTGTAAATCACCGCTGTTCTTCTCCACTCCCCTTTTACATGTTCTGATTTGGGCATAATCAATTGATAACCTTCAAGCCCAAAGCAATTCAAATAGAATGTCATATTCAAAAAATGGCTCACGTAATTGCTTGTTCTCAGCTGTAGTAGTCGTGCAAGGACCTGCAATTGCTGAGGCACCTATATAAAAGTTCTCCTAAGACAGAAATTGACCAAGACAAAACTTTAAGCTAAGTAGCCAACTAAAACATACTGAACCACAAGATAGCACTAGTTACAAGCAATTACTCATCTCATTCATGAGTGTTCTGCTTTTTAAGGTTGACAATTGCAGTTTAGTTCTTTTCTTGTCCTAGTGCACAAATAACTAAATGAAAATGAGAAAAAGGGAAATGTAATACTTTAACTTGTGGCAAGGACATAACATACATTATATTCCCAAAAATAAATGAACAATAAAAGATAAAATACCAGCAAAGTTTCACCCATGTGGTCGGTTTATCCCTCTTTCCTTTGGGAAAATTACGAATATATAACTGTCATCAAAAAAATTATGAATGTATAATATAATATGAGGCATACCTTATACTATTCAAAAAATGTTGAAACATCTGAACAATCAATCCATCTAACATGAGATCCAACATCAGCACGCATGTTCGGTACTTCGCAAGAACTTCAATAATTGAGACAGACTTTGAATAACAACAGCAACCATCCAAGCAAAGATTATTTTCTAAACGCCAACACTGCAAGCTCAAAAAATCCATGTTCGCCAATTGAGCAAGAAACCAAACTATGAGTACATATAAATACTATTCATGCATCCAAGAAAATCATATATCCATAACTACTACAGAATCTGAACCATCAATTAAAAAACAGCATAGGTAGAAGAGAAACTGAACCAGTCTGACTTCCAATTCGATCAAATGCTGTATGAGTTGTACTTGCCTCAAGATCTGGCGCTATAATTCTCATGATCTTACTGATGGAAGATGCAATTGCACCTTCATACTTATGTCAGGATGCCGTAGAAGCCCTTCTGTAACTACTACTTCCATTGCAGACCAAAAAGCATCTTGCACCGATGCAGGGGGGACTTGCTTCACCATTGACAAAAGATGCTCTAAGTTCTAAAAATTGCATACCTAAAAAGAAATAATTGAACTATGTCAAATACATTGGTAACGCTTCTCTGGATAACATATGAAGTCTAGATCATGATTCATGAGATCTTGTAGAAAATAAATGAAGTTCTAAACAAATCACAAGGTAAACATCTCTCTCTCCACAGTTTAATGTCCTTTCATCCATTAGGAAGCCTGATTATGTCCTTTACACAACAAGATGTAAACGAACACAGAGAGATAATTGACTGCCAGGTCTTGTAAATAAGCAATGACACATGGAAATCCTAAGCTATGATAAAACCTATGTTGAAGCACAAGAAGGAAAGCTAGACCAAGTTCCTTCATGATTCAAGATGGATCTGTAGACTGATCCTTCTTCCCTAGTTATGTTCACATTTAAAGGTTGATAAAAGTAGATATCACAATCTAGGACCAGCTTCTATGTTAAATAAAAACCTTGTTTACCGTAATAGATCAGAAAGTAAAATCCAATAAACAAAGTTCAAAAACCTAAGAACCATGCAATGTGGTATAATATTCAATGAGGGATAAGGTATCACATTCATCTCTTGTACAAGCCTAAAAATAATCTTAGGGTGAACATCTAAGCCCCAAAAATCTCATATCTAGAGGGATGTAGGATCAAAATTACAAGTGAAAGGATGTGAGAAGTAAAGGTGATAGAGCCCAATGCCCGCACAATTCAATTTATGTATATAATAAGCCCAGAAACAAATGTTATACTTAAATACACAACTTCCTAAACGAACTCAGCCAAATGATGCTAACTGTTCGATTTACCTTAGCTCCTAATTCACCAACTGATGATTGTTGTCTTTTATCATGATATCCGGAATGTACAATATTCTTGTCGTCTTTTTCATGTTTCTCTAATGCCTCCACAACAACAAATTCTTCTGAAGCAAAAGATGTAGGTTGTGATCTTCTTGGTTATAGCTCCTGCTGAATCTCTTATTCAAAATCGTAAAACATCATTGGGACCTATTTTGTCATTTTTCTCCTTTTGGCGTCTCTTTGTAGAAGTCAAGGAGTATTATCTTCACCAGATGAAAAATACAAGTCATTGGAGATTGCACATTTAGGTGAACTGTTGCTCTTTTTAGTATCTTTCCCATGACCCTTTAAAAGAATATGGGCTTTTGATCTTCTTTTTCTACTTATCCAAGCATCATCATATCCTTCCTCTGGTTTATTCAAATAAATAGGTTTTCAACCTATTTTTTTTGAAGTTTGAGTGTAGCTACTGTCTCTACTGCCTTTCTCGGCTAGCTGCCTTTATGAAAACCCAAGTTTTCAGATCGCGAAGTGGTCCTTGACTCGGTATTTTTCTGTTGCTTCATTGCATCTCCGCATTTTGTATCCTTTAAAGTTATTCTAGATACGGATACAACTTTAAAGGAATCAGAACATGGAGATGCAATGAAGCAACAGAAAAGTACAGATTCAAGGATCACTTTGCGATCTGAAAACTTATGTTTCATAAATGCAGCCAAAAAACACTAGATCCAGAAGCTACTCAAACTTCAAGGAAAAGAGGTTGGAAACTTACTTTTATAAGTAAATAAGACGAAGGATATGGTGATGCTTGGATAAGTGGAGAAAGGAGATCAAAAGTCCATATTCTCTTTGAAGGGTCGTGGGAAAGATACTAAAAAGAGGAGTAGCAGTTCACTTAAATGTGTGTCCTCCAATGGATTGTATTTTTCATCAGGTGAAGATAATACCCCAATAATGATTTCTATAAACAGAAGCCAAAAGAAGAAAAATGACAAAATAGGTTAAAATGATGGTGCACAATTTTCATCAATTTCAGCTAGAGATTCACCAGAATCTATAACCAAGACGGAAGTCTCACAACCTACATCGATTTGCTTCAGAAGAATTTGCAGTAGTGGAGGCATTAGAGAAACACGAAAAAGACGACAAGAAACTGTACCTTCCAGATATCTTGATAAAGGACGACAATCATCAGTCGGTGAATCAAGAGCAGAGGTAAATCAAACAGTTATCCTAATTGGTGGTTGATCTAAGAACGGAGCGACTCTTTCAGGTGCAGCATGTGGTGCAAGCTATTCAGGAACATTTTCCACCTGACAAGTGTGTAGGAAAGGAAGAGTTCACGTCATTACTATAAATCCAGAACAAATATCACCTATAATAGGGGAAGTTACCTTCAGTTATCCCCTTTAGATCAACAACTAACCAGCCAAACAAGAACTTCTGACTATCCCCTAAAGTAGCTTAATGTATATCTTTCTCAAGCTAGTCTAAAAATGAGGACAGCTTGGTGGAAACTACATGTTTACACATTCCTTGTGTTTATAACAGTAAAAAGAACTTAAGTAAACCATCACCTAACAAGTTATGATCACAGCGCTTTAAATTTAACAAGGAACAGGGGATCAAGTTATAAAAACTCTGTAGCACATTGTGTAATAATCAATCATAAATACAGGAGGGGTCCAAGTCATCTTATTTGAAGGCCAAACATGTCATTATTTCCTTCATTTGAACGGTCACTGTGGACACCAAGGACTACATTTTCTTTCCTCTTTTTCTTTTTTATACATATTTAATTTCGTATTTCTTTCTTTTCCCACCTCATTTTCCTAAGATTATTAGATCTTCCTTTTTCATGATCGGCTGATTAAGCACTGAACACTAGACATGTTTCCTACATTTTAGCATTCCTTTCCAAGGATCCAACATATGTCAGTTTCTTAGTGATTAAGCACTGATCACTAGACATGTTTCCTACATTTTAGCATTCCTTTTCCAAGGATCCAACATATGTCAGAACATAACCAAGAAAAGAGGACAAGTCAGACAGAACACAGAAATTGGAAGTCATAGCAAAGATGGTCTGCCACAAAATGAACATTGCATGTTTCTCTTCTTCCATTTCTTTGTAAATTAAACAAGAGAAGGAGAAGTGGAGAATTTTACATAAATGCAGCAATTACTTTGAATATTTGATAGACCCACCATAGCTTTACTTCAAATTGTCTCCCTCCATATTAATTCAACAACTTCCGAATAGTTGTTAAAGGAAATGCCAATGCCATCACAGCTTTTGTAAGATATGGATGAAGTTTGACAGCACTTTCTTCAAGAACTTCCTCTACCAACACATAGGAAGGAGGTGAAAATTCATCCATATCTTAAAAATTCTAAACCAAAATAAGACATCATTAAAAACAATGAGAAAGACAAATGAATAAACTTATAGAGGAAAAACAATATCTGATTTTCCTTCTTAACAATACTTATGAGGATATTCAGAAGCTGCGTTGGAATTTCTTCACTCTCTTTTATACAATGCTCATTATTTCCTCGATGTCCATGAATAGTTGATCAGGGTGGTCCAGCCTTAAAATGGGCAAGAGACAAAACAGTTGTCAGCCCAAAAGAAAAATATGGCATACTGAGAAACGTGTAGTCTTTGAACTTTATGAAGAAAAAAAGAATTCGGTAGTATTTGACATGCTATGCACCTTAGCATATAAGTTCATTTATGTTGCGTTCAATATATGAAGGCACAACGGTGAATATTCTGCTAAACTGTCGTATACTTCTTCCATCCCATTTGTTGTAACAGTGTTAGATTGGTATAAATTTTAAGATGTATATCTGACTTATGATTAATTAGTGATAGTGGAAAAATATCTAAGTAGTAGTCAAAGAGTTAGTTTGACAAGAAAATAACATACTTATCAGATTTCAAATTTGAACAGTCACGAACATTGAAGTTTAAGAAGTTGTAAAAGTTGCATAAAATAATATTGTATTCGGCAGACGGTTGTTGAGATCCCGGAAAACACTATATCCTAAGGGAGGGAAGATAGCAAGTTGTGGAGACTGATTTTCTAGTGAACGGGGTAAATTCATCGGAAGTGACTTCTCTTCATCATGACACTGATTGAAGCTGCGGAATGGTACCTAGTAACTGATTGGTGCCAGCAATTAGACATGGTTTCTCCCACTCCTCCTGGTACACACAAATCTTTCTTTTACATTTGAGTAATCCATCTAGAGCAGCCCTTTTGGGCCAACCGCAACCTTTGGAACTTGGGGATGATGGGCCCGGCTCTACCCTTCTCCACTTAAATACCGGATTGAGTTTGCTTGGGAAGGCTCGAAATTGTGACCTAATACACAAGTCCCTCAACCGGTGCCTATTGAGCTAATCCCGAGGGCTTAAGCATACCAATCTGATCTACAACTACCAACATTTCAACCTTCTTCATGTTGCCAAAACAGAGAAGAGGAAAAGACACAGGAAACCACTGCTGTTACATGTCCTTGAAAGATTGCCCCAGCTGAGATTCAGCATGCCCTTTTGTTTGGAATATAAATTGTTCTATTTTAAATTGATTTGGGCTTTTAAGGTGATCAATTGATTATGCCCAATTCAGAACATGTAGAGCTAGTAAAAAGGGGGTGGACCGTGGAAAAGCGACACTAGAAATTGATTATTTATATGTCCTATGTTACTATTTATTATTCAGAACATGTAGAGCTAGTAAATTTCAAGAGATAAATCGTCCTTTTCCACGTTTCCACCCCCATTTCTATCTCAGCTGGGGCAATCTTTCAAGGGCATGTAACTGCTGAGGCACCCATATTATAAGTTCTCCTAAGACAGAAATTGACCAAGATAGAATCTAAGCCAAGTAGCAAACTAAAATATACTGACCACAAGATAGCAGTAGTCACAAGCGATTACTCATCTCATTCATGAGCATTCTGCTCTTTAAGGTTGACAATTTGCAGTTCTGTTCTTTTCTTGTCGCAGTGCACAAATAAATATATGAAAATGAGAAAAAGGGAAATACTTTAACTGTGAATTTATTCATAAACTGTGAATTTTCTAATAGACTATGGTGTCTGTATCTGCAACTGCTGCAGGGATTAGTGGTCCTTTCATTCAATTGAAAGACACAGTACTGAAGTGGTGGAAGACAGAGGTGTCACTCTAACTTCAGTGCATATTCAAAGCAGTTCCTATGTTCATCTTGTGGCAGATTTGGAAAGAAGAAACATAATCAAACATGGTGGAAAGATGGCACAATTTACTATGACTTTGGAGATTGGAAGAAACTTACACCTTATGGCAAGATGTTTATATCCATAGTTGAAGGATATACCAACTTCATGGCCTTTGTTAGTTAGGTTGATGGAAGATTACACTCATATGTTAGGATGTGAAGTGGTGAAATGGATTAAGCCTTCTATTGGTTTGAAATATAACTCTGATGGTGCTTCTAAAGGCAATCCAGGGCCTAGTTCTAGAGCCTTTTGCATTAGGGATGTAGAAGGAAATTTTGTATATGCTGAAGTAAAGAGGCTAGAGGATAATAATAATTTAATGGCAGAGATCAGTGCTATCAGAAGGAAAAGAGTTATTTCCTGTTACTCTTGAAACCGAGTCTCTTACTGTGAAGAAGATGATAGATGGCGATGGGAGGTTCCATGGAGTATTCAGCTGACATTAGAAGAATTAAGCACTTAGTGAAGGAGAGGGAGATTGTGGTTGAACATATATTCAGAAAAGGCAACAAGGTTCCTGACCTTTTAGCTAATGATTTGTTTTCTCTTTTGCAGGTAAACAAAGCTTTATTTTCTCATCCTTTCAGGAATTATCAAAAGAGGTGAAGGTTTTGATATACATGGATAAAGCAGGAATTGCAAACTTAAGAATCAGAAATATGCAATATATAAAATATAGCTACTGTGGTAATGTTTCTAATGCACAATGAGGCAATCAGCAACAGTATTTCAGGTGAAAGCACAAAGAAAAGGAAAGCGTAATGGGTTGATCAAGATATACAAATCTGAACAGCAGTGAAGCAGTGAGTTTAAAGGAACAATCTTTAGCAAAATTAATAGGGATTACCCGGCCTATGGAGTGGTATGAGTTAGGGTTTCTGGCTCTATCTGCAGGAAAGGGTAAAACTTAGAAATGGAGATCAAGGATTGGCTTACAGCATTAAAGCGAGTCGGGGAGTAGATCGATTCTTACCTGATCTGTTTGAGCTGTGTTGAAGCGAATTCAGTGGGATTTGTTTCCATGACACTCGTGAGATTTAAAGTGTCTTGTGTGGAAACAGCCCGAACTCAGATGGTTGCAGCCGTTGATAAGTTGATTTCACTCCAAGACAAGCGCTTCTTCTTCGTCCTCCATGGCAGATGAAAGCTCAAGCTAGAAGACGACCAACTCTCATTTATTTTTTTTCTTTTAGGGTGTTCATTTCTTTCTTTGGTTTTTGGACAGATTGTTGGTGTTTTGGGCTAGAACATGTAATGGTCTGGTTTTTGCTCTTTTTAGTTTCTAATAAAGGGTCCATGAGACCCACCTTTAAAATAAATAAAAAACATCATATTACAAGAAAAACAAATGAACAACAAAAGATAACATGCCAGCAAGGTTACAACCTGTTAAATCCCTCTTTCCTTCAGAAAAATTATGTGTAATTGGAGATATACCTTATACTATTCAGAAAATGTCGAAACATCTGAACATCCAAACTCGAGATCCCACATCAGCACACATATTCAGTACTTCGCAAGAACTTTAATAATAGAGACGGCCTAACATCTTTTCAATCGAAATCCCAATCAAAGACAAGTTCTACCAAGGCCAGGATCTGAAAACTAGGGTTCACTTTCCGAAATTCCAAGTGACAGACTTTGAATAACAGCGACTATCCAAGCAAGACAATTTCCCAAACGCCAACACAGCAAGCTCAAAAAAGTCCTGTCCACCACCTCAGCAAGAAACTAAACTGTGGGCATATATAAATACTATTCATGCAACCAAGAAAATCATATATGCATAACTGCTAAAGAATATGAACCATCAACTACAAAGCAAAACAACTTTGTTATAAGAGAGACTGGAAATCAGTCTGACTTCTAATTTGGACAAAGAAGGTTGTATGAGTTGTATTTGCCTCAAGTGTGCATCATCACATGGTTGATATGGAGCTGTAATTCTCATGATTTCACTAATGCAAGATGCAACTGACACCTTCACATCTATGTCAGGATGCCGTAGAAGTTCAATTGCAGCTAGTGCTTCCATTGCAGGCCTAAAAGCATCATGTGCCGATGCAAGGGGGACTTGCTTCACCATTGACAAAAGATGCTCTAAATTCTGAAAATTGCAAACAAAAAACAAATGATTGAACCATGTCAAGTACATAGGAAAAGCTTCCCTGGATAACACATGAAGTCTAGATAGTGGGATCTTGTAGAAAATAAAGAATAAATGAAGTTCTAAACTAAGCCACAAGGTCAAATATCTCTTTCTCTCCACAGTTTTATGTCCTTTCATCCATCAGGAATTTATGTCCTTTACACAACAAGAAGTAAAAGAACATATATAGATAATTCCACTCCCGTACTATGCTTACATTCCTATAATCTGTACCAACTCAGTTCTTCTCTGCCCTTTTTGTGCACTTCTGCTATGAAACAAATACAGCCAATAAGATGCTCTCAGTCTTAAACTTTATTCATTTTTATTTTGAAATTAGGATAAGTAATGTTTATGGCTTTATGCTAGCAACTATATCAACATTAGGAGTTATAATAGGAATAGTAATCAAAGATGAAAATTAGACATTGTACTATAAACTATCTCTCAGTATCAGAAATAGACATGCATTTGAAGCGGTTCTTGCAATAGATTATGTAGTGGAATGCACTGTTAGTCCGTGTCATCAGAACTATTATAGACTATGGAAATAAAATCCAAGTATGTGAATAAAATATCTATTTCTAAAAACAGAACAAGAAAGGAAAAACTGAGTAAATCAATTACGTTGCCACCTAGAATCTAGGGGGTCCCACATATTAAAAGGTCTAAAAGGGTTAAGGAACAAAGCCTCGGCTCCTGTTCAGAGACAAATCCAGTTAGGCCAGTTTAACCAAAACCACTGATTTGAGTTTGGAATTTGTATAAATCTACAAAATAGAAGTATTTTTAAAGTAGACACACACATGTAATAAACTTACTGATAAAGATGTCAAAGGGAATCAAACAAATATCATTTCTGAAATTACAGCGACAAATGAGTAATGAATCAGCAATTAAAGCAATGTCAAATCAACTTTAGCATTCCTAGTAGTTAAAAGCATACAAATTTCAACAAAAGTATGAGGTGCATCATCTTGTGAAGTCAATGGAACTAACCTGACGATTTTGAATCTTCCGCTTTATCAGCATATATTCGGGATTCTGCATATGAGATCTACTCTTCGATTAGTTTAAAGCTCAGAGACATTGGCTTTAAGGTCATACAGTTATAGTCACTCAACAGTTTTACATATGACCTCGAGCCCTCGTGGATTTGGACTTGAATAGACAGTTGGCTATAAGATCACAATATTTTGCAAACATGGCTTCAAAGATAGGTGCAGTGCCATACAGTACGGGCCTTAATCTTGTAGCTATCTAGTGTAGACATAGCATCCCAGTATCCGGTTCAGAGAATCCCCGGCATATGACCCACATGAAGATCAGCAAATTACTAGAAATGTCCTATACTGAACAATGAAGGTAGCAGGATAAGAAAATAGGTGAGACCTAATAGGCAGCAAATGAGTGTTGAAGACAAGGACCTCTTTATCTCAAATCTAGAATATACTGTTCTGTGAGAAAGGCAGTTAACTTTTAATTATACATCCCTGAGCTATACAAGGTCGACAAGCATTATCTCCACGGATTTGGTTCCTTAACTCGCTGAGCCTCCTTAGCACAGTTCCATTCTAAATAGATAGACATCATTGCTTTAAAGCTTCTTCTGTTTAACAGAACAGTAATATTTGTTCCACTCATGTCACCGGTGAAACTAAGTCAACTCCTCTGCTAATATTGATCGCAATTCCTATACTTTTCAGCACAAAAAATCTTTTTCCTACAAAAGACAATAAAGAAGACCTTAAGCTGAAAAAAGCTTTAACCTTCTGTACAAAAGACAAACTTGTATGGATGAGAAAAATCAAAAAAGTTTGAAGAAGCCCACTGCAGAAAATCTTATAGAAACCACACTCTAGATCACTTCCTTTTTAAATTCAAAACAGAAAAGTAGTGATTCCTTTCCTGAAGTTAGACATAGGAAATCAATGGAAGATATATAGCACGAGTAAGTCACCTTTACATAAATAATATAAGTCCAACATTTGTGTATGGTCATGGTATCATGCAATATTTGTACAAAATTTATTGATTGGTTGATTTATCATTTCAATTTACGTTTATGTCAAGGCTGATTCATCCATCTTTATGAGCATCTCTATAAGGTTAAATGTCTAAGCCAGAGATATTCACTGGCACGCTTATGATATTAAAGCTCTTAATGCAACAGAACCAATACCGCGCACTAAAAGTTGTATGCATATCCCCTCAGTTACCTTTTAGTTCTTTAAATTTCAAGAAATATGATTGCAACATTGAATTATTGAAGATGGTCTTGGTATCTTAAACCCTAGAAACGCATTAACACGGAGCATATTCATATAACGCCCACTACAAGTTCTATTGTATCTGCAATATAAACTGGAAATCTTCAGTTACCTTCCCCTTCTTGAAATTTCAAGACATACCGTCCTTGCAGAATTGTAATTTTGTGAGCATGATCTGTCCCTGCACAATTTAGAAACAGTTACTAATAGAATGCATTGACGCAATACATATTCATAACAGAACCAACAACGCCCACTAAAAGTTCTACTGAATCTGCAATATCAACTTGAAATCCTCAGTTATTTTTGTTCCAGCACAATTTAGAAACGGTTACTAATAGATATAATTTGATCAAAGTAACTAAATAATCACATAAGCAAACAGAACCTATACCGCCCACTAAAAATTGTATGTATATTCTCTCAGTTACATGGAATTATTGAAGCTCATCTTGGAATCTTGAACCCTAGACGCAGTACATATTCATAACTAGAAGTTCTATTTAATCTGCAATATCAACTAGAAATCCTCAGTTACCTTTCCCTTCTTAAAATTTCAAGAAACATGATACTTAGTTACTTACAAAGATGTTGAATCGAGTCTGGGTACGGTGGTGTGGAACCCTAACAATGAGTTGACATTACATATTGAAGTAAGAAGGATTTGAAGCGTGATTGCTTAGAAGATGATGTCAACTTTGGTGAGTACTTCTTTATATAGAAAAGTTTCGAGTCTCTCCGAAACAATTGAATGGCGGGAGGGCCAAGCTTTAGATAAGTACGTGTGGGTATAAATCATGGAAAATTAAATTATTAAACTAGGGGTGTGTTTTGTACTAAAGGAAAATGTTTTTCGATAGAAAATGTTTTTTAAAAAAATATTTTTTTGGAAAACAATTAGATTTTGGACTTATTTTTTCATGTTTGGTTGGTGAGTAGAAAATATTTTTCAAAAATGATTTTTAGTGTTTGATTTATAAATGAAAAAATTTTTGAGAGATATTTTTTATTTTTACTAGAATAGAAAATATTATGAAATTGAAAATATTTTTTAAAAACAATTTTTATTTGGGGTGTTGGTGGGGGTGGGGGTGGGGGTGGA
>NC_028638.1:53419985-53689000 GCF_001406875.1 Solanum pennellii
GGGTGGGGTGGGGGAGGGGGAGGGCTGGCCGGTGGTGGGTGGGTGGGGGTCAAGGATCGGGTAAAAAAAAATAATTTAAAATTGAATTTTTTTTTAAAAAAAAATGTTGTTTTTCCCAAAAAAAAATATAATTTAATATTGAAAGAGAGTTCTGAAAAATGTTTTCCTTGAAGAGAATTATTTTTCTTTAATTTTGAGGAAAATAAATTGATTTGGAAAATATTTTCCAAAACTTTTATCCCAACCAAAAATGAGAAAGTTGAAAAACATTTTCTTTTCTTCCTACCAAACACACTCTAGATTAGGATTTATTGAATTGAATTTTCATTTACTTTTAATCAATAATTAAATAAATTATGAAATATATCTTGTCAATAAATTTTATTTCATCAATTTTAAATGACAAATTTATCATACTAAAATTTACTGTAATTGGTTTTTTTTTCGATACTGATTAAATTAATAATTTAATATTAAATATCTACTTTCTATCAAACTTTTAAAATATAAAAACATTACGCTCATTCCTAATACTATCGTCAATTTTGGGTTAAGGTGTTGGGCTCATTTGATAAAATTTGTTTATTGTCTTTTACATGATAGGTGTTTAGCCATAAAAATCAGAATTTGGAGTTCAAAGTAAGATTTTAATTGAAATCAATGTTATAATATTAATTATTTGTCACTGAAAAACAAAAATAGGAATAAACCCGCTATTAATTTATTTGGATAAGTTCTTTGTTGTGTTTTTAAATAACTAGTGCATCATATGTGATAGCTGTTTTTTTTATAAAAAAAAAAAGTTGATCCAACACACGTTGTATCACCAGAATTAAAACATTACAATGAATGGCTCTGATGGTAAAAAATGTGCAAGCTTTTTGAAATTTAATTGAAAAATACACAGTATTAATTAGTAAATGTAGACAATTGTTACTACTTTATGAACAGTAAATTTGCAATGAACCTGTTAAAGCTTTAAAATTGGCATTGAACTCGTTAGATTTTTATATTTATGAATAATATATAATAGAATTTCTTATTATCTAGTTAGTTTTTATGCGAGAGTTTTTGTTTTGTGTATAAAATATTAAATTTAAATTCCGTTTGGTCATAGAATTTTCGAGTAATATTTGGGCGGAAATTGACAAATAGTGTTTGTCCCAACAATTTGTCATTTATTTGACAAATATTTTTGGCAAATATCTCAAATTTGCAAATACTATTTTTTTCTAGTATTTGAGTCAAATCTTATTATTTGAGATCTTTTAAAAAATTAAAATTTTACACCAAACATTTGTTTTTTATAATAACACCCTCTATAGTAATTATTTGTGTTGTATTATATAATTTTTTTATGTGAACACTAAAATAGTAACGAAATATTAAGTAAACATGAAAGTGATGATATGATTGTTGATAGAAATGATAAACAATCAACTCAGGGTAATAAAATCATGTGCTTAGTTTACTTACGATGTATGGAATAATGCTTGTTTCACTCATTTCAAACTACCACATTGCTCTGGTATTGTGGATACTACTTATTATTTGTTGCAACGAAGATTCAATTAATTTGTAATATAAACTTATGATTTAGTTTTAAAAATTTATAAAAATAAATTATATTTTTCTAAAAATATTAAAAATATTTTCTTAAACATTATAATCAAATATCCAAATAATATTTATCCAAAACATTTGAAAATCTAGAGTCAAAAGCTAGCTCTGGAGGTCAGTGTAGTATATCCGTCTCTATTTGTCGTCCTTCGAGTCAATGCAAATATGTACAAAAGCAAATGATCGATATTTGAAGTTAAACATTTGTGCACAGTAACAATTAAATTGCATATATTCTTTATTAAATAGTGACGTCAATTAAATTGCATATATTGACTAAATAAAGTTTAATGAATTATATAAATGATGACGCCCACTAAATTGCATATATTGACTAGAACTGTTAATATTAACTAGCGCATCCAATTCGAACTAATTCATATAGATTTTGATATTTTATGAATAGGTGGTGTTAGTCTATTTTATATAGGTCAAAAAACGGTTGACCCAATCCACAAGTCTATGGGCTATAGGCTTGTGGGGTCAGCCTACTTTTTTAATTATTATATTTTTTATTAATTATTAAATTATAATTATAATTTTCAGATATCATCATAAATATCAACATAATAATATTACATGATGTTAATGTTACTATTTGTTAATCAAATTCACAAATAAAATTATTTTTATAATATTTATTATTTTTAAAAAAAGTAAAAGTAAAAATATTTTAATAAAAATATTAACCTAATTGTTTGAGTTTGGATTCTCTTTAGTTTGAAATTTAACATTGTATTATTTTTTTAATTAACTTTTACTAACCCACGGACCGGCCCTACCGATATGTCTCAAGCCCTACAAATCAACATGCTTGTTCAGGCCGTGGTTAAAAAATCATTTTCTTAATTGGACTCCAAAAATCTTAGTTCAACCCTACTAGATTCTCTATTAGACTAGGTCAGCCCAACGAACCTAGCCCATAACGATGAGAATCTTTACTATTAATACTTCCTCCGCCCATTTCAGGTATCACTATTTATGTTTTATTCCGTTAAAAGATGTCATATTTTCATAATAAAAAGAATTTAATTTTAAATGGTTATGTGAGCGCTATTTGATGTTATAGAAAAAAGTTGAACGGGTAATAATGCATTTTGATTATTTTCATGCTGCCATTTAGATGGAAAGATCAAACTTATACCATTATATATCTACAATATACTTATGTAAGTAGTAGTATATACTATCTTTCGACCAACGGGAGTTGTGGTGCACTGGTGGAAGTGTTTTATCCTTAATTAGAGATTTCAAATTCGAGTACTTAGTACGGAGAAAATCATGTTGGTAGCACCATTCTCGAATAGGCCCTGCAGAGCGCGATCCGAATTTAATCGGAGCTCCAACATAAATTTCAAACACCGAATGAAAAACAAAAAATATATACTAACTTCCAACCATGTTTGAAATGATTTTTATATTCTGCTTTTACAACAATGTGATTTGTTTTCAGTCTCAATCTAGGCAAGCGAGAGAACTCGCTAGTTAATCATATTAATCCAGATTTAGCTAAATTAACAATTCATCAAGCCATTTCTTCTATTGCAATCATAGCCACATTTGCTTCCTAAATCTAACCAACTTTCAAATCCTAAAGAGCAGCCCAATTCTCTTTCTAGCAACACCAAATCGGCCCAACTTCCCTCTCCCATACAAGCCCAGCACCTCAATACAATTCTCACAGACCCAACCCACCAATACGAACAACAATACATACGTATACCCCCAAGACCCCGCCTCGTCTTCTTCCTCGAACCCACCAGTGCGAAACCCAGCAAGCCCAGACCCCGCTCTATTCGCTCTTCGTACAGTATTCCGGCCTTCATCGTCGGTAGCATCGGCATCTGTAAGTATACTTCTCACAACTCCATGTAAATTCTTCGTCTCCGACTTGAGTGTTTCACTGTGCTTAGAAAAAAACAAACATGCTTGGTTGTAGTTACTGTGGGTTGTCATAGTATACCAAAAACTTAAAACTACCGTTCGATTTTAAAAGGAAAGCAAACAGAGCACAAAAAGAACATTAAGAAAACATCTAGCCATTTTTCCATCTTCATATTTCCCAGGGGCTGAAAGCTGTTTTTTTATTGAAACTGAGAGCATAGAAGAATCTCGTACTTCCTCTGTTTGATTTTGGGTCTTTGAAGTCGTTTATAAGAACACACATTCAGAGGGGTTTGTAGAAAACTTGAAAAAAGTGAGTGAACAACTTTATACTTATTTATAATTCTTTTAAGTTATTGAAATCATGAGATAAGAACACTATGTTTGACAAATTGTAAACAATACATAAGAAAGGACTTATGTTGAAATCAGCAGATGATACTAGCCTTGCTATATATTACATTGCACATATTCAATGAATTATATATGATGGATGGATAGGACTAATTTCTCTGAGTGGCTAAATAACTGAGGTTAAACGGGTGGACTAATTTAAGGTCCAGTGTTTCGTTATGATGATATGGTATTTTTGGAGTTCTTTCTGATTGTCAGTACACGTGAACCCAGCTTTTCCTCTGGTTTTCTGGTGGTTTTTACAGGGGTCTGTCATAGAATGTGTTGAGAACTTGATCTAAAACTTATTGTTTGCATTATCTGGACGATGTGGACGTTATCAAATTGTACTTTTTAATGCTAAAAAGATGATCACTATTTCAAGTAATTAGCGTAGCGGTCAATAAACTGATAAAGTGGGTAAACTTTTTAGAGATTAGTGTCCAAATCTCAACATAGAGATAAAATGATTAGATAACGTTATTTGGTACATGTATTGGTGGAAGGGAACAACCATTATAGCTGATTTGAATGCTACCATTATAAGAAAGACGAGATGAGACAAGTGCGTTGAGGTGAGCTCTGCTGAGGTATGGAGCGTAGCAAAAATAATCATATTAATTAGGAGTTGAAGTGTGTCCTAAACTAGAAGCTTAATCAACCTGATGAAAGGATTAAAATATGAGCAGTACTTAACTGTATTTAGATTGGCCTCCCCAACTAGATAGGCAATTATTTGTAATCATTTTATTAATTTGAACTATTCAGAGTAGTAGAAGAGAGCACATATCTCAATCCAGAGAAAGGATAAAAGGCCAAAACAATTTGTTTCCCTCCTTCAAAACTTGGGCAAATGACTTATTTTTTTTTTACTTGATTTGAGTTTCATAGTACTCAAGGTTTGACACATTCTTTTAGGAAAAGGCGTGGGATAGTACATAGTTTCTAGAAGAAATAGTGCTCCTAATGCTAATGGGATGTAATATATAGCAAGCCTATTATTCTTTATCTACAAGAAGCATTGCACATTTGGACTAAAGCTATAGGGTTGACCGAACCTGTAAGCTCTAGGCTTGACGAATTGTTAAGGTTACCGTTCTGTTTTTCAAGTTGCATATTTTATTGGGTTTCTGCTG
Source organism: Solanum pennellii (assembly GCF_001406875.1). Lineage (NCBI taxonomy): Eukaryota > Viridiplantae > Streptophyta > Magnoliopsida > Solanales > Solanaceae > Solanum > Solanum pennellii. The sequence goes on from NC_028638.1 coordinate 53,425,019, forward strand.
TTTTCTTTTCAGCACTTTTGAAGCTCTCGAGTAATTATTGGGTTATGTTTGGCAGGTAATTAAGATTCAACCATTCTACATGATTCTTCCGATTGACCCAGCAAATAAATTATCGTTTAAGCGTTTTATTAAAGATGGAGATTTGGTCATTGTGTACGAGAGGCACGACACAATGAAAGCAGTGAAAGTCAGTGAGGATGGGGTTCTGCAGAATCGTTTTGGTGCTTTTAAGCATTCTGAATGGATAGGTAAACCTTTTGGGTCCAAGGTTTTGAGTAACAAAGGTGCTTTTGTTTACTTGTTAGCTCCAACTCCTGAGCTATGGACGCTAGTACTGAGTCACAGAACCCAGATTCTTTATATAGCTGATATTAGTTTTGTTGTTATGTACCTGGAGATCGTTCCTGGTTGTGTGGTTCTTGAATCTGGTACTGGAAGTGGATCTTTGACTACTTCGCTTGCAAGGGCTATTGCCCCCACTGGCCATGTTTATACCTTCGATTTCCATGAACAGAGAGCTGCCTCAGCTAGGTAAGACTCTAATACCTAGGAACTTATTTGTGGATTTACTGTCATTAAGTAGTCAATTGTTCTAGTTTGATTTCTACCAAGCTTTTGTTGGTTTTAAGTGCATTTACTATCCTTTACAGTCATTCTAGTGCAAAAATTTAGTTTTAGAAGATGTTTAAAACTCAGGTTGAACACATTTTTAGTTGTAGGGCACTCCTTAAGAGGTTATAAAATTGAATACTTCTTTTAAATGGGGCTCTTTTTACCGACCAAGAACATTTTCATGGGATTTCTTCTTGTAGCAAAATGTTTTTTTCTTCTTTTTGCTGCGGGATTAAGAAGTTCATCCATCCGTTTAAAAAGCAATGACCTCCTATCCTTTGTAGTTTGTTTAAAAAAGAATGACCTCTTTTCTTTTTTGGTAACATTTTACTTTCAGCTTTTGACGTGGCATGTTTAAGACCATAAGATTAAAGGGCAATTTTGTACATTTGACATAACTTTTAATTTAGTTCCACATGATTAAAAAATCTTTTTTATTTTCTAAAACTCCGTGCCAAGTCAAACTAGACCAGTCTTTTTGAAACGGAGGGAGTATAAGGTTTCAGGAGTTGGCTCTAGAGTGCCACAGGAAAGAAACATCTTCCCATGCAGCCTTTATGATGTGAAAGTGTAATACTACCACCATGTATCATTGTGCACTAGCACAAAAATGTTGCAAGAGGAGAAAATTTGATCAACACTTGCCTCTTCGTGCAAATGTAATATCAATTAGGAAAAGCGTTCTTTTTCCAATCAGCTCCGCACACCCATCCAAAAGACGTAGAATGAGATAGAGGAGCTCATTATAATTTTCATTTTATGTGAGTTTAACTCGGTGTTTAAAATTTCCGCATATAGGGAGGACTTTGAAAAAACAGGGTTGAGCAGTTTGGTAACAGTAGGAGTAAGAGATATACAGGGCGAGGGATTCCCTGATGAGTTTTGTGGGAGAGCAGATTCAGTATTCTTAGACCTTCCTCAACCTTGGCTTGTCATTCCTTCTGCTGGCAAAATGTTGAAACCAGATGGGGTATTGTGCTCCTTCTCTCCATGCATTGAGCAAGTACAGCGCTCATGTGAAGCACTCAAATCACAGTTTACAGGTAAGTTATTTTCCTGGAAACTTGGTCTCATTTAGTTTAAAACATTGCTATAGGAACTACAGACTCTCATGTGGCAAGTGTTTTTGATTTTGTAGATATAAGAACATTTGAAGTACTTCTTCGCACCTATGAAGTTAGACAAAAGATACTAGAGAGCTGCCCAGTAAATGAAGGAGATCCTATTGAGCGTCCTCCACGGAAGAGGAGGCAGGGTTCTGCTGAAGGAAGCAATGGGACTGAATGCTCCTCTTCTCCTACGGTGGTGATTAGGCCTTCTGGTGAGGCAAGAGGTCATACAGGCTATTTGACATTTGCGCGACTCAAATGTTTTGTGTGATGTGTTTTGATGAATATCCAGTTCTTGTGGTCTCGAGTACACTGTTCGTTCTTTAGATGTTGTGCTTATTTTTCTTCTTGATTCTACAATTAGATATCAGACAATTTTGTCTTGAGATTTAACAAAAAGGAAAAGAATCGCTTCTATTTGGAGGGTATTTGTTTTGGATATTATAAAACCTTTTTTATGTCACCCTAGGGAAATCAGAATGAACCACCATTGTTTATAAAGTAATATGAACTGACTTGGATGGATACTTGATTTTATATCCTTTTCTGGCAGTGAGGATGTATAGGTAAAATATCAACTTGGGGATTGTCAGGTTAATTTTCTGGAATTGCAAGTTTGCTTGCTATACATTATCAAAAGCATGTTGAATGTCAACTTAACTAGGATGAGCTATATTTTCTTTTCTTCTTGTTTTCACTTTTACTATATATTTCCTTTTTTAAATTACTCTAAATTTTATATCTGTACAAATGATCCTATTTTTTTTTTATCTTATTCAAATATTTTTCCAATAATTATAAACAAACACAACTCCAACTCCAACTCCAAAAATTTCAAGATTTATATTAGTATGTAGTAGTTCATATACAAATCAATGACACTGTGATTATACATAAATATAGTATTTCCTCCGTCTCATTTTATGTGGCACCATTTTCTTATATGATAATTTTAGACATAGTACTCTAATACAATTATGAGGAGCGAGAAAAGTGAATTTACTTTTTTGAAGTCTAATTTGATAAATATTTCAAAGTCTTTATTAATTTTTAAATCCCATGTATGGTCAAATATTGTCACATAAAATGAGACGGAGGGAGTATATATTATGATACTTTTACTTTTTTTTAAAAAAGTGGCAGATTTGATGGTATGTTTGAGATAAAATTATTCAAGTTTGATAACGTTGCTGATTTTTAAAATTAAAAATATAAATCATATTTAAAAAATACTTTCAGAACTTAAAATATTCAATTCCAAATTATTTATTTTTAAATAAGCTAAATTGTTAATAGTAATTGTGGATTAAGGAGGCGTGTTGTTTTAGTGTATCAAACAATTGAGGAGAAATTATGACTGGACTGAATATTTAATTTTCATGACTAACTAACTATATGAAAGCTATTGCACTAACATGCAAAGAGAGGGAAATGAAGTGTGTGTTATGTTAGTGTAAGCATTGAGGAAATTGAAAAGCCACGTGAATAGAACACCACATATCTTTCCACTCCCTTAATTCACACGTGAGTTCTTTTACCTGTCAACATAAGCACCCCATCGATGAAAAATGTCATCAAGTTTTTTTTGTTTTTACTTTATTTTTAGAAAAAAAAATGTCTTTTTTAATTTTGTATTTCTTAATACTCAATATCCTACTTGATATATTACATAAATTTTATAATTTATAATAATAAAAATAATAATATATTCAGTAAAATTTAATAAATAGAGATTGAGGTCATATATCTATAGTTTAAAATATTCTTTAGACTTTGTTGAGTCAAATGCCAAATGATCTTTGTACAAAATGTTGAAAGGGAAAAAAAAAAGGCCAATAAAACTTTGTACAAATGTGGCAGAGGGAACTTTTCCTGCCACATCAATGCAGGTCAGCTCAAACATTTCTGACCATGCAAATAATACTCGTCTTCAGTTTTAATATATGTGATATAATAGAAATTTTGAGTGTCAATTAATTTATTTTATAAATTTTTTTAAAATTATTAATTATCATAATTCAATAAATTTTATATGATTTAATTTTTTAATTTTTTGTATTCAAATTAATTATTAAATTTTAAAAGCTTAAATCTCAAAATTAAAATGATACATCTAAACTTAAACAAGAAAAATATAACCCAATAATTGGGTTAGGCTTAACCAAGAAGATCTGGTCCCTTGTATTATGAAGGGGGACATGTTTAACAGTGTAAGATATTTAAGGGCCAACCAGGAGAAATGAAGAGATAACTTTGGCCATTTTCTATCTATTTCTGTTTTATTTTCTATATATACTTTATATTTGAAAAAAAAAAAGTTTAGTTCAATAAGAAAAAATAACTATTACGTGTTAAAGAAAATTCAAGTTTAAGACAATATCTTTTAAATTCTTATCATCTAGTGATCTCAATATTCTACCATTAAATAAGAAATTAAAAATATTTTCATGTTCTTCAATTGGTTCAAATCTATTTTGAAATTAAAAAATAGTTTGATCTACTATATATATATATATATATTCATCAAATTATTTCTTGTGAAATTTAGGTTATTTTCATCTCATATGCAATTTCCTTCGTAAAAATCATAACAAACATCATATATATATATTTTTTAAATAACATATACAAGTAATTATTTTGTAAAAATAAAGGCTCCAAAAAATAAGGTGTCCCAAGCAATGACTTTAGTGGCCTAGGGGTTAAGATAATCATACTCGAAACCCTACTCCCTACATCATCCTGCTCATATAATATTTTATCAAATTCCCATATTAATACTCTCAAAATAATATTTCGAAATTAATTATTATAAACCATTCTCTTTATTTCATATTAATTGAATTTTAAGCAATGCACACCTATTAAAAAAGAGAAGACATAAAGTGACATTTGAAATTGTCCCAAATTTTTAGAAAGACACCTTAACTATGCGGGCGTCCTATTACCCCCTTAAACAATTTCGATAATATATTATTACATCATTTTTTGATCAATACCAAATTTTAAATAGCAAATGATTATCACACACCAATCATTGTGTGACACGTGTTAATTGAATTATATATATATATATATATATATATATATATATATATTAAGTTTTATTTATTTCTCTCTCATACTTTTTGACTTATTTTAATTTTATTGCTTTAATTTTAATTTCACTTTAAATTCTTTATCTTTCACTCCTACTTTCAAGTTATCCCTCCCTTCATTTTCTTTTTTTCTTCTTCTTCTTCACCTCCCACTCTCACCTCACCCCACCCCTACGTCAAGTTGAGCCCCTCCATTTTTTTTCTTCTTCTTATTCGATCAAATTCCCTTCTTTCAAAATTATAATATTTTCTAGTATTTGTGACATTGAGAACAAAACTAATTATTTTTTTAAGAAAATTAAAATTTTGAAGGTATCATCAATTAATTTATCTCATTTCATATAACTTCAAAACTAGAAATGATAATTTTGTAAGAATCAAAATTCTCCGAAAATTGAAAAAATTTAGGTGAAATTTGAATTTTAAAAAATAAATAATACCTACTAATCATCTTGAAATCTAGTGGGTTATCAAATTGTTCGAAATGTAATAAAATATTTAGATATAATTTTAAAGTTGAAAAGAGTTAAACTAATAGTAGTAAAAAAAGAGGTGGAATTGCAATAAAAAATGATATTGAAAGTGAAAAGTTACCATGAAAATGACAATGAATTTTTGAAGAAGAAAGAACAAAAAGAGAAAATTAATAAAGAGAAAAAGTTAAAATAATAAGAAAAACAAGAAAATATATTTTACAGCAAAATATTTGTAAAAATAAAATTATATTCATTTTTTTAGTTTATTCACACTCTTTAAGAGAGCGCATACACTCTCCATGTCAGGTGGATAAAAAATGATACAATAATATCAATTCAGAATTATTTAGTGGGGGTAATAGGATATTTGCATAGTTTAAATGTCTTTTTAAAAAATCGGGACAACTTCAAGTATCACTCTATGTCTTTTCTTATAAATAAAACATTAAAGGATATAATTTTATTTTATCTGTTGTAAAATCATAAAATAATAATTTTTTAAGTAGTATAATTTACCTACTAAAAATATCAAATTCCATTAAAGGAAAAGACAAATATGGGAAATATTAACCCCTCAAATATCAATTTAAAGAAATGACAAATATAGAATTAATATGAAATGAGGAAGTAAAAAATTAAATTATTTTCCAATAAAGAACATCTTCATCCTACCAAACAGTCCACATATATAAAATGAGAGGGAATGCATATAATAATAATATAATAGTAATGGTTGTTTCTCTTCCCTGCCAAAGTTGTGCAATATTCATTTTTTACCTGCTGCCAACATATTATGTATAATTGAAATTTCAATGGAAGAATTTCAACCATCAATGTCGATATAAGCTGATACGAACTAGATTTAGCTCTCAACATAAACAATGGGAACCTCTACATTTTACATGTCTCTTCCCACACCATTTCTAAAGCCTCAAAAACCTTCCAATGAAATCTTCATTACCAGTTGTAATAAATTCAACTCAGCTCTTCAGCATTATGCTTTGCACAAACCAAAAAGTTGTTCGATTCGAAAAAGTAGTGTTCCTATTCTGGCGAAAAGTTCATGTAAACTGGATCTGTTCAAAGTTAGGGCTGTAGCAGAAAATGCAGGTGAATCTGAGGTTGTGAAACCCAAGGAAGTGATACAGACGCTTCAACTGGGCGCGATGTTTGGAATTTGGTACCTTTTGAATATTTGTTATAATATTTACAACAAACAGGTACTCAAGGTTTTTCCATTTCCGGCGACTGTTACGGCCTCACAATTTGGCTGTGGGACTTTGTTAATACTCTTTATGTGGGGATTTCGTCTTCATCCGATACCAAAAATCAGTAAATCTCAAGTTACTCTTTCTCCTCTCCGCTTCTTCATGTGTTTTGTTTATATTGTTATTTTTGAAAATTCAGTATTTTCCTTTCTATCCTGCTTTGATTGCTGTTGTTGTGCATACATCTTTGATCCTACTCTCCCCAGACCGATTACACACATGGCTGCTGTTGTTGTATTTTCTGGTATTTTGTTAACAGAGAATATATTTCATGAGAAAAACTTTACTTCCCTCCGTTTCAATAAAAAAAGAATGATTTTTTTTTGTAATATTTTAATATTCATCTTTTCACCTGAGATGGTTTAGGCTACGAGATTAAAGAATAATTTTGTACAATAGATATTTAGGAGCATAGGATTCAAAAATCTTTTTTTATTTTTTTAAAAACCTCGTGTCAAGTTAAACTAAATCATTATTTGTGTATGAGAGTTACTTCTTTTAATACTTTTTAACTTCATAATACTTGCTCCGACGTCTATTGAACTTTACCACGCCAAAATTCATCAAAACACACTCGATATGTCAATATCATTATTAATTTTTTAATATATATATATATATATTTTACACAGAAAATGACATCTAGTCATATCAAAAACACGTAAAACCATCCATTTTTCATATATGAGAATTTTGTTTTCAGTATGACTAACTTTCTTTGTTTTGATTTATATATTGAATTTCCAGTTTAAAGCAATATTCGCACTAGCTGCAATTCACACATTGGGTAATGTTTTAACGAACATCAGTCTTGGGAGAGTAGCCGTTTCGTTTACTCACACAATCAAAGCAATGGAACCATTCTTCACCGTGCTTCTTTCTGCGCTGTTTCTTGCAGAGGTATAAAATTTTTACAATGTTACCTCTTCATGATATATAACATTCAGTTGATTTGGCTTGAAAGCACTTTAGTTGTTTACTAAATGCGTGATATAAGCTATAACCAGCATAACTTTATGGAAACAGCCTCATGTATCTTTGATTCTGACAATCTGATTCTTATCCCTTTGAGTATTACACTAGAAATTCAGCTTATTTAGCATATAAAATGATGACCTTGTTGTGATCCACATAGCGGCCATCTCCTTGGATTGTATCTTCTCTGGTTCCCGTTGTTGGTGGAGTAGCATTAGCATCAATGACAGAGGCCTCTTTTAATTGGTATGTCCCTCCCTAACTTTGTAAATTTTATCGTTTTGTTTCTGTAGGTTAGACCGGTCTATATATTGCTCTTTCCTTGTGCCTATTTCGCTGTAGGGGCCGGTTTACAGGTGTACAACCTCTGTAACTTCATGGTATATTTATGGATTGACAAGTTCTTATTAGACGACTGCAATTTCCTAACTGTCGCACTATCTACTCCTGTTAATAGTTTTGCACATTTATTGTTGTTACTGTGGGGTCTTAATAGCAGTTATACATTGATTCTGAACTCTCTGTCTTTGGAACAGGATAGGCTTTGGCAGTGCAATGGCTTCCAATCTGACTAACCAATCGCGTAATGTATTTAGCAAAAAATTCATGGTTAAAGAGGAGGTATAGACACTAAACATTCAGATGCTAGCAAAATAAATATTCAATTATCCTAACATCATTGGTATTCAAATTCAGCTGTCTTACTTCTAATATTAAAAAAACAGTCGTAGCCTTGGGGTGTGGCCCTTCTCCAGACCCTGGTGAAAGCAAGATGATTTATGCACCTGGCTACCTTTTTTAGTTTTTAATTTATCATATTTGTTGAAGATGCAAATTTTGTCTTGTGAAACCATTAACTGTCAAAGATGGTCTAATAGGAGGCATTGGATAATATCAATTTGTTCTCTATGATCACAATCATTTCATTCATCCTTTTGGTACCTGCTGCTATTTTGATGGAAGGGATCAAGCTTACTCCATCCTATCTACAATATACTGCTGTAAGTAGTAGTAGTAGTATATATTCACTTCCAGCCATGTTTGAAGTGATTTTTATCTTCTAGTTTTACTACAATGTGATTCGTTTTCCGTATCAATCTAGGCAAGTCAAGGTTTACATGTCAGAGAGCTTTGTGTGAGACTTCTTTTAGCTGGATTCTGCTTGCACAGTTACCAACAGGTTAGCATCCTGTAAATTTACATGATAATCTGCTCTGTTAACTTTGGTTCTGTTTGCTTTAGAAGCCGATGCAGCCTTTTTGCACTATGTTCAACTGAACTGAGTATTTCCAACTCGGAGCACAGCTATATGTGTGAAAAAACATGATAATTTCTAAAAATATTAAAAACTGTACCCCGTAATTGCAAGATGAATATAGTGCCAATAACCTTAAAAGTTGAACCTGTCAAATTTAAATATGTTAAATCCACGTTTCATTCTTACTTGATCTTTTTCTCTGTGGAAGGTTTCATACATGATACTACAGATGGTATCACCAGTGACACATGCAGTTGGTAATTGTCTGAAGAGAGTGGTAGTCATTGTATCCTCAGTCATCTTCTTCCAAACACCCGTCTCACCAATTAACTCCCTTGGTAAATATTGATTCTCTACTGACTATTTTTTTTTTGGAATCAAGTATATCAGTTTCTTAATATCTCTATTGATTGGTTGAGTGAATCTATCTATCAGTAATTATCTAGCTTGAGACACTGTTCAATATTTTCAGGGACTGCTATGGCTCTAGCTGGAGTCTTTCTTTATTCAAGAGTGAAGAGATTACGGGGGAAGCCGAAAGATGCGTGACAAGTGAAGAAAGTTGTCAAATCCTGTAGTCATAATGCTCTGTAAAGAAAAGGTTAACCAAAAACAGGAACTCGTGGATTGGGTTCGAGTTATAGGAAGATTAGGTCAGGAACTAGCAGAATAGTTTGAGAATCCCTGTCAATAATGGAAGGCAAAAGATGGAAGAAGATATTTAAAGCAATCGTTATTGCATTTCAAGATGTGTAATTTATACATTAGTGCAATACTAAAATCAACTACTAAGGCCTATGACTGAAACTGAATTATTCTGATCTGGCTCATGAGTTTTGGAAATTCATGTATTAAAACAGGAAACACTTTCATATAGGAATATAATTTCAATCCTCTCTCCCTTTTTATCCTTTGATCACTGTCGATCAATCCTTTGTTCATACAATAATACCAAGGTCTAATTATGAAAACCAATAATCTACTATTTATTTGCGTTCTTCATGAATACTTTGACTTGAGTTATTCCTTCCATACTAATAGTCAATAGTTTTATAGAAAACCTCTATACCTCCAGGGGAGGAGTAAATTCTGCTTTCCCTACATGGAAGGAGTAAAAGTAATGCATTAACTAGAGAAATTTGCTCAAAACTTAGAAGTGGGCTGATTCCATTAAACAAAGTTTGACGGTAAAATACTTTACATTTACATCCGTCAAAAACTTCCCATTTGCAGATTTTCAGCTATCTATTTCCAGTAATACGCTAAAAGCTTCTTCTATCCGAGAACATTGTTTACCAAAACATGTAGTGGTTAAAGTTTAACAAAAATGACCCCTTTTTCTTCCAGCATTTCCTACAACACATCAAAAATCAACACGACTCGCCCAACCCAGGCTCTCCTTTACCTTCTTACTCCTCCCAATTGTTAGCACGGGGTCCATCGCCAGATTTCCCATCACCTTGGGATCTTTCTTTTTCCCAGTCCTTTCGGGAATCACCAGCTGATGATCTACTGAAGCCCATCATGGCTTCATGGAAACTGCCACCTACTGGAACTTGAATACGAGTCCGCTCAGATCTTTCAGCACTACGGCTACGACTTCGCTCCCTGCCTTTTCTGTCACCCCATCCAGAACCTCTATTAGGGCTTCTGCTCCGACTTCTATCACGTCTCTGTGAACCCTGCATCATAGTTTCATGGAAGCTTCGACCATGGAAACTAGCTGGAGCATCAGAGCCATGACCATGTCTATCTCTAAATAAATCACAACCAATTAGTCAGAACATGGAAAAAAAAGGAAAATAAGATATCCACATACAATTGATACACAGCTAACCTGTCACGTGAATCCGAGTCATAAACACGTCCACTTCTTTCTGATGAAGGGGCTTCCCAACCACCCCTTGCTCCATCTCGTCCACCATAGCCAGCATCATAACCTCCCCCACGTCCTCCTTCCCGTCCACCTGAGCCAGAATCCCATTGACGCCTAGCCCTCCCCATACCACCTCCTCGAGAAGCCATATCACGTAGTTCAGTAGGCACTTGCTGATTTGCTCCTTCTAAAACTTTAATAAGATCTGAAGCATGTTTAGCATCCTGGTCAACAAAAAATGTGTAGGCCTCACCAGTCGCACCAGCCCGACCAGTTCTTCCTATTCTGTGGACATAGTCCTCTATTCCAGTTGGAAAATCATAGTTGACCACCACCCTGCCACAAATGTTTCATCAATTGTTTAACTTACATAGAAGACAAATCCCACTACCAAAAATATTAGGAGAAACTACTCTTTAAAGAGTATTTATAGGGATGCATAAATATTTTAATTGGACAATAACATAACCCAGTGAAATCCCACATGGGGTCTGGTAGGGGGTGGGTGGGTAGAGTGTACATAGACCTTACCTCTACCTTATGAAGGTAGAGAGGATGTTTCTGGAGGTACCTCTGCTCGAGCATATTTCAAATGTCAAAACCACAAAATTCCAGCATGATGTCAAACCATGCCATACCGCCCCAAACTCGGATGCTAACCTAACCCAAAATTCCTTTATTTATTTATCATTTTTTATTATCTGTTCTTTTTTTCTCTCTAATCTATCTAGTTCCTTCTTGTACAATCATCTGATGAAGTCTCATCAAATAGCTCTTCCACTTCCAGTGGTCACATAGTTACAAACCCAAACAAACAATAAAAGCTAAATGGAAAAAGAAAGGAGTTTAGAACGAAACTNGAGTAGATCTTATTGAAAGGATACCATGTGAACTTTACTCATCCATCTACATTGCAAACTAAATCATGACATCACACATGAAAGGTACAAAGTTGTAACTTTTGGCCTACACTCTCCCAAAATCACCAAATGGTACCCAAAACAAAATCAGAAACACAACTCCACCCCCACACACCTGTTTGCACCCCATCGATTAACGGGAAATAACATGGGAAGAGCATGCAAGGAATATATGTCGGTCCAAATGCTCACTCCATAAAAAAGTGAAGGCATATATATTCTTTAATTCAGTTAGCCATCAAAAGAGAATTAAACGTGACCCACAAATAATCAAGCACACTATAAGATTCTTAGTTCCACCAACCTGATATCTTTGACATCCAAGCCCCGAGCAGCAACATCAGTTGCAACAAGAACGGGGGACTTGCCAGTGCGGAACTGGCTCAGTACATGATCCCTCTCACCCTGAGATTTATCACCATGAATAGCAGCAGCTCCAAATGGGTGTGTAAGATTGCGAGCAAGTTGGTCACACATTTTCTTAGTTGAACAGAAGATAATGATTTTTGATCCAGGCTCTTGGGATCTCAAGATCTGGTCTAGACGCTTTTGTTTATCCATATATGACAAGACTTCAATGTACTGCACATGACAATTAATTAAAAATGATGTAACCTCATTATGTCAAGTACAGGTTCTCCCTTGGTGCTCAGGGATAATAAGGGACGCATTCTACCATGACATCTCAGTCCTCTAATCCAATTTAGAGGAGAGAGAGAATCTTAGGCATTTTTAATGAGCACGGTCCAAGAAAAGAGAACAGAACAGAAATGCACCTGTGTAATAGACTTGTTCGCAACAAGCTCATCAACATTCCCAATGTTAACCTGAACTGGATTAACCAATAGATCAGCTGCAATTCTACGGACCTCCTTAGGCCATGTTGCTGTGTACATCAGTGTCTGCCGTCGCGTAGGCACCTCCTTCACAATCTTCCTTATCTGAGGTTCGAATCCCATGTCCAGCATACGATCCGCTTCATCTAACACCAAGTAAGAAACTTGATCCAGCCTAACTCTTCTCATCTCCAAAATATCATTCAATCGACCAGGGGTAGCAACAACAATATCAACTCCCCTGTCCAGATCTCGTAGCTGAGGGCCTTTTGGGGCGCCTCCATATAAACACTAACCAAAAAACATACAGCATTGTCAATTCTCAAGAAAATTGTCAAAGCAGAGGGCCTGTTGGGTCCCCCCTCCATATAGACACTAACCAAAAACCATACAGCATCGCCAATTTTCAAGAAAAAGTCAAAACACACATTCACTTGGTTCATCTGACCTGAACATTAGCATGTCAACATTTGTTGATTGTTCTACGGGAAGGTGTAAAATAGTATACTTCTGTAAAGGTTTTAATAAAATCATTCGTTTTTTTTTGTCAAGTAATATCATACTGTAAATGGGGCCTTCCCCTTTTCGTAATGGTGCACAACATTATCTTGGTGCATGGTTATTTACGTTAACAAAAATTATGTTTGACGAAAAAGAAGCATATAACCGTTTAAAGAGATTGCATAGGATTAAGCAGATATGTGTTTGATACCACAAAATGAGAAACACAATGATTACCCTCTAAGTTTCACTTTTGGCCAGACAACTATTCGAAAAGATGAGATCTTTCGAATCAGACTTAACAGGAAAATTATGGTAAAGGAGTATAGCAAAAAAATGTGACAGACCAAGCTAACTTTTGGTTTTTACAATTAAACCATTAGTTAGCCCTGCATCAGTAATTGGAAATCAAAAGATAAATCTACTTCTGGAATCAAACTTTTTACAAAACATAGTCAAATAACAATTCATACCGTGCAAGAAATCTTTGAAGATCTACCAAACTTCACAGCTTCATCTTGTATCTGTGTGGCTAATTCTCTTGTTGGCGAGAGAACCAAAATAGTAGGGCCTGATTGAGGATTACTCCGACGTTGCTTTAGAAGAATAAAGCCAGGAAGCAAGAAACCTAGAGTTTTTCCAGACCCAGTCTTTGCAACAGCTACTATGTCACGGCCCTGAAGTGCAATGGGCCAGGACTGTGCCTGTATTGGGGAAGGAGCAGGAAACCCAGCTTGATGTATCTGGAAATGTAAAAGTTGGAAAACCTCTGTCAGCAATTATACAAGCTAAGAAGTTACACCTAGATTATTTCTATGTTTTATTTTGAAGTGGCCAACACAAGAAGAAGCATATCCCCCTTACGCAGGCAGCCAACACTTGCATATGCAAGCAAGAGCAGGAGGAAGCCTCTTCTTCATGTCAAACCATGTGGCAGACTAACACCACCAACAGCAGTCCCAGCCATGAACAAGGATGATTCAGAAAGCCCTTCAAAATTTGGTCCACCAAATAAGGGAATTCCAAATACAAGGAAGACCAAAAAGAGGGTTGCACAGCGTACGACATTTAGCTCCTCCCTGGAGCAAATATCGCATCTGCGTCAAAGTACAGAGGGAAAAATTGTATGATTACTGCAATGGACCTCCAGCAGCCATTGAAATTAACAGAAGAACACTTGACCCTTTATGAATAAGTAAGCTCTTCGCTACAGATGTTCCAAAAGAGATTAAAACAAAATAACGGACTACATTAATACCTCCCTCAAAATCTCTGAAGGAAACCCAGTAGCTTCAAACGATGTGAAAGGTGGGGGCACATCACCTCCCTGGAAAAATAGAACATAATATAGACATGAGTATTCATTATCAAAAGAAAAAAACATGAGTATGACAGACATGCCTTTTTAGGCTTGTCTGCACGGAAGGATGGATCCTAGGCAGATGCAAAGAAATTAATTCACATGTTTTCCATGAGCAACATGAGTAGTGTAATGAAGTTATCATCAGTTTCACATAGGAGATACCACACTCAGTGCTATGATCTGTGTGCACATCTTAAGTTAAATTTACGGGTCAAATTGTATTCACAATAATTATCACAGACCAAAGACACCAAAATACAGTGCATCTTCTAGATGAACCAAAAAAAAAAAAAACAGTCTGAGTTGCATTACTTGTTTACAATTCTTTTTAAAAAATAATAGTGTTTCATCAAACTAAGGATTACCCTGACTACAAAAAAGATTCCTCACTACTGTCACCAAAGACATAATAACTGCCCTTTAACTTTCTATTACACTGCACGTAGCAGTGTTCTCTGAGAGAATCTCCACAAAAAGTTTGTTATTCACATAAACTTTATGTCATGCACTACTCATGGTCATAATCGATTTTCGACAAAATGAAAAAGACATATTTAGTAGAATCATACAAAAATAATATGGCACTAATCGAGAACGAAAATGACCAATAACAAATGATTCTATTTGATTGAAAAGGTACAACAGATGCTTACTGTGACAGAAATTTCATGCTGACGGCGATAGGCATCTGGAGATATGTCACTCGCGGCAGCTGAAGCACTATAACCTTTAGGCGCAGATGTTTCATCGCGGGAAAGCTCATTTGCTCTTGCAGTCTACAAAAATGATGGGGGGAAACATGTTTTAGCAAAAATACGGAAGACAATTTAGGAAACTATTTAAAGGTGAAAGAAAAAATCTACTTAGACCAAAAGAAATCCACTGGTAGAGTAAGTATAATTTGGATATTAATCAGGAAATAATTGTGGAAAGAGTCTAAGGGGGTGTTTGGATGGGTTTTTTAAAATGACTTATAAGCCAAAACCTATAAGTTGGGTTAGCTTTTTCCATACATTTAAATTCTAGCACTTTTAAAGTTTACCCTAACACTTCCAAACTAAAAAAAAAACTTAAAAGCCAAAAGTCACAAAAAATAGGTCAATCCAAACACCCACTTAAGGTTCAAACTTGGGGTGTTTGGATTGACTTAATTTAGTGGTTTTTGGCTTTAAAGAAATTTTTTTTGTTTTGGAAGTGTTGGGATAACATCAGAAGTTCTTTTAAACACTTTTTAAAAGCTTAAAAAGTAAAAAAAAAAAAAAAAGGAGTCAAAAGTTGGGGTTACCAACTTATGCCTTTTGACTTTTAACTTGTAAGAGAGTTAAAAAGCCAATCCAGACACCACCTCTCTAAGTGCTGTTACAATAACTACAATCACAAAAAGACAGATGAAACTCCTCTAAAACATACAAGCGCCAAAACATATGTTATTTGCAAATTATTTGTTAGATGTATCAAACCACTGGAACATTTACCACATAGGAAATATGATGCACAACATAAGGTTGCAAAAGATCAAGAAAACTGATATATACCCTCTTTTCCAAGTAATACATAGTGCAGGATCTAATTTGCATTTGGAACTGTCAGAGAGAACATGTAGTTAATCTCAAATAGTGATTCTCAAAATGACAATAGACAACCCAAGATACTATTCAAAACAAAAGTTTGCTGATTTCTCCTGTTGTGTATCACTAAGTCACTGAAAGTTAGAGAGAGAAGAAATTGAAATCACATGTATTAATTAGAACTAGTTACCTGAATACCCTCTCCAGAGGAAAGTTTGCTCAAGGCACCATTGGTACCTCTGTTGTCACCACGGTCAGAACATTGACTTTGAGAAGGCCTCTCAACTGATGAACTTACAGATACAGAGGATTTATGTTGTGCAGCACCCACATGAGGAGTAGCAACAGGCTTCTCGTATTGGGTAGTATTGGTCTCTGGATTCCAAAAATAGAGATATCCAGTCTTACCATCAACTAGGCCTTTCCAAGGTTTGGGAAGGGTGGGATCCTCTGGTGCATAACGTGGACCAGTAGAAGATGCAGTTGCAGTAGCAGCCATCTCAAGCTTCAGTATCCAATTACCTCTGGCACCAGAAAAGACGCAACGACTTTAAAGCATGAAATGAGAATAAGAGTTAAACAAAGCAATAATACTATAAAGAAATCCATGAATCACATTTTTCATGTGTTATATTCCATCACCTGAATGATTGACAGTGTTTATAAGATGGTACTCCCTCAGTTTCGAAAAGAATGACCCTATTTTCTTTTTAGTCTGTTTCAAAAAGAATGACGCATTTCTTTTTTTTGCAACACTTTAACTTTAAATTTCCACGTGGCATGTTTAAGACCACAAGATCAAAGGGCATTTTAGTACATTTGACATAACTTTAATTTAGAATCACAAGATTAAAAGTCTTCTTTCTTTTATTAAACTCCGTTCCAAGTCAAACTAGGTCATCCTTTTGAAACGGAGGGAGTACTAAAAATGTACTACAGCCAAAACAGCTAAAAAAGGCTGCGCAAAAGAGAGAAGAAGATGAACTACACAAGGGAAGAGAACATGTTACTTCAAGAGTAGTAGATATTTTCTTAACAGAGACAAAGCAACACAAGTAACTGTGCCCCTCGCACAGTTATACTGATAAAAGCAAAAGGCAGCACACAATTGTTTTGCATACCAACCCCCTTACTAACCAAAGAAACCCAACCCAGACAACCAACTGTGACCCCTTCCGACCTTGCTACCATGGTGATTCAATCCTCCAATAATACCGTTGGGTAAAGGGTCTGACCATTACGCTACCCTCCCCCTTGACAACAAAACACTTGAGGTCAAATACGTAAAACTGAATAAGTGGGTGGCCATTACACAACACTCAGAGAGCAGGAACACCTAACTATCTATGGGAATAAATTAACATGACTGCCTTTTTCCCTTAAGACTACAGGCTGGATGCACCTTGTGGCAAGGGGTGTCCATCTGACACTGATTCATCAAAAAATTCTTATATATATAAAACCTGAAAAAATAGAGTACGTGAACATATATTATTGAATGATAACACACAGTGCTCTATGGTCCCTGGTTAAGCTCATAACTTATGTTGCATTTTCCCCGACTTTGAACCTCCTACTCAGTGAATTCGTGTGATTCTTTTAATTTGAAGCGCTTAATTGTTAAAGGATCAAATCAAAACCCATCAACCAAGCTCTCCGCTTTTGCATAAATTGTAAACGTTAAATTTATTTAACCAATTTTGAACTTGATTAGTCAATATAGATTTAAGACCCTAAGGTTAAAAAAATTCATTATTTCATCTAATCCGTTCTCTTCTTTAAATGTCAACATCACTTTTGAAAAATCTTGCATACGCTACTGACTACAATAACACGAAAGTGGGCTCCTCTCAACTCAAACATGCACAAAAGCATTATATTCACGCAAGTTGCACTAGTTCAGTGTTTTGGGAAGCGAGAAGCGGAAAAAAGCGACGAGGGCTTGCTTCACAGAAGCGAGAAGCGTGAAGCAAAGCGCACACTTTTTTTTAAAAAAGCGAAATTTAGTATAAAAATAAAAAAAATAAAATAACTAAATAGAGGTAATATAGTCTTAGATTAAAAGAAAATAGATAGTCAATAATACTCAAAAGTCATAACATATAAAGCAAAAATAAAAACATAATTAAATCACAAAGACTCAAACTCCTATTCTTCAACAAGATCCTCAAACTCTTCAAGTGCCATAACCAAGGGTTCTACTGGGTCATCATCTTCTTCATCATCAGAAGGCTCATCAACAAGGTTTCGAGTTGAACTAGAACCTCCAACTCCTCTTTCCTTGCCCCTTAAAGTACTCCCCCTAAAACTATAAATATTCTCCTCAACACCACTTGCCACAGAAACATCACCATAAGTGAGACTTTCTCCTTCGTACACTTCTTGAAGAGAAAAGAAACTCACAGAGATGAAACAAAGGCGAAGATTGTATATTTCAGGAGAAAAGAAACTCATAGAGATGAACTAATAAACATCGGCTAAAACTTACATGCAGTCGCGGTCGATGTGTGAAGAGAAACGCAGTCTAAGTCGCGGTCGTGAAGAGAGAAGAAGCGAAAGAAGAGTCATGAAAGAAAAATTAAGTTATGTTGTATATTTCAGATTTATTTTTAACTAATTTTTTTAAAAAAAAAACTAATTGTCGCTTTTTTATAAAAAGCACGCTTTACTGCGCTTTTGCCTTAGTATCGCTTCTCGCTACGTTATCTGAAGCGAGCGCCTTTTTCAGATCGCATCGCCTCAGGAGAAAGAAGCGCACTGGTGTCGCCTCGCTTTGAAACGCGCTTTAGGCGTGCTTTTCTGCGCTTTTCACAACACTGCACTAGTTCAAAGGCTTTTGAACTGTTGGAACACAAAGCAATAAAAAAAAGTCACAAAAACCTAAAACAAACAAAAGAATGATCTAAAACCCTACATCATCATTCACTAACACGTAGCAGGGGTCAAAATGCCAAACCTAGTAAGTTCAACTTCAAAACAACCACAACATTGAGGCCAAACAATGAAATAAATCGATCTAAAAACCTACATTGTCATTTACTAACATGTAAATGGGGTCAAATGCCAAACCAAGCAAGTTCAACTTCAAAGGACTACAACATCGAGGCCAAACAATTTTCTAAAAAAATCATCTAAAACTCTACATTATTATTTACTGACACATAGCTGGGATCAAATGCCAGATCTATCAAGTTCAACTTCAAAGGGACGATAACATTGAGGTTAAATAATTTTTAAAATAAGAACAATCTAAAACCCTACATTATTGTTTATTAACACATAGCAGGGGTCATATGCCAAACCTAGCGAGTTCAACTTCAAAAGGACGACAATTTCAAGGCCAAACATTGAAAGAAAAAATATCTAAACCCTACATGGTTATTTATTAAACACAGGAGGGGTCAAATGTCAAACCTATCAAGTTCAACTTCAAAAGGACAACAACATCGAGGCCAAACAATTTTAAAAAACTAAAACCCTACATTTTTAATTTTTTAATACACAGCAGAGGTCAAATGCTAAACAAGTTCAACTCAAGGCCAAACAATAAAAGAAACATTCTAAAAACCCTACATTCTCGTTTACTAACACATAGCAGGTGTCAAATGGCAAACGTAGCAAGTTCAACTTCCAAAGGATGACAATTTCGGGGCCAAACAATTTTTAAAAACCATCTAAACCCCTACATTATTATTTATCACACATATCAGCGGTCAAATGCCAAACAAGTTCAACTTCTCGGCCAAACCTACCATGTTCAACTTCAAAAGGACAAGAACATCGAGGCCAAACAATCAAAAAGAAAAAAAAATCTAAAACCCTAAATTTTTATTTATTAACACATAGCAGGGTTCAAATGCCAGACAACTTCAGCTCAAAGCAAAACCTATCTAGTTCAGCTTCAAAATAACGACAACATCGAGGCCAGACAATCAAAAAAATAAAACATCTAAAACCCTGCATTCTGGTTTACCAACACATATCAGGGGTCAAATACCAAACCTAGCAAGTTCAACTCAGATCTGAATCATCGCGAGAATAAATGAGATATGATACCTGACAAAGTCTTTCCGATGACGATAAAAGAAGCTGATACAAACGATTCCCACCTCCGACGATGTCTCCCGTCCGTTCTCCCTCCCACTCACTCTGCTAAATAATTTATTTATAGAAGTATACAAAGGTATGAGTGAAGCAGCGGAGAAGCAGAGAGAAACCTACGCTTCTGATGGTTTGAGTGCTATAAATAGGAATAGAATTGGCTGACAGATGGATACTTATATATAAGAAAGAGAGCAGAGATATGAGAAACGGGACAAACAAGAATAGTGCGTATTAAACCCACAATAATATTTTAACCATGGTTAGGTTAGTAAAATGCCAATTACTTACACAAACAATAATATCTCCACGCGGAATAAAACTCTCCCGCCCATTGGCAGTGTATATTTAGATACTACTGTTTTTTTGAACGACAAAAATAATAATATTATACTTACAAATTGTTCTCTTTATTTCATATATTATATATACGACTAGGTAATATGATCGCCTTTCGCGCCATCATAAACAATAATAACTTGAAAATATTTATTTACTAATATTCATACAATTAAAAATAATAAAAAAAATATTTTTAAAAAATTATCAGCAATATTTCAACATGAATTTATTTATTTGTCATTATCACGTAATTCAAAAACCTCTAATGAATGAATTATTCACGAAATGATAAATCATTGATTCTTTAAGCAACATTTTAAAAGGAAATAAGAATATACGTGCAAGATATTCCGTGGTAAAAAAAAAATTTAAGCTGCATAGATTATACAATTGTGATATATGTCTTAGGAGAAGATTCAAATATTTGTTAACATATTTAAAAAAGAGATCATCTTTGATCATGAAAGCAATTATAACTTTTGAACTTGCATAATAAATTTCTTCAATTGATAAGTGAGAAATTTCATATCCATGTAAAAGAAAATATCAACTTATATATAGTACTTTTAAGTTATGAAATTTAATATAAAACATCAAAACATGAATTCTTGGAACTAATTATAATAATTATTTTTTGCACAATCAATATACGTACTATATATGTGTATATGTTCAACATAATCGGAGATAATAACTTTGCAGAAACATGAACAAGAAAATTTAAAACATGTACTCAAAAACAACAATAAATATCATAAGCATAAATTACTGAGTGTAAAAAAATATACCAGGATATATAAAAATAAAATGAAATAGAAAGGAAAAAATTGAGTTTAGTTAATGCACAGTGTACCCTTGAGAAAACCATTCTCCTCTAATACCAAAGGTTTAAAGAATTACATCCTCTTACGATGGAACGATTTTATTCATCAACTTATTAATACAAAAACATTTGTGTCACTAAGTTACTCAACGGGAGCAAATTACGCGAATATTTAATTTTGCAAAAGTAGAAGAAGATCAGAATTTTGTTGTTTTAAAATGAGAGAAAATTTCTATAGTTATAGACAACAAAGGGTAGTGTGAACAAATGTTTATTGTCCCCTATCAGAAAGGTTATAACTATTTGAAAGAGTTGCAACCTTCGGAAAGTTCACAATCTTTCATAAAAGTCACAACTTTTCATAAAGTCGCAACTCTTCATTAAAGTCACAACTTTTCATAAAAGTCGCAAGTTTTCATAAACGCCGCAACTCTTGATAAAAGTTCGCAACTCTTCGTTAAAGTCACAACTTTTCATAAAAAGTCACAACTTTTAATAAAAGACGTGACTTTTAATAAAAATCGCAATTCTTCATAAAAGTCACATCTTTTAATGGAAGAGGAAAGCTAGTTTTGAAAATAAATAAATTTAAAAGGAAATTCTTGCTTGTGGTGGAGCAACGTAGGCAGATCTATGATTCTTTTTTATATAAATATATGATTATTTAAAGTATGACACGAGAAAAATATTTAAGGACAAAATGTAAATCTATATTTTTTTTTATTATCGTCTATATTTATCTGATTATCTCATTAAATGAAGGATGGATACTTCAAAAGAATTCAAAGAATTTAATAATTTACATATTTTGAATTATGAAAAAAAGTATGAACCAACATATTACTACTTGGTTATGTTGACCTAACATAATATCTCTTTATTTAAGATATGTTTTACTGAACTAACTTTATTAACGATGCCTTGGAATCCTAAATTTGATTACTAATTACTACTATTACTTTTAGTAGTCATTTCATATTAAGGGTAGTACAGAAAAAAAAAACTCTTAATTTACTAAAATAGATGAGTAGAGTAAAATATCCAGAATAAGAATCAAGCAAAATAAAACAAGTGAACTACATGTTTTTCATCAAACTCCTTTACAAAAGATAGTAGTAGGTTCATCAGAATATGTAATTGTAGCTCAACAAGGTGGGTGTTGGTATAGCAAAGCGTTTAGTTTTGTTTGGCCTGATTTGCTTAATAGCTCTAGTTATGGAAAGGTGGGGGTGTTGGTATAGCAAAGCGTTGAGTGAACTTTAATTTGCTTGGACAATTAAGCTTATGTTAGTAATATATATTTAAGTTACATATGACCAGGTGATGACTTTAGTTGGAACGTAGAAACAATTACGTTGGAGTATTAACCCGAATGAGAGTAACACTATGTTTGAATCATTGTTATCTATTGTATTTGTTTTGATTGTTACTTAAAATGTATTGTACTATATTGTTAAATTTCGTTATTACAATGAAAATCCCTATTTTGTGAAACAACCGATTTGATGTGTTCCCATTTTTACTTAATTTCTTTTTCCAATTATATATTTACATAATATTTCAAAATACTATTTTACCCATTACCTTGTTAATTTAAATCTAGTCAAACCTACTACCCTAGAATAATTAAAGATATTTTAGTGAATTTATAAATTACAATATTGTACGATACAATCAAACCAGACAATTAAAATGTTATTAAGCAACAACAAACAATATAATCTAGCCAAACATTGTATCTTCCATTCAATACAGTACAATAAACTACAATACAATACATTATAAAACAATGGGTAACAATGATCCAAACAAAGTGTAATAGAATCAACCAAAATGCAGTAAAAGATTGCAACCTAAAAAATAAAATTGTCGATAACGAATAAAGTAAATTCCATAATACATTACTATTTACAAATAATTAAGTATAGTACGGGGGCAATCAGCTGATTACATAATTGGCTAAAAGTGGTATATAATAGACTAATGGAGATGTCAAAAGGTTTTCCTAATTCTCTGAACAGTGATAATAAATAGGATCAAGTTCACAAAAGATAAACAAATTCTTACAGACTAGACTCCAAGTAAGGGACACTGCTTTTTAGCATGTTCTGGTAACAGTTTGTTTAAGAGTTCTGAGGACGCTCCTTTCAGCTCTGCAAATGACATAATCTCATAATAAGAAAAACAACTACTATATGAATATGAGGGGGTGGAGAAGTCAATTAATAAAACTGGAGGAGAAGATGATAATTAAACCTTGAGGCCTGAAGTTGAAGAGAGATGGCAATGGACGACCATTAGGAGGACGAGCATTAGGGTCACGGAGCTCATCAAAGAAAGCGTGACCAAGAGCTTCCAACTGCAAAGTGAATCAAATAGATCACAAAAAAGCATCACAATATAATCAAGTTTCCCGACACACATGATTGCTGCCTAAAATATGATATGGAATTTTCAACAAGCACTACTTTCTTTTGCCCTCACCACACGGAGTTTGAACTGGAGGATAAGGAAAAAAATTAGGGAGAGAACTTGGTAAACTCACCGCTGTGCACCTCAGATTTGGAGAATACTGTAGAAGCCTTATCACAAGATCTACAGCTTCAGGAGGCATCCGCTTGTGAAAAATCTGTACAATGCAGAGTACGGTCATGAGTTTCTTGATGTGCATGCATGCCATGAAATGCATCAGAAAATGTATCTTCTACACAGGACTATAGCTCAGGATTCTTACCTTGTGCCAGGGGTGAGCTTTAATTTGCGGGAACTTAAACTCGGTGTAATTTGGATTCATACACTTGATTTCTTCACGAGTTGGTGTTCCAAGAACCTAAAGAGGACATTTTGATTTATTGAATTGTGCAAACTAAAGATGACATCATTGAATCAAATAGATGGATACCTTGATTATTTCGACGAGCTGATCTACACCACTCTCACCAGGAAAGAGGGGCTACAAGTTTTGGAAGAGAAGATTAGCGTGAAACAATCAATCATTACAGTATTTTTTTTTTCTCAATAAAGGAATTGAACTCCACAATAAATACAACCTGTCCAAGAAGCAGTTCAGCTAGGACACAACCCACAGACCAAATGTCAATTGCATTGGTGTACTCAGTTGCTCCAAATATTAGTTCGGGCGCACGATAATAACGTGAACAGATATATGAAATGTTTGGCTCGCCTTTGACCTGTTAGGATGGCCAAAATATGAGGATGAACTATCTAAATAAGATCACTAGATAAGACTAAGACAATCATTCCACCCACCAATCACATATGGAAGATGAATAAAGTCAAGAAAAGGAATCAAAGTATTTTCATATTGTTGAGCTATAAAAGGTACTTCTTCATCAGTTCTTTTGATTTGATAAATTCCAACAAGCAAAATATCTAATTCATAAGAACATCTTTAGCCACGTAAAAATAAAAAGAAGTGATCATATAATATGCTGGAACACTTCCATTTCTTGAATTTTCTGAGAATGGTCATAATAAGATATCATACAACTTCATCTAATTCTTGTACTAACATATTATAAATGTGACATATTTATGATAATACATAACCACAAGCAATTCCTGAATTATCTAACAAAATATGACACAACTGTCTTTAGCGTCCAGTACAACTCATTTTAAGAAATCCTCTTCTGCAGGCACAACTACAACTGATAGACGTCATCAACTACTTACAGTTATATCATGACAACTTGTAGTGTTTCACATGCATGGAAACGTGAATAAAAAGAATATTTGTGTTCCAATTTTCCAAACAAGTCACAATCAAATGATCACATCTGTTCCTAAACTTTGTAGTGACAAGAAGCAGAAAGAGAAAGTTGAACTTAGGTCTCAGACTAGAGAAGTAATAACAGGACTTTTGCAAGCTATCAGGAAAATTACCAGGACTTTTGCACTCCCAAAATCACAAAGCTTAAGCTGATGTGTGTGGGGGTTGACCTGCCATAGCAAATTGCATTAGTAAATATCACAATGTTTTTAGTTGATTGAGTTTAAGCTTCAAGTACAAACCAGTAAATTCTGAGGTTTGATGTCCCTGTGGCAGACTCCTATCCCATGTATGTAAGCCAAAGCTCTAAATATCTGTAAAGGTATATCATCAACCAACTATAGGTCGCAACAAAGATATGCTAAGGTGGGTGTAAAGAAGAGGTGTTCCTACTAGCCATAAACAGTAACTATGTCATAATCGCCACAAACAAATGATGCAAAATTTACTCTGTGCAAGATAAGCGCAACAAACACTAAATATTATCATCTTAAACAGTTATTACTAGAACAGAGAACTTGTTATTTGAAGATATTACAACTATGGAAGAACCTTTACCACTGCACATGAGGTCAACGGTTTAGGCCACAATCTAAGTTTAGGGTTGCATAAAGGACAAAGGGAAGTAGAAAAATATCCAAAAAACAATTAATATCACATTAAACCAGTATATGGAAAAATGACATAGAAGGTGAATTAGTCAAACCTCCGCCATATGTGGTTTAGCCGAAACTGAATGAACTTCCTTTCATCTAAAAAAAATAAAGATAAATCTCCAATCTGGTACTGAGAACAAGTCATTAGTTTTGAAGATTATTTTACTGAAATACCTTTCTCATTTATTTCTTATACATTTTGACAATGAGATAAATACTACATTGTTTCTGAAAATAGAAAAGAACACTAATTGGGTAGAATTATTAGCTCCCCTGGTCGAAGATAACCTTCTATACTATTTCTCGTTATTTAAGCATGAAGGATTTGGTGCCTTATAACTTGAAATAGTAGGGTTGACATCGAAGAGGCTAGCATTGACATAATATTTTGATACAGGATACAACATTTAGAATTTTTACATACACCATAACAATTTGAAGACAATGAAGGGAATTAAAGGCAAAGGAGGTTTCCATGGCAACTTGTGGCACACTCGAGCAGAAGTCACAATCATCATAAGCTATAGGGCCAGGTCCATTCAGTTTTGCTAAATTATAGGAAACATACATGAAATTCATCCTATGCTCATTTCTTTCTATGTACAATGAGAGGAACTTGCACATGTACTCAAATGAAATACCTGATATGTGTACAGTTTGACATATATCATAGGCATCCGTTGGTTTGCTTTGCTGTAATGTCTTAACACACGGTAGAGAGTTTCAGGTACGAATTCTAGAACCAAATTTAGATAAAGCTCATCCTTTTCTGTGGTCGAAAAGAAGCAGTGCTTCAGTGAAACAATACTAGGATGATCAAGAAGTCGCATAGTCTGCAATTCCCGATTCTTGTATCTCTTGTCCTGCAAGACCTTTTTTATTGCCACGGTTTCTCCTGTTTCAAGGCATTTGGCCTGCAATTTAGCTTTGAAATCAGTGATAATTGATTTAGTAAAGGGGGTAAAGATTCTTGATTATGGCAGTGACTATCTGTGACAAATGAACAACTTATACCTGGAACACAATTCCAAAGGAACCCTGTCCAACTACTCGCTCCGCCATGTAACTTATGGTCTGAATGTCAAAGAAAACATTACAAAAAAGCTTTTAACACAAAGACCCACAATCAGCATGTATATTTAAAAGAACTTGCTCAGTTGATATCTATTTATTTGTGCGGTGAAGTATGTATGGGTCATTCACTCAAACAGTGCCGGTCTCGAAGACATGGTAATGAAGAGCATTTCAATTATCAACCCAAGCTAGAAACACAACATTATGTTGAGTAGGACCGTGTAAGCTCGCCTAATTAGCAGTCATCCCTAACTAGTATAAGCTACATCCTTAATAAGACCGATACCAAAGTGTTCGCCGACTCTTTAAAGATACTATCAAGTTAAAGTCGAGGAAAGTCATCCCGGTCATTAGATGCCTATGTTAGGTCCAATTCTGAACTTTACAGGGAACAATATTTTGTAATTTCTAAAGTTCAGGAAATAAGCCCTTTTTACATCTGGAAAGCACCATGTCAATATGGTATGAGAAGATTAACTAAGTTCATGTCATTAAAACTTCCCTGAAAGTATGGAGTTGATATTAACGCACGCTTCCTTTTTGAGAGGACAAAGAAAAGAGATTGTTAGATTACAGCGAGAAGCTTGATTTTATGTCTCACATAACCAACATAAGTCATGTGAGACGCCGTAATTACTTGACAAGTGTAGTTGTGGTTAAATTTGTTTAGTTAAAGATTGAAACAGAAAAAGCAATGCAAAACTTTACCAAATTAAGCACCAAACAAAGCAAAATTTATCAAAGTTATTCTGAGTTATGATGCAGCAGATTAATTTGATATAAGGCTTTTACAGTAATATAGTTCTACTTATTCAATGAATTTATTGGAAGAAAGAAAAAACAAACAAATTGAATTTTGGATAATCCCATGCCTAATCAGAGAAAAGGGAAACAAAATTATGCAATGGAAAATATACAAGCATAAGTAGAAAAGCCATGTAAGTTCATACAAAGCACCGTCAACCATAAGCATATTAAAGTAAGGTTGACCAGTAATACAACTCCATATCAGCCATGAAAAAGAGAAAATTAAGTGTTATTCACGTCTAGGGGTATGCATATCATGCAATTTTTGGGTCCTAGTAGAGTGCCTTATTTTGGAAACTTTTATATTACCAAAGAAATGGTAAAAAAACAAGTCACTTGTTAAGCAATTAAAGTGCCTCATAGAACACATGGAAGTGATGTGAAACACAAAATAAAATTTCTTGATTACCAGTACCTGGCAAGTCAAAAGAAATTGAAGAAAAAGAAGTAATTACAAAGATGTCCCGAACCATTTTAGCCAAAAGTTACTTCTTGTTTAGTACGATAGCTAAACATATCCATCAGACAGTTACGATTTGTTCTTGACTTATTATTATTAGTTTCAAAAATCAAAAAGAATAAAAAAAATAGAAGAGGCAAAATACTTACCCTTCGGGGTGGCCCAGTGGTTTGAGCTTGGGATTTCCATGTTGGAGGTCTCAAGTTCGAAACCCCTTGCCAGCGAAAGTAAGGGTTTTGCCTTCTGGGCCGAGCTCGTCGCACTAGGCTTGGCAAGCCTAGTGTGGGTTACCTCTCCTATGTGGTTTGCTAGCTATTGCATAGGAGCGGGGGTTTTACCCTGTGTGCACCCAAAGGGTAGCGACTGCGGGTTTCCCTTGTAAAAAAAAAAGAGGCAAAATACTTGGTACTCTAGTACAAAACATCTACTAAATTAATAAAGGAGGATAAAGCAATGCCGCGAAGGAAAATACGAGAACAGGTCTTTCTTTCAATTGTCTATGTTACATCACAAGTGAAAAAGTTGCATGTTTCAAAAAAAAAATGTTACATCACAAGTGAAAGAAAAGATAATATGAAAATCAGGATTATCAGACTTTCTGATTTCCATAGCCGGAACAAAACTGATTGAGAAAAGATTTGCTCATCAGATCCATAAATAAATTACCAGCCGTAGTATAGATTGAGTTTTATTTACTGATTTCAGAACCAAAATGAAACTAAAGCAAAGGGATATTTCATGAAATCCACGAGATCAATGCCATTTAATCCCAAACATGAAAATTCTTATCCTTTGGATATGTTAGTATTTGGTACAGGCACAACAATAAAAGATAAGTTACAAGTGTAAAATAACATTTTCGAGGTTGAATCAAATGATTAAAAATGTCACCTGCTTTGGCTGACCATTTTTCCCCCCAATAGTCGTCACAATGATGTGACCTGTTTCAGTTCCATTCCCATCCACAACAGCGGCTTCCATTTCCTATCAGGATATCACAGTGAGAATTGCTAAGGCAGACAAGGAAAAAAGAAATCAGATAAAGAGTATGCATCCTATTTCCAAGAACAACCTTTCCTTCTTTGTCATCGTTGATCTTCATTGCATTTATTTCTTTAGGTAGGTTGTCAACAAGCACAACATCAGTAATAGGTTTGCCAGCTGCTAAAGACATAATACTGCCAGAAGCCATGTCACTGAATTACAAATAAACTTCCTTATAGTACTGATAAATGGTTATAACTCAAGTGACAGATTGTCCGCTTCTCAAAACCTGAATCACAAAGATACATAGATCAAACAGAACGCCAGTGATGCCGTACTAACATTCACTGTTGTATCAAAGGAGATAAAAGAATCCAAAAATTGCACTATGTAGAGATTTATATAACAATGAACTTTACTGACCCAAACAGAGCCCCATCCACTTGCTGTTAAGTTAACATGTCAAAGGCATGCTACCACTTTCTTGACATATTTAATGTCCATGTGCGCCATATGACTATATCTATGATGATAAGGCATAACTCCCACATATAAAGACATTTATGAAATATTATTAGTGCTACCAAGACTCTTTTAACATTTTGATAGGAGAAGTGAATAAGTCAAACAGAAGTTGTTACATTAATACTGAGACAACTATCAACAAGCAACAAAGAGAAGTTTAGTGCTTGTTGCAAACATAGAGCAGTATGATATATTTAAGTTTCAAAAGTTAATCATCCTGAAATCCGGTTTCTTAGTTCATATACGTGATTAAGTACTCAAATTAGTCAAGTAAGTCTCTAGAAGATCGCAAAATTAGCTACCATTGTTCAAAGAACTCCTAGACGCCTAAAAAGAACTTCTATAACAGCCTCCGAAATTTTCTAATTGGAAGAGAAGCATAGGTTTCAACAAAATTGCAGCCATCTTTTTTAACATTAAGAACCTTCATAGGAAGCATGAGATCAATTATTTATATTTATGATTATTGCATAAACCAAAAGAGTACCTGCAGCGGTGAAGTGAATTGCTCGCATTGGCGATGGAAAATTGTGAGTGAAACAGCAAAACCCTAAGCGCGGAAGAAATAAAGTGGAAGTGAAAATGGCGTATGGCCAAGTTTTCAGGTTCTTGGTTATAGACTTCTGCAATGCTGCTCTTCTTTCATTTTTCTCACTTCTGGATGCTCTCAGAATTTTGATGGAGTTGGCGGACCCCAAATAATTTTATCCATTTTCGTTGATTGGAAGTTTGGGTGTCCGAGATATCTACGTGTAAGGTTCTGATTGGTATTTGATATGCTTACGTCATTTATGTTGACTGATACAGTGTTAATTCTGTTCCTATTGATTGAAAAAATCTGTGTGCTCTACAACTCCACGTAAGCGGATGTTAGGCGTTTTTATTTTTTTTTTTCTTCAAAAAAGGGAGGTGTGTATAATTTTGCTGATCAAAAATTAATGGTCATATCATGATCCCCTGTTTCATCTAAAAAAATAATTTTTAAAGTGAAAAAAAATATTTAAATTTTGTAGTTTATTTGGACATAAATATAAATTCAAGTTATTTTTTATCTTTTTTGAAATAATCTAAAGTGATTCTTCAAAATTTAAAATTTAATTTGAATTCATTTTAACATTCTCATTAGTATAATAAAATATCTCAAAGAATTGAAGAAAATCAGATAAGGTCAATATTAAAATATAGTTAATTCAAATTGAAGTAAATTAAACAAATTAAAAAATAAGAAGTAACTATTAAGTTTAATTTTCTACTATGGTTAATTATAATTACATCATTAAAAAAATTTCAAAAATATGTGGATAATAATGAGCAAGAGATTAGCTACAAATTATTAAGAAAAAATTAATTAATAATAACAATAAATACATAATTTTTGTATATTTTGCTAATTGAGAATAGTAATGTAATCGATTTGTTCAAGTATCTGGGGTTAAAAACCACAGCATGATTGATCAATTATATTTTGATGGGAAAACTGCCATCACAAAACATCAGCAGTGGCTGTGAAGGGATAATTTATTGCTCACATATACATTACAAGATGTTCATTTAGCCTGTAGTTCATGGATTGCCTTTCAAAGGTATAACAATTACCAAGAAAAGAGTTCAAAAACCATTCTGCTGGGGAACTTATGGAGAACTTCTCTTGAGTTGTTTTTCTCCACACTGAATGAACTACAACAACCCAAGTGCTAAACAACAAACTTGATTTCAATATTTGATCAAATGTACTTAACAGTTCTTTTTCCATACAAATTTCTGTGGTAACCCTATCATTCCTAAACAGAGCAGTATCAGTACAAGGATAAACATCAGAGGCCACACTTTTGGCAAGTTTCATAAAGCACAAGTGTCTAAATTAATGGCATATACCAAAGTTCAGCAAAAGCTGGCAATCCCATTTTGTGCTTCATCATACAAATACTGCATACAACAAGTAGCAAGTGTAAAGCACATGCAGTAAAACAATAAGCAAATGAAATAAAGGTAAGGCATCAGAAACCTGAGAAGATTTCATAGATCTCAGTGAATTCATGATTTGCCAAATCCAACAGCAGCCTTCTTTATTTTTCGTGTATTTATACTTTCAGGGGTAGGCAACCCAGTCCTATCTTCATATTTCTTTTCTAGCGCCTGTAAAATCAGTTACAAAGATGAGCAACAAAATACTTGGTGCAACACCTGCCAGATGTTTATTCCAACTTTAACAATCATCCACTAACCACTAATTTTTCACGGATGGTATCCAGGACTTCGTCAGTCATTTTGTCAAAGAAAAGAACTCCCTGCACATTGCTGACTTAAGTAAAAAAGAAATGTCTTATGGGAACTAAGTCTTGTATAAGCAAATTGTGCATTCATGTAATGAATATTCATCAAAGACTGCATACACACTATACAGTACTACAGATATCTGAATTCAACCAGTAGCACTGTTAAGTAGTCTTATAAAAAAAATCAACCAGGGAAAACTCCTGAACTCGAGTCTATCGAGTTCTTACTTTTTTTTTGTTACACTGCTCAATGTCCAGTTACTGCAACTGGAAAGACATATAGAACATTTTTTCTGAATAAAAGGTAAATGCAAAGGGAAAATGTGTGAGCAGGAGAACCTGCTAATCCCAAACAACAGTAATTTTTGGGAAGGTACAGTTAAAACAGATCCTGCATTTATAGAAATGAAAAGCACCTGTAGGTGATCAAATTCATGTTGGAAGACTCGAGCTGGAAGAGCAGACAAGCTTATCTCAAACCTTGTACCATTAATGTCCTGTGCGTCAACCTTAACTGACTCTGGTCTCTGCAAACACACAACATATATAAATAATATAGTAACAATTATAAAGTCAGAAAACTTCACAATTCAAATAGCAGATTCAGGTTCCTAGACACTAAAGCAGTTAGCAACAAAGATTCACCAGGTAAGCTTTTGTAAAATGCAAACTGTTTTAGGATTACAGTTCTACTTCAAATACTTCTGAATTTGTTTGGACAAGTCACCCAAAATCCAAGCAGCTCTATTATGTAAGCTCTTTACCAGGTCAATGAGCCAGAAGAAGAATTATGCTGTATAAGTTGGAGTTACTAGTTGAATAGGGACGCTTGCAAACTAGAGGATTAGGATGTCTTTTGGCATAAGTCCTTGAGATGCTGTCTATCTTACATTCCTGAAGCACAACAACAAAATTGACCATTCATAAAAAGTTAGATACATGTAGTCTGTAGAACTGCTGATATGACATCTGTATTTTTCCTAAAGCAATAGAAGTTGCTGGTTTCTGTAAAAGTTCGACTAGCTCATTGGAGCAACTTTTCCAGGAGCAGGAGACAGCAAGTCAAATTCTTCAGAATGGTGTAGCCACCAATTCAACAACATAAATGCTAGGAAAAACCCTCATGAGGTTGCGGATGTGCCTTACCATCCTTTCAGATATATTCACGACTAACCTCATGATGTCATGAGTTGGTACATGGTATCATGCGTCAACTCCAAGCAAGTTAGGTTTGGCTATATAAATTGGCATTGGGTATGTCACTCCATTGAGGCTCATCTTACACCAATATTATACAAGATAGAAAATAAAACGTACTAGGAGCTCTCTACCATTTCTTAAGTTTCATTTAAGATACATATATATATTCAACACACAAACACTATTTTTAAATAAGAAAAGTATCAACTGCATAGCAGATTCTTGAGGGATTTGGACAGATTACGTCAATCATATTTGATCCCACTCGACCACGGGATTCATATTATCTCTCTCACAGACTCAGAGTAAGGCAGTAGATTGACTCGCGGTCAGACAAAGAATGGTTTACAGGTCCAAGTACCTTAACATCACCATGTATCATTGGAAAAGATAAGCAACCTTCTTCATAAGGTATAATCCTCCTAGAATATCTACTGACACGTGGATTGACGAGAACAATCTCCTCCCCCTCTCCACGTTCACCGGCTGCATTAAATACCATTAGTTGAACATTCATTCCAACTTGTGGTGCAGACAGCCCAATGCCATCAGTTCTGCATATATATTATCAAAGCCAAGCATCCTTTAAGGTCCTCTGAATAGCAAGCTTTTCTTATAAACAAAATAAAACTAATGTATCTAACAACTAAAACATCGACAATCCATCTATTCTTAATTCAATAAATCAGTCAGTTACACCTCAATTCCAAACTAGTCGGATTCCACTATTCTAAATTTGTCACCATTAATATTTTTGTTTTATTTTCAACATAATTAGACCTCCACCAAGAATAATCTCTTCCTATATCTAGGTTTGGGATCAGTCATGCTTTGCGAAGCTCCAATAGATTGAGTTATCCAGTTTACTGAATGAACAACTGATTTTTGCATTAGAATAAGTTATCAAAACTCAAAAGGACAAGTAGTTATGGATTGTAAGAAACGGATGGACTCACTTGTACATAATATCGAACATTTCATCAACTAACTTCTTCAAATTAGCGTCAAATTTGTCAATCCTTTTATTCTTCGCTCTTAAAATCGGGTCTGGATACTCCACAATTTTCAATGGCACCTCGAAGCTCAAGTCAGCAGCTACCACACACAAAAAGAAGAATTTCAATCTGCGAAAAAGAAAATTGACTACAAATAGAATCTAGAAGGATGCTTACGAGTGGCTATTTCATCTCCTTTCGTTTTGGAAGGTAAAACTCGCCTAGCTTGAGCGTAAACAGCTAACTTTGGAGGTTTATTACTGCTTGCGGAGAAAAATAAACAGTTAGCTGATTTATATCGATGAAGACTGTAGTTGATAGGGGAGGGAGACGAGTTCCGACTGAGGAGAGGCCGGAGAAAGCGAGTGAACGAAGAAGAAGATGCCCAACTTGCGGCAGCCATTGCCATTTGCCACACAACAAAACGGACAATTTCACCTCTACAGATGCAAATATTACTACTTTTGTCCTTCGTGTTTTGTTACACTAGAATTTTAGACCCTAGATAATTATTTTTTTTAGAAAAAACAAATTCACTCCTCCGTTTAAAAAAAGGACTTTTTTTCTTTTTTAGTCTATTCAAAGAGAATAATTTCTTTTCTTTTTTGGCAACACTTTAACTTTAATTTTCCATGTGGCATGTTACCATAAAATTAGAGAATATTTTGGTATATTTGACATAACTTTGAATTAGAACCACAAAATTAAAAAGTTTTTTTTAAAAAAATTATCATTCCAAGTCAGACTAGGACAATCTTTTTGAAACTGAAAGTGTAATATATTACTCTCTCCGTTAGGTATTATTTATCATGATTTCTATTTTTAGAGTCAAACTATAAAAACTTTGACTAACATTTTAAGATAGATTTTTCCATCATATTAATATACAAAAAATTGCAACTTATAGTACTTTACATATAGTTTTAGAATATCTAATTATTTTATTTAAAATATCGAATTAATGTGATCTAATTTAACTTTAAAAATTAGTAAAATTGATTTTTAAAAGCGTAATATGACAAACAATTCTGTACGGAAAGAATAATAATTGATCATACGTGAGAACTGCAAGTTTGCAACTCCAAAGAGGACATTACTACTACAAGGTATTGTTGATTCTTCCTATTGTACTGATAACTAATTGATTTCTTTAATTGATTATATTTTTTAATAAAGTGTATAAAAAATTAATATAAATAAAGTGATTATCTTGATATTGTCTATTTAGAGAATTGCTAGAAATATATTTTTAATTTTTAATTTTCATTTAAAATTATCGATAAAGGGAAGAAAAACATAAAAAATATCTTAAGAAAAAAAATTATATCGATTATATAACATTACATTGATAAAGGGAAGAAAAACATAAAAAATATATTTAAAAAAATTATATTGATTATATAACATTACATTGGACCTTGCAATATAAAATATAAGAATTAAAACACGTAATATGAAAATAAAATGTATATTTAAAAGAAATCATGATGTCATTCAATGTTTTCAAAAACTTTTTTAGAGCGAGTTTCGGGATGGGATTACTAAAAAAGTTCCGGAGTGTAAATTTGAAGGCGTAGATTCATAAAGCATAAATTTTAAAATTTGAGGTATAAGCCTCGAAAATAAAAATGTAAGTATAGATGTTTTTAATTTATTTTTTAATTTTATTTTGCTTTAAATCATGTTTTTTTTTAGTGTTAGTGTAATGATATTTCTCAAACAGTCATTATAATACTTTTTTCTTCATTATTGATTATTAATACTTATCTCAAATAAAATGCATAATACAATTTCTATATATTATAGGTTATTTGTAAAATCATTCAAAGACTTACTTTTGCTTATTTTATTAGGGGATAATGCACAAGTACCCCTTCAACTTATGCTTGAAATTTCAGAAACACATTTATATTATATTAAGGTCCTATTATCCCCATGAACTTATTTTATAAATAAATTTTCTACCCCTTTTCGTCCTATGTGGCACTATCTTGTGGGCCCAGCGTGTGTTGATATTGTAGGCCGAAAAGGGGTAGAAAATTATTTATAAAATAAGTTCAGGGGATAATTGGACCTAAGTATAGTATAATTGTCTCTGAAATTTCAGGCATAGGTTGAGGGGGTACTTATGCATTTTCCCTTTTATTAGTAATAAAACTATAAAATTGAATATACATGAGACAACTCCCGCAGATCCAAGGGACTTACGCCCCCGTGTCTCGGTACTTATACCTAGCTCAATACTATATAAAATGTCTCGTCTCACGTTCCCACCTTTTAAAACACTTGTCATTAATAATTGGCTTAAGTCATATACCGCCCCTCAAAGTTGTCCGCATAATTCACTTAGACACCTCAATTGAGACTTGTACCTATTGAACACCTAAATTGTTCAAAACATGTATCTATTAGACACAAAATGCTGAAATGTCAAAAAATATGTATTCCACTTCCCTGAAGCGCGTGAAAAGACTTAAAATAGTGTCTTTTTTATATATTTTTTTACATTTTTTCTTCTTTTATTGAAACTTGGCATTATAATTAACTTAAAATATATTTTCTTCTTTATTTACACTTTTTTCAAAAAAGAAAACACCCTACTCTTTATCTATCATCTTCTTCATAATTTAGTGTAAAAAACTTTCTTCATTTTAGCTCCAACACTATTTTTTTTTCTTTTTTTATATACAAAAAATTTATATCTTCCAAATATGAAGATAAATGAAAATCAACTATAAAGATTTAGATTTGAAAGAAAGTCTTCGTATGATTTATTTCAAATCTCATAAAAACAAGGATCAAGTATGAAGAAGATGAAAAAAGATAAATGACTTTTACGTATAAAAATAGTTAGCCGATATTTATTTATCACAATTTTCGAACAAAGATTTTTACTCAAATTCATATGTGGTCATTAAATTTATCAAAAATGATATAAGAAAATTTTGAAAGAAATAATTTTGGGGTTATCAATTTCATTTGGTCATCGATGTAGAATTGAATAACCACCAACAAAATTTTCTTTCTTCTTCACTCTTAGTATGAAAAAAAAATTAATCTTGAAGTTATTTGAAAAGAATAAGATTTTGTAATTTGAAAAAAAATGTGTTTTGGGGAAGAAGATGAAGATGAAAGGGGGTTGGGGTGGGGTGGGGTAGGGTAAGGTGGGGTAGAATAGGTTGACATTTTCATTATTCTTTTTCTTTTTATTGGGCCCAATGTCAAATGTTATTTTTTAATTAGTCATGTTGCCACGTCACCACAAGTGTATCACACACTCTTCACATTTTTGTTGATTATCAAAAAATGTCTAATAGAAATGATTATTATATAGGTAAAAGTGTTCAATTGGTACTAGTATTAGTTAAAGTGTCTAAGTGAATTATGCGAACAACTTTAATGGGTCGTTGATGACTTAAACCTTAATAATTTAATTTATTACTTAGCTACATGATTATACAAAAAATTATCAGGAGCTACAAAATATTTAATTTTTTTTTTAGAAAACATGAAGTCTCAAGTTGTAGAAATGTATACTAAGAGTTGGATCAACTTTGTCCCTAGCACATTTAGAAGAGTGGAAGAGTTTTAATAACATTAATCGAATTATTATTGTGATCATCACTATTGAAAAGACAATTCCTTTTTTAATGTGAAAAATTAAGATAGATAATTTTTACTTTAAATAATTACAAATTAAATTCATGATAGATAAGTTTTGCTTTAAATAATTACAATTAACATATGCACAGTTATTATAGCACAACTATAAAATATTTTTTTTATTATATCTGTACACATTTTTTTTAGTCATATAACGTATTTTTTTTTAAGAAAAAAAAAAGAAGGATTACTCCTCGTCATATAAGCTTACAAAAAATTATAAAATTCATAAACTAGAAGCAATCAAATAAAATTTAACCAGCATCGAATATAAAGTCACCCTTCTTCACTCGAATTTTAGTGTTGGGCTTACCAACTACATCATTATTCAAGGTGAAAGTACCCTTAGAAGGAAGGTTTATGACCTCGGTGAAGAAGGCCATAACTGTACACATGAATGATTATATAGTAACACCAATGATTCCAGGAATAGGAATTCTAACACCTTCATGTTTGAAATTGCACCTATAACTGTACACATGACCTTCATGTTTGAAATTGCACCTATAACTGTACACATGAATCATTTTTTTCGATAAATAATTTTTATTTATATATTAAAAGATGACTTATTTATATATTTTTTTATTGATTTTTAATATAATAGATCATGTCATATATTTCAGAGGCAATTTTATATTAATTAAAACTCAATAAATAAATATACACAAAAATAAAGGTGTGATACTTTTAATTTTCATTCATTCGCATAATAATAATAACAATAATAATAATAATAATAAAGTTACTTAAAAAAATGCTTAATTGAACTTTCTATTATATTCATTAGTAGAGTTTCATAACTTCATTTTTGTTGAATAAAAAAAAAATTATACATCTTATCAAAATAAAATAAAAAGAATATAATGATTAATTGTTTTTAAAACAGTACATTAATGAATATTCAAACTTTTATACATATGACCAGCTCTTTTGATGAATTTTAAAGATAATTAAATTTTTATTCTTAATTTTGATGAACTTGTAATAAACTTTTATCGTTTTTATATCTTTGATTATTGACATTATGAAGTACATGATTGATAAAAAAGATGAAAGAACAAAAACTAAAAGGAGAAAAAAACTACACGTATACTCAAAAGAAAGAATGAAAAAATAGAAATACATTAAAAATCTCCATAAATAATTTATCGATTGAATAAATCATACAATAGTTAGAAAAAAAATTGAATAAACATGTTGTTTAAGTAAAGAAGATAAATAAATGAAGGATTTTTGTAACTTGTTTGACATTATTAGAATAGCAAATATGATTGAATTTTAAATCAATAACCAAATTTATTGAAAAAGTGAAGAAAAAAAGGCCAAAAAATTAGAGGGTAAAGATAAATAAAAATGGATGCTAGAAAGAAGTCTCTCGTCACCTTCTATTTGTTTCTTCTTTATCTATATAAAAAATTGTTTATAATGTTTATTCAAATATTAAATTATAATTTGTTCTTGTTTCTAATAATGCAATGCAACTTCAAGTAATTTTTTCTTTCTTAATTTTTTAATTTTTATTTATATTTTAAATATTTCTTTTTATTAATTAGTGATCCATGCGTTCTCATCCCAATCAATTATATTGATGGCAAATGTAGTGTCATCTTCCAGAACCCTTTATCGATTGAACATCTATGTACTTGGTGAATATTGATCGTGACGGATGAATTCACGTAAATTCATTAATATTTATCCAATTAAACTATATATATTCATATGTTGATAAAAAAATAAATAAATTCAAGCAGTTTTTAAAAGTGGAAAAGGTAAATTACTTTTTAGAAATGTTTTTTAAACCAACAACGATTCATATTTCTGATTACAAGTTCTTCTAAATTTAATATTTTAATCCAAATTATGTTTATATCTATTTATTTATTTTTTTGTTTTGAAAGTGAATTTTAGAGATTTAGGAATCGTTTAGTGTGATGGA
The DNA here is from genome assembly GCF_001406875.1 of Solanum pennellii. NCBI lineage: Eukaryota > Viridiplantae > Streptophyta > Magnoliopsida > Solanales > Solanaceae > Solanum > Solanum pennellii. The sequence continues at coordinate 53,464,517 of NC_028638.1, forward strand.
TATGAATGAAAAGTCCTTGAATAAAAATAATTCTGAGATAATATTTTGATGTCTTGTTTAGTTGTCATGTTTAGGATAACTTATTTCACCATTTTATATCATAGTGATGGAATAAGTTATCTCATATAGATGAGGAGATAAGTTATTTCAGGATAATTAATTAATTCAGGAATAACACGTTGTCAACCAAATGACCCTTAATGTGTTGGATCAGACTTATAAGAAAATAAACAATAAGTATAATTATTTTTTGAATATTAGTCAAACATGGTTTATTTTAATTTTTTAAGCAATTTCGTTAGGCAAGGTGTGCACCCAAATAGATTAAAAGAATTGTTGCAAATAAATCAAAATAAGAAGACAAGTGTAATATTGTACTCCTTCCGTCCATTATTGTTTGTCATGATTTCCATTTTTAAAATTAAATTATAAGAACTTTGATTAACATTTTAAGATGTATTTTTCTTCATCATATTGATATGCAAAAATTGCTATTTATAGTAAATCACAAGAGATTAGTGGTTTTCACTCAAACTTGAGGGAATTGTCTCTAAAATAATCTTTTTTTATTAATAAGAGAAAAGGATTTCAAAAGAAAAATACAAAGGAATAGACATTACCTTACTAATTCTAATGAGGTTGCAAATTTTTACTCCTTCCGTCTCATGTTACGTGACACCATTTTTCTTTTTGGTCAGTCCTAAAAAGAATATCACATTTTCTTATATGATAAGTATTTACAGATATAATTTTTCTTTTATCCGTGTTGATCCCACTTACTTTTAAATATAATACTCTAATACATTCATGAGAAAACATTTTAAAGTTTTCATTATTTCTTAAATTCTATGTCCGGTTAAATATCGCCACATAAAATGAGACGAAAGAAGTACTAACTTACGAGCATGAAAAAAATAAGAGCTAGAGGAAGAAAAAAAAATATTTTAATATTGATAAAAATAATTTTGAAATTGACTAACCAAATACAAAATACAAAATGTTTATTTTCAAAACGGAAAAGGGCCTAAAATACCCTCAAAGTATTGGAAATGGTACAAAATTACCCTCCATCCACCTATTGGCTCCAAAATACCCTTCCCACCCACCTATTGGGTCCAAAATACCCTTGTCATCCACATTTTGGTCCAAAATTGACCATTTATTTAAAGGTTTTATATTTAAACTATTTAAATATTTTTTTAAATACGTGGCGCTCAACTATTGTTATAATTTAACTTATTAGTATAATTTATAAATCAATCCACTATCTACCCATTACTAATTAAGCCCACCAAATTATAAACCCGTCACGTTATTAATGCAACAACAGAAAAAGCTACTGCCAATTGAGTGTTTTTAAAAATTTGAGACGAAAATATCTATAAAAGTAAATTATCATACATTTAAGTGTCTAAATAAAAATTATCGACAAATTTAAAAGTCTGACTATGTTCAATCTTAATTGTTCTTACGTCTCAATTATGTGATGTTACTTCATAGGTAACCTTTTTTTCAAAATAATATATTAAAGGTTTTAAAACAAATCATAAATATTTATAAAAGTATATTTTAAAAAAGTGCATGAATTAATTCGGGATATATTAATTCTTTACATTTAATCATAAATTTCTAATTCAATCTTGAAAGAGAATCCTATTGAAAGTGTGCTCCTAAATAAGCGGCTCAACATAAATTTAATTGGGGCTTTGATTCGGACTCGAATAATTTTGGATGTCATTTTCAGAAATCTATAATTTCATCGTGTTTTAAAAGTGTTTATGACGATTTTGATATAATAGTTGGATTATTAATTGGGTGGAATTTAGTTAGTAATGAGTGGGTAGTGAGTTGGTTTATAAATGATACAAATAAATTAAATTATAACCAATAGTTGAGCATCAAGTATTTTAAAAAATATTTAAATAGTTTAAATTTAAAATCATTAAATAAGTAGTCAATTTTGAACCCAAAGGTGGATGACAAGGGTATTTTGGAGCCAATAGGTGGATGAAAAGGGCATTTTGGAGTCAATAGGTGGATGAAGGGTAATTTTGTACCATTTTCAATACTTTAAAGATATTTTAGGCCCTTTCCGTTTTCAAAAAGAACTAAAAAGCAAAAAAATATTTATGACCAAAAGATACTAGCAAATTTTGAAAGTGGGTGAAATAGGGTGTAACAAACTTTAAAGTTGAACCACTTTAAAAATCCTTTCCATTTTTGGTAAGTGGTACTGGCAGCAAGTCTCTTGAGAAGTCATAGTCATAGTAGATACATAGAAGATTGATTAATAGTGCCCTTGGAGTATTATGAATTAGGTATAATCATTTGTCATCCATAACATTTTTTTAAAAAAAAAAAAAATTATCAAAGAAAGACAAGAAGGGGACAAAATAATAAAAATACTTCAAATTTGAAAAGTATGGTTTACACTAAATTAATGAATCTTTAAAACAAGACTAATTCCTAACAAATCTCACATCTAAATGGTGCTCCTTTTGGATAATGCAAGCATTATTAACCACTCATTTATCCTAAGTATTAATGGACTTGTCTTCATAATTATTTTATTCCCAAATGTATAAAGCTTGACACTTCATTTTAAAAAGTTATTTGGTAGTAATATTACTCTCAACTTAATTTTTTTTTATTCTTTTTGTGATCATAAATGAATGATATTTTTGTAGGGATATACAAATATTAATTGGACATAAAACCAAATTTATAGACGTAAATTGACAGCTTATTTTAAATTGCTTTTTAGAAGAAGATTGACAATATATTATATATGATTACATTTTTAGATTAGAATCCAAAGGGAAAAGGAGAAAATAGAAAAAGAGAAATAGATGTGGGAATAAAGCAGTAAAAAGTGGGTAAAGGTCCGTGAAAAACTGACACGTGGACCATAAAATGTGTTGCCACTTTTTTCAAGGTAACCATAACATAATTTTAACTAAAATTCTATATTTATATTAAAACATGGGAAACTTACATATATATACTATAATAAAAAAATATTTACCATTTATAGCAGTAATATTTTCTTTTCACTTGACCACTTATAATTCATTTATAATACAAGTTTAATACATATTACAAAGAACAATTTATTATTCACATATAATACAAGTTTTAATGATGGATAATATATTTATCACACATTTTAATACACTTATAATACAATGTGATTTTTTTTTTTACCAAACAAACATAATATATTTCAAAAACAATTATAATTCAAATATATTGCATACATAATTCACTTTTAATACATATTACAGATTTATCACAAATTGCTATAAATGGTAATAAACAAAAAGTATCGCTAAAATCAGTAATTATTTTTTAAAATGTATTAATTTATGTAACACGTGATATATACTCGCTCTGTTAAAAAAGACTTTTCAATTTTACTATTATAATTTAAAATTATATCTTTTATAATATTGTTATTTTAAATATATTGTAAAAAAATGAAATTATAGTATTAAAAAAAGAAAAAAAATATTCTTTTTTAAAATAAACTAAATATAAAAAATGATCATCATTTTTACACGAAAAAAGTATTGTATATTTTATAATTTTAATCTTTACATGTGATACAAGAGCCTATAAACTAATTTCATAAATCAACTTAAAATCTTATTTATTTATTTTCTCTATCTCAAATTATTTGTTGTGATTTTTTTTGACGAGACATTTTTAAAATATTCATTTTATCCTTAATTACTTGTCTATCTTGACAAATAAAAGAAAGATTTTTTTTTTCTAATGTACCTTCAATTTATTGCTTTGGAAAGAAAAATAGAACGTTTTGAAAATTTAAGTTTTTAATTCATTCAATTCATAATTAATAAGGATAAGATAGTAAACTCGCTATATTAATCATTATTCTTTTAATAGGTGTGTCAATTTAAAAATAAACAAATAATTAGCCACAGAAAAAGTATCAATTAGGATATTTGCTTTTTAAAAAAAAAATAAAATTATAGTAACTGTGTTACTATATTTCGTGTGTGCTCCTCATGTCTTCGATTTTACATTCGATGGCCTTTTTAAGGTATTTGTACTTCTCTGTAGGACAATATAAATAGCATTAATTAAGGTTTTGGTCATATTGGCAATCAGTTTATGTTTACTTCACAAGGTGGTTATGATTAAAGACCGTTAAACTGGGAGTATATTAGATTGGTAAATATGTATAAGTAATTAATAATATGATAAAAATGTAAATTAGCTAGCATGCTATTCAATGTTAAAATTGACTAAAAGTACATATTTTTCTCCCCAATCCATGTATACACAAAATAATAAATAATCAAATGTAAATTTAAAATTTGAAAATAATGTTATATTATACGATACGTAATTATAAAAAAGCTTAATTTTTCGCTAAATGCTATGTTTGGATGATTTGTGCGTATTGTAGACGATCCGCCACGATTATCTATCTTTTTAATTCAAATCCTAATATAAATTATTCAAATACTCAATTATTCCACGGTAAATACTCTACACAACATATAATTCACATTTCAACACTATTTTTACATTTCTTTCTTATGTTGGTCTACTTCCATTTAGACTGATTGGGATTTAGATGTAATTTCAGAAGGATTCAATTCACAAAATGGTTATGAAATGATGTTCTTGCGGTGGTTGAAATTAATTGTATGGCAGTGTTCAATGAAGCAATAATTATTGTTCAAATCCGCCACAGGATTGACTGTTTTAATAGTATTTTGATTATAAGGTCGATCTTGACTTATAAGACATTTAAGTAACTTATGATGGACGCAAAAAAAGGTCAAATCGTAAATCCAAAAAGTTCTACTAGTACTTTAGCAACAATCACATAAAATAAACACAAAAATTATATTTATATGATCTAATTATAATTTATATAATTGCGCTCAATAACAAATATAAATATGTATATTTCGCTATACATATATAAAAGAAAGCAGTTAAATAATTTCGATATACATATACATCAGAAAACAATTATATAATCTGCTTTGGTATACCTATACAAAAAAAGATCAATAGTATAATCCATATTTGTATAAACCAAAAAAGAGAAAAAAAACAAAAGAAAATGGGTACGGAAAAAATCATATTTGTATATTCATAAATGTATAGGACGAAAATATATGCATTTGTATTTGTATGTACTATTTTCTCTCGCTTTATACAAACAGAACCACAATATATACATTTGTGTTTGTATAAAGTGAGAGAGGTGAGTGAGCGAACGAGATCTGGGAGAGGGGAGAGAGGGAAACGAAAATATATGTATATATATACAATCTTCTCTCGTTTTATACAAACACAAACGCATTTTATACATGATTTGCATTTTTGTATAAAGTGAGAGAGACGAGTGAGTGTGGGCGAGCGAGATCCAAGAGAGGGGAATGAAAATATATGTATATATACAATTTTCACTCGTTTTATACAAAAACAAACACATTTTATACAGTTACTTTTGTATAAAAGCGAGAGAGCCGAGGAAGAAAACTAGAGTGGCGGGCCAGATTCACCAGGAGAGAAGGGAAATAACAACAGTTTGCTATGGAATATAATAAAATCAAACTATGTTTATAGCATTTAATTTGAATTAATAATTCACTATTATATATATATATATATATATAATTTTTCATACTTTATACTTCTTTATGACCAAATTTTATTTATATTATATATAGTAAAATAAATATACTTTAGAACTAGTGGTAACATATTATCTGCCTTTCTTGTAAGAATAAAATAAAATAAAATTCTATTTTAATTTAAGTGTGTTACTCGTCCTCCTTTTTTGGGGATATGATAATATAGATATTGTGTACCCTGTCTTAATTACTCTTACATAATAGAAGTAATTAAAGAAAAATCTCTAAAAGATCACTAGCTAAAATAGAACAGTTTAAAGCAAGTTTGAAAATTAAAATGTATCGAAGAATAGAATAACATTAATCCATGCTAACAAGATATCAAGCATAATATAATAGAAGAGTGATACCAAAGTAAAAAGGCAACATGAAATACATGGATCGGAAATAAAACATTGTTATAAGAGAATATTTCTATAATAAAATAATTATGCTAAAGTAGAAACTAAATATACTCGATCATCTCTCACCTTCTATCTTAATTTTAGATCTTCGTCACGCTTTCAACAATTCAAAGAAGTGTCATATCTTATCTAATCACCGATCTTCAGTTCCCAATTTTTTTTCCAGTCCGGCTCTTCCTCCGTGCAAACCTGCATAGCCAAGCTCTTGCACCTCCTAATTCATGCATTATACATTTCTATTCACATGTTCGAATTATCTACCTTGTTTCCTCAGCTTGTCTAACACACAGATCGAGGTCATTCTACCTTATTTTGAATGTCTTCGTTTTTAATATTATCTCTCCTAGTATGTCCACACATACATCTGAACATCTTCACCCACATTTGTTAAAAATGCATCTTTCTATATTTGTTAATTCTAACTTTCTATTTGATACATTTAAAACCATTAATAAATTTAAATGACAGATTGGTACGTGTACTTGGTACGTTGGCCTCTAACTAATTTAAAATCACAAAATTAAAAATTATCACTTATTCTCTTAAACTCTGAATAATCAATCAACATCAAGCTTTTGTTTCAGATAATTACATGTATAAATATACCTATAAGTGACTGAAAAAAAAAATATTTCATTAATTATTCAAGGAGCTAGGATTATGATTAGGGCAAGATTACCAAAATTAGGCTTCGATACAAAACTAATAAACGTAACTAGCTGGTCTTGAAGTTCAATTTAATGTGCATAATTAATTTCAAAATTCCAGGATGCATTATGCGTGTCTGTACATTGAACTAGGAGGAGTATGATAGTTCAAACTAATTAAAGGGAATCACATGTAATTAACATGCTACTTTTGCCTAACTTCTCTATTTAACTTTAATTTTGCACGATTCTCTTTAATTTAATTAATTTCTTAACGAGGAAGAGGATTCTCACTTGGATACGAATTATTATCGACAAAATTAGCTCATATTTTGATAACCCGTCCAATTTACTTATTTATTAATGGTTGGGTGATTGATTTTTTTAGATGGGTAAAATATGAATACATACCCGTATTTAACCCATAAAAATATGAATATTCATGGGTTAGCCTAATGGATTTAACTCTCAACTTTTATTCACCCAAAATTTATGATATGACTAAAAATGTTGTAAAATAAAGTGTCTCTCTCTCTCTCTCTCTTTTTTAATTTCAATGTTCTTATTATTCTTCTCTATAACTGAAGAGGTAAAAGTCCAAAAAAGTATATACTATATTACATGTAAAGTAAGTGAATCATGTATTAGTATTGATATTGTGTAAAGTTCATCAAGCACTCTTTTACGCCTAAAATGGAAATGTTCATTCGCTTTAAATTAAAAATATTTTTCCTTGTTATTACATAAATTTATTTTATATCTAAAAGTTATATGATTTTTTTGTTTACTTTGATGATACAATAAAACTAAATAAAGTTGTTATGCGGAATTCGAGATAATACGAGAAAATATAAACGCGAAAAACAAGACAACAGATTTACGTGGTTCACCAATAAATTGGCTACGTCCACGGGGAAGAGGGAGAGCAGTTTTATTATGGAGAGGCAAGAACAGAATTACAGAATAAGGTTTGTCATAGCGTCTATATATAGTGCTAAGCTACGCCCTAACAGGCTTGGGCCCAACATACAGAATTGACAGATAATTAAGACCCCCGTCCTTTCTGTTTGTAACGGGTCCGATTCAAGGCATTCAACAAAAGTATTTTTAACTTTATTCATCTAAAAAAAAAAACTAAAACATTTTATCCATGTTTAATTCTAAAATAAAGTAATTTGCTCATAAAAATATGAATAGACTTGTATTTTACCCAATCTATTTGTTATCCAACTCATTTTCACCCATATGAAAAATAGGCGGGTTGAATCATTATTCATTTTATATTGATTCATTTTCAATCTGTACAATTAACCCAATCCATTTATTTGCCACTGTTAATACAAGTCAACAATAATAACATATTCAATATAATTTCAGCACTGAAATTAAAGAGAATTGTGTTTAGGCAGACTTTTATTTTTATTTTGTAAAGGTAGAGACAAACCCATAAACCAATTTTTACTCTTTGGATATATATATATATATATNGTGCAATTTGCGTGCGGCATGTACGTCGTGCAATAGTTTCATTAATTCAGATATTGGTATATAAATCTATTGAATTTAATTAAGCTTTATATGGACTAATTTAATCACAAGTTAATAAACCGTAGCAAATATTAATTAGTAAATATAACATAGTGTTAAAGTTCTATGCATAGATATAGAGATCACCATTGATATATAAAAATATTGCGCAATTAAATGACTAATAGGTACATATAAAGTTCTATACATTGACAATACATAAAATATATACAAAATAATTCATTGATAATGTTAAAAAAAGTTACACTTTAAATTTAAATCTAATGTGAAATTGTTGGGGTTTTTATGCATAAATAGTTGGTGTCCATATTTAACATATGGAAAAATTGTATATAATACTAAACTAATAACCTAAAATAAATGGGTAGCTAAGATTTAATTTAATTGTGCTCCATTGCAAACGTTTGCAGAAAATTGTCAGACTCCTCTCTCCCAAATATCTCGCTCGCCACTCTCCTCCAATCTCTCGCTCGCTTCTTCACTTTTTATACAAACACAAGTGTATAAAAATTGTTTCTAATTGTATAAAGCAGAGAAAATTGTATAAATACATATATTTTTGTTCCCCTCTCTCCTCTCTTCCAGATCTCGCTCGCCACTCGCCCAAATCTCGCTCACCACCCTCGCCTTTTTCACTTATACAAACAGAAGCAAAATGTATAAATTGTGTTTTCGTTTGTATAAAGTGTGAGAAAATTGTATATACACATGCAAGTACATTTATTTTTGTCCTATACAGTTATAATTATACAATAAAAATACTCCCCTGCCCAGTTTCTTTTGTCTTCTCTCTTTCTCGTTTTATACAATTTTCAAATTGTATCTAATTTTTGTCTTTCTCATTTTATACAATTCGATTCAATTGTATATTCCTTGTCAAGTCTCTTTTGTCTTTCTCTCTTTCTCATTTTATACAAATTCAAATTGTATATAATCGTTCTATACACTTATAATAATACAATTCATTTTGTACACTTCATTTTTATACAGTTATCTGCCCAAGTGTCTTTCTCTTTTTTGTTTTATACACTTCGTTTTATACAATTTCCTTCAACTGTATATGTATAGCGAATTATACAGGTTCTATGTTTGCTATGGAGCGCAATTATGCAAACTTTGCTATAGCATACAAATATGAATTTTTTATGTGCTATATGTGAAAGTTGCCCTTTCCATATTTAAAGCCACACTAATATTATACAATTTAAATAAATTTAACTGTCAACGTATATAATTGATCAAATCGAACTAATTAATTAGTAAGCACTAGCTCGCTGTGACCATGCACGCACACATCGTTGGCTGTTATTTATGCTCGTCAATTAAAGATACCGACGATTAAGTATAAATAAGAACTTTATAGTATATAAATTATTTAGCGTAAGTTAGGTTAAAAGTTAAATACTTAATTACTGTTTTAAAATCTCATTTTAGTTGTCCCCTATAAATATCAGCCCCAACTAACATTAGTTCCTCGTCAAAATCTCCAACTACAAAAAAAATAAAAAAATCAAAAAAAAAATCTTCACATCCCATCCCTCTTCTCTTCTTTATTATATCAAAAAAAATGGATAAAAGAACATGTGATTCTCAAGATGTTGAAGTTAGGAAAGGTCCTTGGACTATGGAAGAAGATTTAATTCTCATCAATTACATTGCTAATCACGGTGAAGGTGTTTGGAATTCCCTCGCTCGATCCGCTGGTACTATATAAATAAAATTCTCTCGTTTGATCGTCATGTTTAGATTTGGGCCTAATTATGTTGTATATATTTAACTTTTTTTTGTGTGTGATAGGTTTGAAGCGTACTGGCAAAAGTTGTAGACTTAGATGGCTTAATTACCTCCGACCCGATGTTCGGAGGGGAAATATTACACCGGAAGAACAATTGTTGATCATGGAACTACATGCCAAGTGGGGAAACCGGTGAGTTGATTTCTTTTTTTATAGCTAGGGTTTTGATAATTAAATAAAATGATGAAATTATATAAAAGAAAATTTGGAAAATTGTAGAAATTTCTCCTTCATTTTTAAAAAAATGGAAAATAAAATAATCTCCCATGTGTTTGTATGTGTTGGATGGATAAAGAGGAATTGTCCCAAAATCTCTTAGAACTAGATTTGGCATCATGAATGAGAGTGATGGGGAATTTACAACGTGTTTAATGTAACCTAAAGTTAGAATTTTTTATTTATTTATGATTTCTTATTGGGTGTCAAAAATATTCTTCTTCATAATTAGTTTTTTTATATTGAGGATTAACTCATTTTCCCTTCTTTTCTTCCCTAAAGTTTGTTGAAATCCTTAGGTTTTTTCCATTCAAAAAATTAATCCGATCATAATATCAAATTTATAATGAATAGACCTAATCTTCTATTACCCCAATCATTTTTATCTTACTTTCGTTTTTAATTTGTTTGAAAAAGTCCCTGTTATTGTTATTTTTTTGACAAAATTTTAATTCTAAATTTTCGTATGACATTTTTAAGATCACAATATTTTAATACATTACACATGTCTTTAGTTTATAACGTATGATTCAAAAGTTTTTTTTCTTAAAGTAACATATTTAAACAAAATCAAATAAAAAGAAAATTGAAACGAATAGAGTATTTTTGTCCCAGCATAATTTTTTTTTTTGTTTTACGGCTTTGATTTGACAGTCGAAAAATCTTTAAGCTTAATCATGTAAAGTATATTCTATCCATATTAATTTACATGCACAAAGTACAAATTAAAACATGTCACCCCTACAATAAATTTTATCAATTTATTATTCTCTCTTCATATAGATATAGGTAAAATAAAAAAAAATATAGGTCCTCATTCTGCCACCATAATTAGTAAAGCAAGGACTTTTGGTTCGACAGGAATTTGGCCTTACATTATTACCATTGAATATGACATATGAATTTAAGTTTTTGAACTTTTGCTTTTTGAGTTTTTTAAATATGTTATAATATCTCCTTAATATATATGCACTTAACACATGTGTAAAAAACAAAAATTATTTATTTTTTCATATTATCAATATATATAAATTTTAAAAAAATAAATAATTAGGGTCTCGGTTCTATCAAATGAAAAATGATAAGAAGCACAGGCTTGCAAATAGCTTTGATTGAAGTAGACGGATAACTTATTGTTTTTGTCCTTCTTGTACCTTAGGTGTTTTTAGTGTATATTGAAAATAATTTTTGAAATAGAAAAAAATTAGTAAAATTATATGTTTGATACGGAGAAAGTAATTTTCCAATAAGTATTAGAAAGTCATTTGCTGGTATGCATGTATTTAACTGTTAAAAGGGGAAATCTTCTTTTTTCTTTTCAAAAACCTCTCCCTATAATCCAATATTTTTCATAATTTTAGGATGGAAAATGAGAGGTAATTATCTTTCGAGCAACTCTCACTTATCCTCTCTGTATAACAAAACATTGAAACTGATTAAACTCACTTCCCCTTGAGGATAGTTTAAGTTATTTATATATAAATTAAGTTTGATATAATAACTCACAAATAGAAAGAATAACCTTTTACAATCAATTAAATTGAGCTGATAATGTAAAATATCGGTAGATACAACTGAAATATGCATGTATACAAGAAGTGGGACTTCAAGTATCAGCCACAGAACATGTATACAACCTTGATTTTTTACCAAAAATTAAACGTGACTTAAAAGTTTAATTTCAATATAATCTGAAATAAGTAGTTTTCATTCATTTCATATTTAGTGTCTTAATTTCACTAATACAAAAAGGTTAAAGAATGAAAAGAAGATAATTTGTGATCTTAAATATAATTAATAATGTATATTTTAAATTTTATGATCTTAAATTTATCAGGAAAAATATTGGAATTGAAATACTTATTAAATATAAAAAGAAAAACACTCTTCTTGTGATAAACTAAAAACAAAAAATAAGAAACGTAACGGAAATGGAAGAAGTATATTTTAAATTAAAATGTTATATATAGCATGTAAATTGCCTATTTTTTTTCAGGTGGATACTATGAATTCTTTTAAAAGGTTATAATATAGACATAAAATTCCAATAAAATTAATTATTATGATATACAGGTGGTCGAAAATTGCAAAACATTTACCTGGAAGAACAGATAATGAGATAAAGAACTTCTGGAGGACAAGAATTCAAAAGCACATTAAGCAAGCAGAAAACATAAACAGATTATCATCAGAGCACAACAATATTCAACAAGCAAGTACAAGCCAAACATCTACTAGTCTTGCAGATTCAATGGAAACTTACTCTGGAAATAATAACAACAATAATAATAATAATATGGGAACCACTTTTCATCATCAGGGCAATTTTCCAAATGAAAATATTTGGAGCATGGAGGACCTTTGGTCCATGCAATTGCTTAATGATGCAAACAACTAATTAATAATTATCAATTAATTAATTAAGCTGCCTACTATATGTAAAGTGTTAAAAATTCGCAATTATATTCCCATATCTATATGCTGCTTGGTGATCAGTCTCTGTGTAATACAAGTTTAAACTTTTATAACTATACTTATATATACTAATGGAATGTACATAATTTTTTTTCCTTGATAGAATATTCTAGAAAGGTATCAAGCTTTAGCTTGCATGCAATGCATGATTTATGAAGACAGATGATTCTAGAAACAGAGAAAATATAATAATCCGGCTAAATAGTATCGAACTTTAATCTCTTTGTTTTAGTTAATTTAAGTGATGCTGTTTAATTTTTTTTTTAAAAAAACATAATCAAAATAAAACAACTGAAATCTCAGTGATTATTTGTACAACTATAAATCATTTTCTATAAGTAATTAAAGAGAGAAATTTAAAATTAAATTATTTTTTATTATAAAAATATAATATTATTTTAAAATAAAATACAATATGACTCATAAATATACGGCTGCCCAACATATATTATGCCGAACTAAATCCATAAGGAATCGACATGTGGAAAGGCAATATAACTATTTTGAGGAAATTAAAATTTTGCTTTTCAATAAGTTAACTATTTCTGTGCATGGCGTTGCATGTATGAAATTCGACGTGAGCCTAACTCTTTAATTACTCTTGAGGAAGTCTCCACATGCTTCACATCAACCTTTTCTTCATCATAAGTATTAACTAGTCGAGATTTTAATAACTCAGTTAATTAAATTTTTTATTCTATCAATTACTCAATATTCGATTCTCTATCTTGTAATATTTTTTTTAGATAAAATAAACAGAAATAATAATTAATACATTTTCCCTACTTATCAAAACTATACTTGATGTTTATTCATAAGTATAGCTTATTTACGCACAATATATGGATTAAAATAGCCCAATTACGCAGAATAACAAATAATTTTTCACCTTTAATTTTAAATTATAGCACATGATTACGTCATTAAAATATGTACTTGGGAAAATAGAAAAAATAAGTAATGGAGAGGATATTCATCCCGTTAGGCACTTTATTAATTTTACAATATACTTGGAGTACTTATTTTGCAAGGATATTCAACGTCATTAGATGTTCAAGAATTGGTTGTTTGTTAACAATTAACAATAATCAGTAATATATATATATATATATATATATATATATATATATATTGAGAATTAAGGATTGGCGCATATATGAGTGAATATTAAGTGGGAAAAAGCCCTCGTGATTCGTAAGACCTATCTCATTCCTTGCTTATGCTGAATCGAGATTTTATTGATCTTCTTTGTGTTGGGCTTTGTGGAGGCTTGTGAGCCGGCCCGACCCATTACTGAAACCCTAGGTTAACCATTTGGTTTTCCTATAAATATGATCCTTGTATTTGTAATTCCAAAGGTAGCACAAGTGAAATAAAATCCTCCTGTTACAGTCGTGGAGTAGGGAAACCGAACCACGTTAAATTCTTGTGTGTCCCGTTTGTGTTCCGTTTCTCTTTTCTCTAGATTATTTGTGTGTGTTGTGTGTTTAATTCCCAACAATTGGTATCAGAGCGAGGTTTCAACAACATTGTAACACAAACTGTGAGAAATTGTCACCTAGGGTTCTTGTGTGAAGAACTGTGTGCAGGGAGGAGTAGCCGCCGTTACCGTGTGGGTAACCTCAAGCAGCAGCCGGCTAGGAGAACCGCGCAGGGTGCGAACAGCCGTCGTCCGTGTGCTGTCCGTCGCGCCGTTCCGTTGGCCGCCGCGTCGAGGAGCCTCAGATCCAGCCGCGAGCGTCCAGATCGTGAGCATCGTCCAAATCGCCGCCCGCTGTCTGTAGACGCCGTTAAGGGAATTGCCGAAGTCCTTTGAGATGGCAGAAGATGGGAAGTTCCGAATTGAGAAGTTCGATGGTACAGATTTCAGTTGGTGGAAGATGCAGATTGAAGATTTGCTGGTTCAGAAAGATTTGGACGTAGTGTTGGGTGACAAGCAAGGAAAATTGTCTGATGCAGAGTGGGCAGTTTTGGATCGGAAAGCTATGTCAGTTATCCGACTCTCGTTGACCAAGAATGTTGCGTTCAACATTCTTAAGGAGAAGACAGCGAAAGGCATCTTGGAAGCCTTGTCTAACATGTACGAGAAGCCATCTGCAGCAAACAAAATTTTTCTGATTAGAGAGTTGGTGAACACAAAGATGAAGGAAGGCAGTTCAGTTACCGAGCACATCAACTCATTGAATTCGATCTTAGCCAGACTTTTGTCAGTTGGCATTAAGTTCGATGATGAAGTTCAAGCTTTACTACTGTTATCATCATTGCCTGACAGTTGGTCCGGAACGGTTACAGCAGTTGCCAGTTCAGTGGGACCTAATGGATTCACCTTTGAGAAGATTCGTGATCTCGTTCTTGGCGAGGATGTCAGAAGAAGGAGTTCTGGAGAATCATCAGGTGATATGCTAAACGTCGTCAGAGGCAGAGGAAATAACAGAGGTAGTGGGAGCAGGAACCGAAGAAGGAGTCAGTCAAAGGCTCGGGATGGCTCAGGTGTAACATGTTGGAACTGCAAGGAGGTGGGGCATTTCAGGAATCAATGCCAGAAAGACAAACAAGTCAACATTGCAGAAGACAGCGTCAACGAGGATTTGTTTATCTGTTGCGCGGAGAGCAATGTGGATTCCTGGGTCATGGATTCTGGTGCTTCTTTTCACGCTACCCACAGCAGTGAAGCATTGCAGAATCTGGTTATTGGAGACTTTGGAAAGGTAAGGCTTGCAGACGATAGAGCTCTTGATGTTACGGGCATGGGTGACATGGTGCTGAAGACGCCAGTCGGTTTCTGGACCTTGAAGGATGTCAGAGTTGTTCCAAGCTTGACGAAAAGTTTGATTTCTGTTAGGCAGTTGGATGAACAGGGACATCATGTGAAGTTCGGAAATGGGCAGTGGAAGGTCGTGAGGGGCAATCTTGTCATGGCTCGTGGAACAAAAAGAGGATCGTTGTATATTGTCGGATTACCGTCTGAGGGAGTGACCGTCCCAGTTCAGAAGAAAAACAAAGTCCGGTTCACAGAATCTCGTGGGCAGAAGAAGGTTGTCTTTGCAAGAAAGAAACCCAGAGCCACAGGTCAGATTCAGGATGAACGAGCAAGGAAAGGTTCAGGAAGACCAGTCAGAGGCGTTTGTGGCAGTGGGAGCACCGGCCGTGCTTCAGCCAAGGCTCCTAGAAGACAGTGGGTCAAGAGAACCAGTATTCCAGCTGTTGATACGTCTCCAGAAAATTTCTTGCTGAGTATGGAGAGTGTTTGTTCTCAGGGAGTTCTAGGATCCGGCAGTTCGTGTCTCAAGTGGGAGCCGGTAGGGACCGAGGACGAGTCAAGGGCAGTTTCAGCCGTGACTGATGTGTTGAAGCTTCGGGGAGCTTCAACGGGCCTTTCAGTTGACTGATGAGAAGGCCGCTGTAGCAGGAGAGAGTTGAAAAAGATTACTAGACATACAAGTGTTCTAAGTGGATGACAGTTGAAATTCTTCAAGCCTCCAAGTGGGAGATTGTTGGGCTTTGTGGAGGCTTGTGAGCCGGCCCGACCCATTACTGAAACCCTAGGTTAACCATTTGGTTTTCCTATAAATATGATCCTTGTATTTGTAATTCCAAAGGTAGCACAAGTGAAATAAAATCCTCCTGTTACAGTCGTGGAGTAGGGAAACCGAACCACGTTAAATTCTTGTGTGTCCCGTTTGTGTTCCGTTTCTCTTTTCTCTAGATTATTTGTGTGTGTTGTGTTTAATTCTGTTTAATTCCCAACACTTTGATCCACAAGTGCAAATCGACACTTGTTTCCACTATCTAATTATACAGTATACACTCCCTAATACCGTTCGTGGAATAGTAAAAAGTGAAAAAAAAAACTTTGTTTTCTCTTAAGAAGAAAAACTTGCAAAACAGATAACACACAAACGCAAGAAGTGGATGCGCGGTGGAGCCACACAATGGAGGTTAGGCAGAACATAATTACTTAAATTTTATATACATATTAATTTCTTTTTAAGTATCTATAAATGATTAATTAGAACTCAATAAATAAAATATTGAATGACAAAAATCACGAATTTTGATAGGACTGCTTTCGCAGAAATGCGCCCATTTCATTTAATTTTTTATTTTTGTCTTCAAAATTGTTGGTCTTTAATTTATTTATTTTTTATCCCAGACACTTCAAGTAGAAAATAAATAGTTGAAAATGTCCGTAGCAAAAACAAAAAATATCGCAAAGATAAATTTTTTTTTTTTACAAGACATAAATTTAGTTGAAGTATATTATGTCCAGGCATAAGTCGCGCGATATAAGTTATCCCTCGGGCATAAATTCAGTTTCATTGATAAGTTATATCGTAAAACAAGCCAAATTATTCCAAACACGAAAACTTGAAAAAAAAAAATCCAACTCTAATACTACCCAGGACAAAAGTTTAGTGGCCCAAGTTATATCACAAGACATAAGTTCAGTGACACTAAAATACGTTACACAACATAAAATTTATTATATTACAAATTCGAGAAGGCAAAAATTAAAAATTATTATCGAACTTATTTTGTTACGTTACAAATTCACGTAAGTGGAATATTGTTGTGGGCTTTAATAGAACGAAGGTGATACGAAATATATTCCCCACAATTTTGGTCCGCCCATTATTTTTCATCACATGTTTGTCGAGGGTATAAATTATGAAGTAATAAAGTAATAAGCAAAAGGAGTTCAAAAAACTTTAAAAGATAAACTCCCCACGTGAATTATATCACATGTTGGGTTGGCCATGGTAATTTTCACCATTCCAAAAGTTTCAAAAAGTTGAAAGATAAATTATAATATATAAATAACATGTTATAATTTACCATTCGTATAAAGATTTATTCATTATGAGTGTACAAAACTAATAAGAAATAATGACTAAATTTAAAGTGCTAAGACCATTATACATATCATTTTTGATGTGAATTCACTTTTTGATTTTTCGACATGTTTTAGATAAAGGCTAAATATTTTTAGAAATTTCATAACATTTTACTAATATTATTAGATTAGAGAGTAGATTGAATTAAATATTAAAAAAGTGTACTTTTGTATATGATTGTGCTCATCTAATTTGTACGTGGGCCGATAGCTCCATGGGCCTACTAATTTTGGGCCGCCTACTAACCATCCGTAAGCCATTTCCACTTTTGTCTTATTTTATACTAAAATCTTTAATTTTTGCTCTCGAGACAAATAATTTCTACTAATTTTCACATCATTAAATCCCACAAGTTACGTTCTTACTTCGAAACCATGTTAATTTTGTCCCTATAAAACGAGAATTTTCATTATTTTCCCTATGAAATCATCTTTTATCTCTATTCTCTATCTTTCTCTATAATACTCTCTCCATTCCATATTAAGTTAATTTTTGAGATAAGAAAAATAAATTAAGATATAAATTAAACTTAGTTTTTCATTTTAATCCTTATTAACTATTGTCAAATTTATTATCAAAATAAGTAAAAAATATAATTAATCATTAATTCCAATACTAACTAAGAAAGGGTAATATTGGAAAAAAACATTCGAAAAGTAGTTTTGAAAACTTAACAATTAAGTTAATTTGAAAAATAAAAAATGTCTAAAAAATTAACTTAATAAGGAACGGAGGTAGTACTATTTTTCTTAGCTTTATTATTTTATAATAAACCTGCAAACATCTTCACTAAATTGGAACATAGTTACTTGAAATGAGAAACTTAAATTTTTAAAAAAATTCATCACTGTTGAAGTCTGGTAGCGGAACTGGGAGGTGCCAGTTGGTTGAGGACGATAATAGGGCCCACGTATATGTAACGGGACAGAAATAGAAAATTATCGAATCGTTTCAGTTGGTACGGGCTTTGATTCGATCATGTCTAGTTCAGAAAGAAATTTTAAGAGTCTTTAAGACTTTGTTTGTGACTTTTTTTCCTTAACAATAGAACATGAAAAATATATAAAGAAGGCAGACCCTAATTTTTCTTCGATAGACAAAACATCAATAAGTATATTATTATGAGATTACAAACTTAGACACGAACATAAACATAGATTCAACAAGATGATAAAATGTTTTTGTAGCTTAAAAGCTTACAACAAACATCTTTACTAGCAAATTGAAAAACCATTATTCCTTATTATGTAATTAAAAAGATGTTGATATTATAGCAACATAAATCCCCTTAGGCCTTAATTATCAAAAGTTCAACTGATCATATTTTGAGTTCCTGTCAGGGTAAAACAGTCCAAAATGTCTCTCCGTTTCATCCCCTCCTTTTCCTCTTTCATCAAACATTGCAAACAAAAAAGTCTCTATTTCCCTTCCAGGCTTCTTTGGAGTGCCATTTCCAACATGATTAATCACATTCGTGTAATAAGTCCGCGCATTATCAGTAGTTGCAGCAGGGTGTCCATAAGAAGGCCAACCTGTTTCCGAAACAACAATTTCCACATTAGGTGCACCAGATTTCTCCAGAGCGTAGTACATACTATCGACTAACGCGTCAAAAAGATTTTGGTAACCAGCTGAGTTTGTTCCTGAATCTGTAAACAGAGCATAGGATAGCGGTATATCTTTCGTATTATAAATGTAACTGAAATACGGGTAAATATTTACTAGCAATGGCAAATTGTTGTCTCTATATTGGATCAGTGAAACCTCTCCAATCAGGATTAAACATACTGTTTTGTGGAGGCCATGTATTTGTTAACAAGGCTGAATATGTCGCGGTTGAGACTTTAATTTGATCTTGCAATCCTGCCTCTACTATCGCGTTATGAACATTTTCAATAGCAGGACCAACAAATGGAGCAAGTTCTACATTCTTTATTGGGCTGATTTCATTTCCAACCGCGATATACCTGAATTTAACACTAGGGAAATAGGCTTTTATGTTATTGTTTACCCAATTTCTTGCTTGATTTGGATCTTGTGCTAGTGTTTTGACATGTTCATTTGGGACATCAACAAGGACTTCAATGTTACTTCCCCTTAGAGCATTATAAACATTTGTGTCTGGATAATAAATTCTTATTTTATTGATACCATTGGCATGACAATGATTTACAACATCATATTCTGATGGCAAATTATCAGCCATTCTTCCATAACATACCCCAACAGAGTATACTCCTGCAATATTTGAAACAATAATTTAGCAAAAAAAAAAAGAGATCCAAATTAAATCTCAACTTATAATTAATTTGTACTAGATGTGACATGAATAGATAAAAATGACTTCAACTTATATATATATGTACATCGGCAACGTAAGGAATTTCTATCTTCATTATCTAGGTTCAGACAATCATTTTTAAAATTTCAAATCTCATTTTAAATTGACTTTAACTTAAAAATTAAATGCTCCCTCCGTCGCGTTTTATATGTCATGCCGTTCTATAATCATATATTGCCTATTATATCCTTGATAGAGTAGTTAATTAATCTTGAAAATATATTCATCATTTATTATAAAGTTGACTTATGAAAACATTAAATAAGGATAGAAAGGTAAAGTTATATCATTTCTTAATGCAAATGCAAAATAAAAAGGTGTCATATAAAATAGGACGGAGAGAGTAGTGCTAAAACATTATTGATGTATAAGTTAAAAGACATAATATTTTTAGATCATTAAAAAGATGTCTACAACTAAACATTCTGAAGATATGGGATCTGAAATCTAAAAACTAAGATTCGTTACACGATATAATAAGTTAATATTTGACATGATAATATAAAAATTATTTATATGAACGATATATTGCTTTAACTCTAAATATATATATATATATATATATATATATATATAAAAAACATTCACAAAGAATAGAATGAATCTAAATGTTTTTTCAAAATTTTCAAATAAATTGAGACACAAAAAATATTTCGAGAGACCTGTTATTTGGAGGCCACACATTAACAGTATAAACAATGCAACCATAGGTACAATAGAGAAACTCTTAGTGAAGAGAAAAAGAAGAGACATTATGAAAATGTAAGTAACATATAACAAGAAAGTTTCAAATGGAGAATTAATATGGATAACATAATCAAACAATTGCTTCTTATATAGAGAAGAAGCACTAGATTTAGAAGCAAATTCTGGGAACCTAAGTTTACTAATTTTCCGGTCAAGCATTGTAGATAGTAGACCTACTAAAGACTTTTTCCAAACAAGTAATGGAAAAATAAATGGAAAGACTGGAAAATTGAGCAAATTGCTGAAATTTTAGTCATCTATATTAATTATTATGGGTCATTTGGTGTGGCCAGTAAGAAGGCAACTTAGTTGTATACTCCGGTTTATTTTTTCTTGTTAATTATTCTCTGAGTAATTTTTTATTTTTAATTGTTACATTTAAAATTAATAGTAAAATAGTATGTCAATTGTTATACCTTAAAAGATATGTTAAATTCAACTGTGACAAGTTAAAACGAATGTAAGGAATATTTATTTTTATATAGTAAGAAAATATTAGGTTATTCATGTAAAGTAATTTAGTAACTCACAAATAATACATGAATATAAATTATGATAGAACTAATATAATATCTTAATAGGATAAAATGAAAATAATCAATAACTATATATAATTAATATCTTTATAATTGTAAGTTTATAACCAAATATCAAATGGCATGTATGTGTAGTGGTTGTTCTTGACTTAGGAAAATATTTAAACTCACACAATAATTTACTTTATAATTAGGCTGGTTTCATGATGTATAATTTTTCCCCCCACCCCACCCCACCCCACCCGTTGGGGGTCAACAGCTAACACAAAAAAGTTAATTTAAGCCTAATCATATCTCAAAGTTAATTTAAAGAAACGAGGATTGTCCAAGTCTTATAAAGAATATATTTATTTTGTTATTAATGTGAGACTTTTATCATTCTTTAACAATAATCAATCTCTTGTAGAACGATGAAAAATGTTTAACACATTCTCTTAAACTCGTTTCACACTATACACAAATAAGGGTAAAGCTGCAATTTTAGTTACGAGTTTGCTAGATTAGAGTTTTGAGTTAAAAGTGAAAATTACGCGATTAAATAAATATGTACTAATTAACTATTTTACATAGCTATAATGAAGAAATTACTAACCGCTTTTAATATATAATCATATTCATGCAAATTTTAAATTTTGTATAATTTGGTTGCTAATTGTATAAATTCATAATTATTATCTTGTTGATACATTTGTTAATTCATTTGATCCGTATAAGTTATAAAGAAAATTCTAAATGTATAAATACTTATTTTATATATTCTTTTCTTGTTTTTATATTTCATAAACAAAATATACAAACAAAATTATATTATTTATATATTGACAAACGAGTTATATAAAGAATACACATAACAAACAAAATTATAACGACCAAGCATAAATAGGCAAACCATAGTTAAAAAGAAACTTATTAAATTCAATTTATTTTATATGGAATTTCCTTAATATTATATGTGTTAGAGATATCAATTGTATATTATCCTTTTTATTTTTCTCTCAAAAGGGGCAAAAAAGAAAAAGAAAAAAGAAACCTGTAATATGATATTTCCAGAAACAGCCACGTCAGTCAACTTGATCATTGACCGTCTATCACACATCCCTATGCAAAAGATCATATCCTACTCCACGTGTATCAATAATACTGCTTTCTCTCCTTTCAGTGGGTCCCTCTACCTACTAGTATTTTTCAATAAAGAAGTAATTTCCCTTCTAATCCTTCAACAAATTATTATTAATTGAATTTCATTTTGGTCCTTTGTGAACTTTGCGAAACATAATTTAATCTTGAAATCATGAAAATGCATATTTTGATCTACATAGATAATGGTCGTATATTATTTTGTCTTTACAATTCAAATATTAAGTAATAGTACATAAAAATAAATGATCTAATAATTAATATTCCGTTAAGTTTTGAGAAAAGTATTAAAAATAATATATTACTAGTAATTTTGTTTTTCATGCTATTCACATTTCTTAAAATATACTTTTCTATTTGATTAACTAAATTTAGATATGCCTAATCTGCTGCTACATAATAAAATTAATTGTTTCAATCTCTTAATAAAAAACTGAAAGAAGTGTTTAAAACACTCTTAAACTTGAAGAAAATTTAAAAATGTATTTCACTCATGTTGCAGGATTCAAATATATTTAGATTCAATTAATCAAATAAATAAACACTTTTTAAAATTATCAACAATTCAAAAAATTAAACTAATAACGCACGTCAAATTTTTATAAGTGTTTTTTTCAAAAAAAAGTTTTTGAATATGTAGAAGCAAAAATAATAAACATGCAAAAGCAGGACTAAAAGAGAATATTTTCTAAATATAAAGGTTCATAAGTTCAAACTAGAAATGGAAGGATTTAAGGGCAAACTGGTAAAAGAAGTGGTTGAAATTGGTACAGCCGCACGTTAATTGTATGATCCGTAATCAAATTTAATTTGAAAAGGGTAAGAATAAGATATTAAATTTGGGATTTTTGGTCCTTAGAATTTTGGGGAAAGTGGAAATGGGTAGGGCCTTTGTGTATGTAATATTGGGAGGAGGAGTTGCTGCTGGTTATGCAGCTCATGAATTTGTTAAACGAGGTGTCTCTCATGGCGAACTATGCATCATCTCTGAAGAACCTGTAAATATTACTTGATTCCTTACTTTTTTTTCCTTCTTCGAGCTCAGTTTCAGCATTAATTTATGGGTTCTTTTGATGTTTTTATCTTCTTCTTGTTCTTTCTTTATCTGTGTTATTTATTATAAAACGTTGTAAATGTTCAATTTTGTGAATTCTTATGCGTGTAATCCAATTTGAGTTGGTTTTCTTCTTATCTGAGCTGAATTTGGGGTTTTGTGATGACTTTTCGAGTCTAGAATAAAGTTAAATTTTTAATCACATTGAAACTGTAGCTTCTACATAGTTTTAGGAGGAACGTAGTGATACTTGAATTGGTAGGATGAATCCCAAAAATCTGTTCTGATTCCAATAACAATGTCACATGATAGAAATGCTAACAATCTGTAGATCTGATATTGAGTTTTTAGTGCATACCGCCTACTTGTGAAGTGCTGCTGGAATGGTTGTTTCTTTTTACTGTTCCTCCCTCTCCACATTCATTTTCTAGGAGGCAAAAGATGCATAAACTTATCAATTTATTTACTCTGATCCAATTTAATGTCATTAGAAATAATAAAGATCACAGCTTCGAGTAATCTGCCCCTTTTATCTATCTTGAGCTTTTACCTTCCTCGAGTTAAAACTAATGTCATTAACAAAGGAAGACCAAAATTCATCAGATGCTTCCTTATGGAGACAATCATTCAATGGATGGGTAACACATGATGGCTCTCTCTTGTTGGAGCTTCCTGAAGTTTCCTACCTCATCTTCTAAACTTCTGCTGTTCTTTTCAGGTTGCTCCTTATGAACGACCTGCATTAAGCAAGGGTTATTTACTACCAGAAGGTATCTCCCAGTCACCTCACCCCTGTTCAGATTTTTGTCTTAGACATCTTCCAAGTGGATGTTAATGCTTTCTTTAGATTTAAAGATAAGTTTTGTTGTGCACTGCAATTTTGGGGAAATATCCTACACGCATTAATGGTGGAATAATCCCTGGCTATAGTTACAGTCACTTAACAAAAGTTATCTGGATGAATTGTTTCTTCTTTTCTCTCCTATGTTCATTCTTTTTTAACCTTTTGAGATTTTATTCTATGCAGATCCTGCACGTCTGCCTGCTTTTCATTGTTGTGTTGGTTCAAATGAGGAAAGGTTGACGCCGAAGTGGTACAAGGAAAACGGTAAATTTTAAATATCTTTTGCTTCCATTGGCTTTAAATATTTTAGCAGGCGTCATTGTAATGCATCAATTTTTATTTATGGTTGTCATAGATATATTTAGAATTGTCCAAAGTGAGCATTGCAGTTACTGACTGCCTTGAACGTATAAATGTTATTGAATTACTTGCATAGAGGTAGAGCTATAAAAATTAGAATCACACTATGTGTTATTCTATTGTAGTTAATGTTGCAGCATCATTTTGTTGTTGGCATTTGCTTAAGGAATTAGAAAATCCAGAAGTAATCACATATACTTGACGACATGCCCATACACCTCATTTAAAAAATGTCTGAAGGATTACAAATTAAGAGATTAACTGGACTGTTCCAATTAGTTAATTCATCACATATGGATGTCTTCAGGGTCAAGTTTGATGTTTGTCTCACCTTTTGTATGACTACCTATTGAGAGGATAGTTGTTTCATAAAAGAAGAAAAAGGATTAACCTTTTCATTCAGAAGGTCATCTTTGCTTGATGTAGTAGAAACCTTGTTATATAGGAAGACCATGAACTATTTCCTGATATTTAATATCTGCTTACGTTTCATGTTTAGCCAACATTTTGGAAGATTAGAATCAGGGGAAAAGATTTTGAGAGTGAGATCTATGCTTTTCTTGGGCTGTAATTAGCTGCAGCAATACTGGTTTTTAAATCACTTAAAATGAAGCTTCAATAGCCATAGACATCATAAGGTTTTGGAATTGATCTCTTTTCATGGAATGCACTAGCTGGGAACGGCAACAAAAAAATGCTGCTGGTATATGGCATCAGTGATCAGAATATGTTATTATGTTGAGCTATTTCTTTTTTTTGGTTACTTTTTAGTGCAAAAGAATGAGGTATTTAATATCTTTCCAAGGAAATTGATAAGTCATTGATTGTTCTATTGCCTTTAGGCATTGAGCTGGTCCTTGGAACTCGTGTAAAATCAGCTGATGTGAGAAGGAAGACATTGTTGACCGCAACGGGTGAAACCATAACCTACAAGATTCTCATAGTGGCAACTGGTGCTCGGGTATCTAATTTATCTTCGGGCTCTTCTGCTGTAGCACCATATTTTGTTGCATTTTTTATGCATCAAGACATTAGAGTAGTGTCCTCTTCTGATGGAATGAATAAGCAGGGGCAAATGCAACTTCAAGTTACTGGGTTCGGATCCAGTACTTTTGATGTAGAACATAAAGTCATTTGCAACAAATTGTAGATGTGAACCCGTAACTTCAAAAATATAATGAGTTCAATGCTAAGAACCCTTATGCGTTCTACCCTAAAGGTTCTTAGCAATGTAATTTTATAAGTGGGGTCTTGAGAGGGTAGAGTGTATGCAAATCTTACCCCTGCCTCTTTATCTTTACGAGGTAGGGGTAAAGTATGCGTATAACCTACCCTCCCCGGACCCCACTTGTGGGATTACAGTGGGTATGTTGCTGGTTCTTGAGAACCTTATAGGTGCAGCCCTCCTGGATCTGTCTCCGTTAATAAGGTCTAGATACTTCCTTTAAGTGATTTCCCAGAGAAGTCAGTGGATACTGAAATACAATTCTGCTGTACCAGCTAGGAAAGAAAATGAAAATTCTGTTGTTTCACAATACCTTAGCTTCTTCACACTATTGTGCATGTGATTTTTATAGTTTGTTTATATCTGTTATATTTCTTGGTTCCTCTCCATAGGGACCGTGAAAATAATGTTAAGAATTAGTAGCATAAAAATTGCCCATACAATCATTTTGATATGTATCCTGCAGAAACTAGGTGTCAAGCTTGTTAGCATAGATGTTAGGATTCATGGACATTCAGATGAGTAGAGTTCATTTAGTTCAGTACTAGAATTTTGAAACAGAGTTAAATTAATGAGTGCGCTCTGAGGGTTCATGCCAAAAGCTTTATTTGGTGTGGACTAAGTTCAATCTCAAAGACCAAGCTTCCTAGTGAACAATGAAATTGAAATTTATGAAGTCTCTGACTTTTGGTTGGCATGTTTTGTTAGGCTTTGAAGCTTGAAGAGTTTGGAGTGAGTGGCTCAGATGCTGAGAGTGTATGTTATTTACGGGATTTGGCTGATGCAAACAGGCTGGTTAATGTGATGCAATCTAGCGGTGGTGGCAATGCTGTTGTAATTGGTGGTGGCTACATAGGAATGGAATGTGCTGCTTCTTTGGTGATTGGCAAAATAAATGTCACCATGGTCTTTCCAGAAGCACACTGTAGTAAGTATTCTTTTGTGAAGATGGAAAACATTCGTTTCTTTTTTTAACTCGAGTTTCTTTAGGTTGCTTGTAAATTATATTCTTTTGTGAAGTTGGAGAACTTTCTTTTCTGTTTCTTACTCGAGTTTCTTTAGATTGCTTGTGATATATCAGAAGTAAAAACCGTGTTTTCTACTCTCTAGAGAATTATGTATTAGTATAACTTTAGTAGTTGCGTTTTATCCAGAAAATACAAACCACAATCTGAAATCTAGCACATGCCTTACTCTCCAAACCATGCTATTAGTACAGAAAACAGTGATCTCAGTAATCAACAAATGCTATAAAGATATGAAAATTGATCAGAATGTGGGACTTCTGCCCACATATTTCCTCAAAATATGAAATCACTGATTGAAAGCTTATGTATGAGAAAAACTGATTTGTTTCTTAATTCTCAAAACCCAAAGTCCAAGAGTTACTTACAGATATAAACCATAAATGTGCAACCATTGCTGTTCTATCTTAAGTTCATCAGAAAACAAACTGTTGTTTTTTCTAATGTTTTCATAAAGCATTTAATTTTCTTGCCTTTTCTTTTGTTGTTAGTGGCCCGCCTATTTACTCCTAAAATTGCAAGTTTCTACGAAGAATTTTACCGGTCAAAAGGAGTTAAGTTTGTGAAAGGCACGGTCTTGACATCATTTGATTTCGACTCCAATGATAAGGTAAAGCCTGTTGCTTGCTTCACTTAGGTGGTGTTTTCTTTGAAAGCTTTTCGCAGACGTGTTTGTTTGAACTGCTTTTTCATTTACCTCTTCTTGAACATTTCCAACCTCAATTTCACTAGGTACTTTGTTAATGCAAACTCAGTTTATTAGTTTCTGAAAACAGCTTCTATTTTGTTATCCTTTTTTATTTGAATAAGAAAAGGTTAACTTTTACTGAAAGAGTGAATATTCTTGAACTCCGTTTAACAAGTCACTTTGTTAAGCCGGAACTAACATTAATCATCATTTCACAATTTTATATATCACTGAAGTTATAATGGACATGATGCTTGAACGCGGGGACCTTTTATGTAGATGACTGCAGTGAATTTGAGAGATGGAACCAAGCTACCTGCTGACATGGTCATCGTAGGCATTGGAATTCGACCAAATACCAGCCTCTTTGAAGGGCAACTTACTCTTGAGAAAGGAGGGATAAAAGTCAATGGCCAAATGCAGTCAAGCAACAGCTCAGTCTATGCTGTTGGGGATGTTGCAACTTTTCCTGTCAAAATTTTCGGTGAGACGCGGAGACTTGAACACGTTGATTCTGCAAGGAAGTCAGCAAGGCATGCAGTTGCTGCAATCATGGAACCAGAGAAAACAACAGAGTTTGACTACTTGCCATTCTTCTACTCCAGAGTCTTCACACTCTCTTGGCAGTTCTATGGTGACAGTACTGGTGATGTAGTCCATTTTGGGGATTTCTTGGGGAATAGCTTTGGTGCATATTGGGTGAACAAAGGTCACGTCGTTGGGTCTTTTCTAGAGGGTGGAACCAAAGAGGAGTATGAGGCTATTGCAAAGATCACAAGGCTCAAACCAGCAATTGAGGACTTGTCTGATCTCGAAACACAGGGTTTAGGATTTGCATTGACATTGAGTGATAAACCAGATTCATCGGAGGCTGTTGTCGTCAGCAGTAGTTCGGGTTCCACTTTTGTAACAGAGAAACCTTTACATGTTTGGCATGCAACTGCTGGAGTCATTTTGGCTGCTTCAATTGCTGCCTTTGCATACTGGTATGGTAGGAGGCGTAGAAGGTGGTAAATGTCTTGTTCAAGAAGCATTTCGCCACGGAAGATTTTTACACGTCTATTCCTGCTGTGTTGTATGATTTTAGCTTAGAGAATTTGAAATACTTGGCCTGTAAATGGCTTCAATCTTACAAACATGTATTCTGTCTTTACAGTATATATCAATACACATTATCCTCAATCCCTCAGCATGCTCTCTTTATGTTCAAATTGCTTATGTTTTGACAGTAGATATTAATTGGAGGAACCTTAAAATGAAAAGGAAGAAAATCAATGCTATTGGTGGATGCTCTTGAAAAATTGGAGCTTAATATATGAGATTATTATCCTCAACCCATCAATTAAACGACTCCAAAATGGTACATTCAAGTTCGAAGAGAAACAGCGTTTATGTGTCACCATTTTAATTTAAACATAATATATAAATGTGTTAATTAATTTGGTTTTAGCAGATATGTTTGATTTTCTACTTTGGTTGCAATTTAGACTTGTATAAGTTGAACAACTATACATGTATGTCTAATATGATATTTTATGTGACAATTCATGTCTTTTGTGCATTATATACATAAAACACATGTCTCTATTTGTTTAAGTTGTGAAATGCAGCCACCATGAATCTATGCCATGGATTTAGGGCTGAGCTAAAGGTAGCATGAACTAAAATGGAGAAGAAAGCAATTTACAGAAGGAAGAAAAATAGGGAGAATCTTATTCCACAGAATCATACAAAATAACACCGAAAATGATACAATGCTATATATATATTTACACTGCTAACTCTAACCGAAGGCTCATACATTCTTTCCTCGCTCATTGATGTTACTACCTATCTAACTAATTCTACATAAGTTAGTTACAGTTTAAATAACTGTCACGTCACTAGGTTCAATATAAATTTATATAAGTTTGAGTGTCAATTTATGCATACTTAAAGTTAAAGTGCATACATGTCTACTACAGCTAAATTAAATGACATATTTATTTATTACCTTTCTAATTTTCATAACGTTGAGACTTGAGAGTACATGAATTTCAAAGCAGGGCATTTGGTCTAGTGGTATGATTCTCGCTTTGGGTGCGAGAGGTCCCGAGTTCGATTCTCGGAATGCCCCGCTATTTTTTTAATCAATATTAGTATCGTAGCAGTATTAGTAAGGTTTATATAATCTAAAATATATTATTAGCGATATGAGAACCCAAAATATAGATTTAATTGCTTTTGAAAGATTTAAATTTATTCAATAATAAATTAACCAGAAGTGAGAAAAGAAAAAAAAAACAGGGAACTATATATGACCTTATCAACACAATTTTTCAATCCCCTTATCCTAAATTTTTGTAATCTCCCTCTTTCACTCTCTCAATTTCTCTTTAGTTCAGCTACAATGGCTTCCACATTATCCACAATTACCCTTCGTTCTCCCTCTCCTATTTCTCCAGCAACCGCAATCTCCACGCACGCTTCAATTTCCTTCCCCACCAAAACCCTAGAACTTCCCATTCGCACTCCCAAACTGTACCACCGCCGAGCAACTCTCGTCCGCCCTCTCGCCGCCGTCGAAGCACCGGAGAAGGTAGTCCAGCTCGGAGATGAAATCTCCAACTTAACCCTCGCTGATGCCCAGAAACTCGTCGAGTACCTTCAGGATAAGCTTGGAGTTTCAGCCGCATCCTTCGCTCCCGCTGCCGTCGTCGCTGCCCCTGGTGGAGCAGCCGCAGATGCTCCAGCTGTGGTTGAGGAGAAGACGGAATTTGATGTAGTCATCGATGAAG
This sequence comes from Solanum pennellii, assembly GCF_001406875.1. Taxonomy (NCBI): domain Eukaryota; kingdom Viridiplantae; phylum Streptophyta; class Magnoliopsida; order Solanales; family Solanaceae; genus Solanum; species Solanum pennellii. Next base: position 53,494,909 of record NC_028638.1, read on the forward strand.
TGCCGAGTAATGCTAGAATTGCGACTATTAAGGCTGTTAGGGCTTTAACAAGTTTGGCTTTGAAAGAGGCTAAGGAATTGATTGAAGGATTGCCTAAGAAATTTAAGGAGGGTGTTTCCAAGGATGAGGCTGAAGATGCTAAGAAACAACTTGAAGAAGCTGGTGCTAAAGTTTCTATTGCTTAAACAAATTTGTGGTAAATGTTCGTTCTTAGTTGTGTTTTCGCAAGAGAATTCAGTTGTTAGATATACTTGTACTCAATTTTCTCAAATCAAGTTTTTTCAGTCGTCTTTGCTTATGATTTGTGATTGTTCTAGTTTTAAATTGTTAGTGTGTTTGTTGTTTGATGACTTGGTCTCACAATCAGGCAGGCGAGCAGTCATAATCTTAGCTTGAGCCTACTGTCGCACACCTCTGTTGAATGTTAATAATGAGAGTGATATAACTAATTGGGATCGATCCAAAAATTATTGGTTCTTATGTTGGGCAATCTCAACAATATGCAACTCCACTGTATAATATGAGTTAGGTTATCTCATTTTGGCCATGAAAATAAGCTGATAACTGAAATGCAATCAACTGTTGAACCATGTTACCTCTCTGTACTCTGCTATGGTGCAAAGATCACAGGGCTTAAACCAGCAATTGAGGGCTATGGATTTCGCATTGACATTGAGTCGTTAAGCACAGCCATCAGAGGCTGTTGTTGTCAGATTCCAGTCTTGTACATGCTTGGCTGCATCAATTGATGCTTTTGCATACTATATTGTTGAAGAAGCATTTCCCCTTTACACATCAATTCTAGTTGTGTTGTATGATTTTAGCTTTTACTTAATTCGGAATACTTAGCCTGAAAATGGCTTACAAATTTGTGTTGTCTTTTAGGGGATATATCAGTATCCCCATAATGCTCTCTCATGTCCATAATGCTTATGTTTTAACACTGGTATCTGTAATAGGAGAAAAACGCAGCTTCAAAATGTCTGTGAAGAAAGTAGTGAATTCATGCATTTTTTGTTTCAACGTCAGGCAGGCATTTTGAATGCTAAATCTCATACTTGAAAAGGAAAATTCTAGTTTGAAGTGAATAGCACTTGAACCTGTGACCAATTGACCATTTCAATTCTAATCATGTTGGAACTTGGTATATTTACAATACTATCTGCAAGATGGTTCTTTTTCTCTAGTAAAGATGATAGTTTAAGGATGGGAATATATCTCATTTGCTCCAAGAAGATTTTTCATACTCCTTTCATTAGGAAATCATGAAGGTTTTACAGTATAGCAATATGAGTACACGAATTTCAAAGCAGGGCATTTGGTCTAGTGGTATGATTCTCGCTTTGGGTGCGAGAGGTCCCGAGTTCGATTCTCGGAATGCCCCGCTCTTTTTTTATATTCAGGAACCACTAAAATTTAAGAGAATTTTACGTAGGAAAAAATATATATATCTAAACCAAAATAATGATACTTCGAAACTCTAACTAAACTAAAATAACTATACTAAAAAAATAATAATTTAATTGTTATTATTAGAAGTTCCGAGGAATTAATAAATCAAACTTAATAAATCAAACGGAAAAGGCTTAAAAATACCCCTAAACTATTTGACATGGCTCATGCTTACGCGCATGTCACGTAACATTCACATGACATTTAACAATTTCAGTTAACAAGAAAGGTATTTTTAACTCAATAGTATGACTGAAAGGGTAGTTTTTAAGCCGAAATATAGTTTAAATATATATATGAGCTATTTCAAATAGTTTAAGAGTATTTTTGAGTATTTTTCGTTAATCAAATAATATTAAATGAAAAGTCTTAGTTATTACTCAATCCGTTTAAAAAAAGAATGTTCTTATTTTCTTTTTAGTTTATTTTAAAAAGATTGACATCTTTTTTTTTGGCAATAATTTAATTTTAACTTTTCACGTGGCATGTCGATCACAAAATTAAAACACTTTAACACATTTACATAACTTTAATTTAGACCACAAAATTAAAAAATCTTCTTTTCTTTTTTTTAAATTTTATTCCAAATCATATTATATCATCTTTTTTGAAACGGAAGGAGTAATATAAACTAATAATTTTTTTTAAAACAGGTAAATAAGAAAGAGAATATCTCTCAAATTCACATTCTTGTAGAGCTTCCCAATGTTGGATATTTTAAAGAAATTATTACTACAGCGAATAGTAATATTAGTGGTTATTATAAATATTAAATTATTTTAGTTTAGCTCAGTTTATATCTCTAAAAAGTAAAAACCTATGAAGAGCCTGTTTGAATTGGTGTTTAGTTTGACTTATTTTTATTTTTTTTTATCATTTTAGTTTAATTTAGCTCGTTAAAAATAAGTCTATCGGCCCTCACTAAATTTCTTTTTTCTCCAATAAAATTTCAATAATAAATGGATTAAAATACAAAATAAAAAAATGAGATCCTATATATAACCTTATCAACACAATGTTCATTCCCCTTATCCTATTTTTTCTTGCTCCCTCTTTCATTTCCTCTCCTCAATTTCTCTTTGCTCTGCTACAATGGCTTCCACATTATCCACTATTGCCCTTCGTTCACCTTCTCACATTTCCCCCTCCACGCACGCTTCAATTTCTTTCCCCACCAAAACCCTACAACTCCCCATTCTCACTCCCAAACTCCACCACCGCCGAGCCACTTTTGTCCGCCCTCTCGCCGCCGTCGAAGCACCGGAGAAGGTAGTCCAGCTCGGGGATGAAATCTCCACTTTAACCCTAGCTGACGCCCAGAAACTGGTTGAGTACCTTCAGGATAAGCTTGGTGTTTCAGCCGCATCCTTCGCTCCTGCTGCCGTTGTCGCAGCTCCTGGTGGGGCAGCCGCAGACGCTCCAGCTGTGGTTGAAGAGAAGACGGAATTTGACGTAGTCATCGATGAAGTGCCGAGTAATGCTAGAATTGCTACTATTAAGGCTGTTAGGGCTTTAACAAGTTTGGCATTGAAAGAGGCTAAGGAATTGATTGAAGGATTGCCTAAGAAATTTAAGGAGGGTGTTTCCAAGGATGAGGCTGAAGATGCTAAGAAACAGCTTGAAGAAGCTGGTGCTAAAGTCTCTATTGCTTAAATCAATTTGTGGTAAATGTTCATTCTTATTCCTTTTTTTTTTTGAACTGGGAAAAATTACTCTTAAGTTTTTTTTTTTTTGTTTTTGTAAGAGAATTCAGCTGTTAGATAGTTGTACCCAATTTTCTAAAATCAAGATTTATGGTTCTGCATAATTTTGTAATTGTTATTGTGTGTTTCAATTTCTTCTCATCCTCTTAAATTGTACTCGATGAAATAGTCAATGCGCGCGCAAGTCTGCTCAAAGTAACACTAGGCTCGTAACTTATATCACTGGTGTCTGTTTCCTCAAGTTTGTATGAGTTGTAATAATAGTTGAAAAATCTCTTGTCCCAAAATTGACCTAAGCCATGCCTGTGCCATCTTACATGAAAATCTAGAGTGAAGCCTAGCAGATGAAACTTATAACCTGTACAATTTTATTTTTTTCATTTTCATAAGTTTGACCTAATCCATTCATTTGTTTGAGCTGTGTACTCGATAGACGACACACCTTCAACAGAGGGCAAATAGTCAATGTTGAATGAATTTGTTGGAGAATGCCATCAGCCTCCATAAATGCTATGTAATCACAGTGGGCTTCAAATGTTGTCTGGTTTCTCTCCATCCACAGAGCATGAATGCATTTAGCATATAATATTCTGTTTAGTTAAGCACTTTGAGACTTACTTTTGGAGTTGTTGATTGCTCAATCTAAGTGCTGCAAACATGTGTTAGCAATAAAACTTGGTCTATTGATCCAAGTCAAAATTACAGAAGATAGAGATGTTCTCTATTTTTCGAGTGTGTTTGACAGAATTTATACAATGTATTCACATAGAATGATTGTATGTGAATACAATCTCCATTTAGACAACCTATCTGTAGTAGGAAGCCTGTTTTCAGAACTAAGTTAGTAACAGGTTTGGCAACACATTAGGATGTACTTTCTTGTATTTATGAGATCATCGAAGAAAAGGGACGAATTTCAGAAATATTTGGTCGTGAAAATTGTGAGTATATGAAAAAAATAATTTTTATTTTCAAAGTGAAAAAAAATATTTGAATAATGAGGTTTTAAGATTTTTGTGAGTTGTACGGAATTTTCATTGTGTATATAGGGTTTAGTTTTTAAATGACTTTGTAGCTATAACTTGGTTATATTACCAGACTAGTTTAGTGTATTCTTCTACTGTATTTTAAAAAATTCTTGAAATTTATAAATAGTGTATATTTAAATTGTTTCAAATATTTGGTTTTTAGGACAAAAAGTAGTCATTGATACTCTTCGAATAGAGCTATACAAGAAGGTTCAGAATTCAGCAACGAGATAATGGAAAACCAAAAGATATGCTAAAAGACCAAGGCATAGGGTTAATACAAGAATATATATCATGAAGTAAAATAGATAAATACAACTAAGGAGAAGGTCGAAAGTTTTTTTTTTTTTTTCGTGAATATTCTAAGCTTAGAAGACACAAAGACTTTGTAGCTTTCTGAAGTTCTTTGAAATATTTTTTATATACATCACAAAAAGTCAAATTTTCTTTAACGTTAAATTGAACTTCACTTGAACGTTAAATAACTATTGATTAACACCAAAAAAACTAATTAGTAGCAAGTTTTGATACTTCACTTGAAGATGATTGGGATAGGTCAGTATAAGACTCAAGATTAATGGTTGATCTCCGCAAAAGATGTCATAAGCATGTCCAATTCTAAGGTGGGCTCTCCCGAAAAAGGTCCCATTAGTTGTCCAATCACAAATAAACATTAAATCGCTTCAACGAATGATCCTTCCCAATTCCACAAAAGCACAAATTATAACAAGTATTTTCTCGATCTTAATTTTACCACGTGTCACCATCCCAATTCCACAAAGACATATTATAACAAGTATTTTTTAATTTTAATTTTACCACGTGTCACAATATGATTCGTCGTGAACACAATCCTTTTCCCGTAGAACCCAAAAAAAAAAGAGCGGTAAATGATGGATGCTTCAAATTTCAAGGAAGATCCCCAAAATTTACCGCCTACATCGTTGGAAACCTTTCATTTCTTACATTACATCTCGACCGTCCAATCTTTGTTTTGTTTCATTTCAGAGAGTTAATGAAGCGTTTTCAAGGCATCTTTAATCTCAACCGTCCAAGCTCTGTTTTGACTGATAGAAACGTAAAATAAGCCAACTGTACGAAAATATATTTTTGTCCAAAACTCCTTGCGGTTTCTACAAGCTCATTTACTCTTCTCTCTCTCAGTGAACAGAAGAGGCAAGGCGATTCCTCCAGAAGTTTGCAAGCTCTGGTCGATTCTGGTTTGTTCCTTTCCTCTGTTTATGTTTATTCATTTTATTTATCTGTTATAGTTTTTGTATGTGGTGATTTTTAATGTCTAGAAATGGAACCCCAAACCCTATGTTTATAGAAAGGTTGAGAATTTGTGGTCTGTGTTTCTGATTATGTTTTTTTTTGGGGGGGATTTTTCTGAGCTGGGGTGTTATGTTTTTTTTTCTTGTTGCAGATTTGAACCGGTATAGAACTGAAGTGATTGTGTTTTGTAACGTTTTATTTGGGTATGTCGAGTGAAGAAAACGCAGAGAAGAGCGAAAACCTAGCTGGGTTGTCAGCTGAAGCATTGGACTCTGAAACCCTAATGGCTGATTCTGGAACTGGGTTGCCTGATGAGGTGCCTAGGGTTTCTGGTGATAATGGAAATGTGGATACTGGTGCTATTAGCGAGCCAGTTGTTGCTACAGAGGAGACCCCGGAAGTGGGGAATGACGCTGGTGGTGATGTGGTGGAAGTTCATGGTTCACTGGATAATGTGAGTGGGGGAGAGCTTGTTAGTGAAGGGGCTGAAGCAGATCAAGGGTCTGGACATTTGGTTGAGGTAATGAACGGAGAGGAGAAAGTAGCTGGTGGTTCGGATGATGAGATGATTGATGCTGTTGACGGAGAAACTGCAGAGGATGACTCTGGTGAAGATACAACTAGTGTAAAACATGTTTATGCAGTTGGTGACTTTGTGTGGGGCAAGATTAAGAGTCATCCGTGGTGGCCAGGGCGTGTTTACGATGCTTCTGCTGCCTCTGACTTTGCTATGAAGTATAATCAAACAGGTCGATTGCTAGTGGCATACTTTGGAGATGGGTCATTTTCTTGGTGCCCCCCTTCGCAATTGGTGCCTTTTGTTGACAACTTCGAAAAAATGTCAAAGCAGAGCACTTCCAAGAGTTTCTTATATGCTGTTGAAAAAACCTTGGATGAAATTGGTGTGCTTGTGGAGTTTCAAATGACCTGCCAATGTGTCTCTGAAGAGAGTCTTACTGGACTTAGTTGGCCATTGGCAGTGAATGCTGGAATCAAAAAGGGTGTTCAAGTGCCTGTGTCAGAAACTGTCAGTCTTTTACTTTCTCAGTTTGAACCTGCGGAAAGACTTAAATGTCTAAAACGTAATGCACTAACCAATTCTCATTCCAATATACTTGAGTTTGCTGTCTTGGAGAGTTGGCTATCTGCTTTTTATCGTGCTAAGTATGGACACCCTTTGGCTTCATATTGTGAACCCCTGCTAGTTGAAGGCCTCGAGGACAAGAAGGAAGATCAAGTCATTGATGCAAATGACTTCAGCATACCGATTGAGGTTCCCATTCAGGGTCCATCAGAAGAAATTCCTAATTCTGGATCTTCAAAGTTTCCTATGACTGCCTGCGACAAGATTTATCAGAAGAGGAAGCAGAAAAGTGTGGCTGAACTTATGGGAGAGAATGCCAAGCCCAAAGGCAAGAAGACAACTGAAGACGATTCTACACCTTCGTCTGTAGAAACATCTGAGAAGAAAAGGAAGAAGTCTGGTGAAAAAGCTAAAGGTCACACTGGCAGCTCGATGAGTGTTGATGAAAAAATTGGTAAGAGGGTCAACAAGAAGTCTGGTGACAGTGACTTGGTGAAAACAAAGAAACTTAGTGTTTCAATTCCTGAGAGTGATGAAGTTGGCAACCAGCAAGACACGAATGCGGGCCCTTTATCAAGGGAAAGAAAGAAGAGCAAGTATTTGTCACCTCCTTATACAAGCCCTAAGTGGAATGCAGGAAAATCAAGCTTTAAGAGAGAACTGGCAATAGAATCACAGAAATTTTCTGATATTTCCAAGATTGGTGAGAGGATGACAAAGGCTGCTCGTCTTCTTTTGTCTTCTCCTGATTCAAATGGGAAAGAGGCCTTCAAGGATGACGTTGACAAGAGTTCTGGGATCAATAAGCGAAGCTCTAGGACTTTTGATACCATGGCTATCAATTCATCTGTGGATGAAGTTTTGTCCGAGGTTCAGTCTACTGCTCTAAACCCTCTTTTATTGAGGAATGGATCTCTTGAGAAGGCCAGAGGTTTCATTTCCACTTTCAGAAACTCGCTATATTTTGATGGATCAAACTACAAGCAGTATCACCAAGTGGAAACAGGAAAGAAGAGAAAATCCGTGGGATCAGGAAATCTAATTTCCCAGAGTGATACTGAATCACCAGACTCCGTTCCTTCAAAGAAGAGGAAGACAAATTATGCAAAATCAGAAGTTACCAAACTCAAAAAAGAATCTGGTCCTTCTAGTCAGGGAAAAGAAGATGAGGATGATGGTAGAGAAGCTTCATCTGTGATTCTGTTGGTGGCATTTTTAACTGGTTTTTCTTTGCCATCAGAAGATGAAATCATTCGAATATATAACAAGTTTGGAGAGCTGAATGAAGAGGAAACAAAAGTGCTACGTGATTCGAACTCTGTTCGAATTGTCTACAGGCGTGGTGCAGATGCTGCACAGGCCTTTAAAGAATCGGTAAGGCAAAGTCCTTTTGGTGCTGCTAATGTGAACTTTACGCTCAGCTATTCCTCTAAATCTGAGAGTCCACTATCCTCGCTAAAAGCTCGTAAGGGGAAGTCACAGGTACAACTAATCAAGCAGAAGCTGAAAGGGATGGCATCAATATTGGATAAGTGCAAGGGTAAGATTACAAGCGAGGAGAAATCAGAGTTGGAGAATGAGATAAAAGGCTTGCTGGAGAAGGTAAGTGCAGCGACTTCAACAAACCCATAGGAGATCCCTGAAGCTGGTTGCTTCAACTTGATGTGTTCTCCTTTTGTTGATAGTGTTAGTATATTGTCCAGCTTATGTTGATTAGGATACTGAATGCACTTGTATTAGGTTCGTGTATGAAGTAGGAGCATAGGATGCTAGCTCTGTACAATTGATTTGCTCAAGTTACTATAAAGTTGCAATCACTTTGATTAGTTTTTGTTAAGAGTTAGCTGAATCTGCAGCCATCCCCTCACCAACCAAAACTAAAAGGGAAGTAAATATGCGGTTGTGTATTGTGTTTATGAATATTCTTGTCAATGTGTCGTTGTCAAAGATCCTGAACTGCACTCATAGAGATAGTAGCTTGATTGCTTGTAGAATGCAGGGATACGCTCGTTTTTCTGAGTCTATTACTTGCACATTCAGAGTTAAATCATACTGATTTTGGCTTGTTTTTGGATACAATAGCCTTGTGAACTTTGTATTTGTCACGTGACTGCAGAAGTTTAGTCTCTATATCAAAGGCAGAGTGCACACATCTTTATATATATATTTTTTAATGAATCATCAAGAATATACCTTCTGGGTGCCAGTGAATGTCTGATAAGCCAAGAACAGTCTTGAAGTTGTGGTAACCATAATATCAAAACACAGATGGTGAAGAAAGGCATCAAGCATTAAGCAGTTAGGAATACATCAATTACAATTAGATGAAGTCAAGAGTTCATTCAGTAAGTTTGGCATAATAATGGCTCATAGTCTTTGCCAAACATTGATTGGAGCTATAAGACTGTAAACAAGCTATGTAACTCTAGATTTGGATATCACCCCAGTTAAAATTAACAATCTGTCTGACATTTTAGAAAAGAATATTTCAGGATTTGCAGAAAATGAATTATAGTAGGTTTCAAAACATGTTTGAAGAATATTTATCCCTACTATTATTTCCTTTTTTGAAGTTCCAGAACTTTAATTGTTGTTGTAATGTATATTATTACCATTTCGAATTAACTATGTTTTTTGGATTTTTTTTTTTTTTTGCAATTGTTTACAAGGGATCAAGGAAGGTTGAGTAGAACCAAAATGATTAGAACGCTTAATTATTCAATTTCATGGCATTTACTATTTTGGATTAATTATTGGGTTGTCCTTACAATGACATTATATATCAAGAACAAACATGAAAATACAAAGAAAAGAAGAATGATCTGGAAAATAAAAAAATAAATAAAAACAAACTTTATCCTGATAAAAACACAATTTGTTATTAGGATTCTCTTGTCTCTCCGTGCTTAAATAAAAAAACAATTTTGGCACTAATAATGTAAGAGGGCCACACGTCTGCTATAATACTATGAGTCAAGATTTGTTATTATATTAATTGATTGGGTTGGTAGCTAGGTGCAATCCATTGCCAATAGATTTACAATTTTTAATTATATTGATTGCAAATTCTGTAGAGATTAATGTTGCTATATCATATCTATTCCACATTTTAATGTTGTCAATTACGAGTTTGGGCCTCTTTTGTGAAATTAGGTGAAAAAAGGAGGCCCTTTTGCCATATCTTAGTGTGGTTCTTTTTCGAAGTTATTTGCTGTTTCTCATTCTAATAGTAATTTACGTTTCTCATTCCAGTAATTTCTAGACATTGTTATCTAAACTTTATGTTTATTCATGACGTCTAATCCGAAAATTATTCTAGCTTTGAGTATTTTAATTTAAAAAATTATAATTTATTTCTTAACGAACCAACAACATAGATCGTAGAAAAGTGTTCCATATCATAAACATAATCATGTTGTGCAACTGTTCCAGCCCCCACCCTTGGGCCCAATCAATACATATCTAATTTTTTACATTAAGTTGATGCTAATAAGCAAACTGGGGAATCATTAAGCAAATATGAAAAAGAAACTTCCCTTCATTTTAAAAATAGAAGTACTAGAAACTAGTATTTAAGAACAAAACAAAGATAGGTCATCTTTAAAAAGGTAAAATTTATGTATATGATTTAAATAGATAGCTTTATTATACCTCTTTTTTTTTTCTAATATAATCAAAAGAAAACTTTAGATAAAAAGAACAAGGTAACAAAATAGCACTGTGGTAAAGAAAAATAACATACAATAAACTGTACAATTCAGAAATACAAGATACAAATTGGTGGTTTTTTAAAGTTCAAAACCCCCCAAAATATTCTATTTCTAATAATACTGATCCTGCTATATTGCTCTTTTTCCCTTTCACTGTTCATGATTCTTCCATTTATGAACAATGCTGTAGACATCGGAGATACGACGGAGTCACAGATTCGAGCTTTGAAAATAAAGATGTACTGAGCTGTTTTCAGATGAACAAATTTCAAACACAGGATGTTTGAAGAAGATTAAAAAAAAGGTTACCCAGTATTACCTTGAGAAGGGATTCCAGTGTAAGAAACTCTGCCAAATCCCAAATGACCAACTTGTTCATACAAATCTAACCAAAATTGTTCTACATCAAACTTAGCACTAGTATTGTTTTTGTCTTCTTCCCCAATTACAATTCCCAATGATTTCTTCAAATTTCCTGTAACGATTTCTTCATCTCTAACTGATCTTGTTGAAACTCTTCCATCTATACTGTCCAATTCATACGTAACGCAGTCACGATAACTGTAACTCTTCTCCATTTCCTCCTCCTTCTTCTTATTCTGAATCATCTTCTTCTTCTTCTTATTATTATTCTTTTTCTTCTTTTTTTCCGATTTTTTACTTTTCCCCAAATATTTTCTCCCCATCGTCCACGGGATCCTGAAAAACGCCAGTGTTAAAATATCAATCACGGCGCAGGGGCAGCAACATAATGCAACGCAATCGGCTACAACTCCAGCTGTACACGACTTGCACGATTTCCCTGTACATTCAATCGGGTCGCCGTCGCCGTCGTCGACGACGGTAGTCATGTGGCGGTGGTTTTTCGCGGCGGTTATTGAGCAGTTTCTTGAAGGAGTACTGGTACTACTCATCACGTTTCCAGTACTCTTGTTACGTGCAACTGCTACCGGAGATGCAGGGTAAATATCTTCCATATTTCTTTTAATTTCTTTCATGAAAATTACAAAAATATCAAATGATGATTAACAGTTACTTTAAAAAAATAATTATAAAGTATAGATACATAAAAGTTTTGTAAAAATGTAGATATAATATATACACATATATTTTTTATATATATGCATATAAAAATAGTATTTGTAAAGAAAATAAAAAGAGTGAGGGGAGAATCAGTTTAATAGGGAATTTGGTATGCTGTGAGTTTGAGAGCGTCTTTGACTCTTTTAAAGGTACCAATAAATAGTGCTCCCTCGTTTCTAACTATTTTTAAATTTCAAGACCGATGGGAGAGCCAATATTTTTTAATTTAGGAAGTTTGAAAAATAAATAAATATAAATCATTTAAAAATAAATCACAAGATTTATTATATATACATAATAATATTTATGATATTGCATTTTAATCATGTATTATAATATTTTGCCAAAGATAATTCGAATGACCCTCGAGTTTTACCTGGCTTTTCCCATATATAGTTTGGACATGATTTTAACAACAACAATAATATATCAAGTGAAATCTCATAAAGCACTATGAAAACTTTATCACTATTTTTTCGAGATACAGAAATTGTTTTTGAAATTTAATGATTTAAAATAATGCTTATTTGGAGTTGAAATTTTGTTTGGACGTATAATTTGAATTTCTTTATATATATTTTTCTTGTAAACATAAATTTTTCAAACTCTTACAAAATCTTTTCAAATAAATAAATCATGGTTTAGAAACACGATATTTATATTCTCTTAATAAATAAATATTTATGACTATATTTTATTATAAATTTTTTAATTAAAAATTACCAGTCAAACAATAATAATAAATTCACTATTTCTTTAATATAATCGTGTATGCTTGATCAATATAAATAACTTTTTTTATATCACCATGTTATCAAAAAAAATTATTAGTAATGAATTACTATGATATTATCATTATAATAGTTAAAAGATGACCTGCCGATGATGTAAAAGAGTGATACTGACATGTCTATTACCTAAAACTTAACCTTTAAATATTCATAATTTAGGTTTGACGTAATAATTTCCTTCTTTACTAACTACTATTTTACTGACCATTTCCGTCATCACTAATATCCTCATGCAAGTCAAATTCATATTTTAATTATAATCTTTGGATTGCTTCCAAATATCTTTAACTTTAATCTGATATTTGTGATCAAATTAACTATTTAATCATTATATTGACACTTTTTTACTATCACCGAAATATATTACTTTCTCCGTTTAAATAAGAATGATCTAAATTTGAATTGGAACAAAATTTAAGAAAAGAAAGAAAAATTTTTAACTCAAAATGTCTTTTAATCTTGTGGTCTTAAACGTAACGTGTAAAAAGTTAAAGTGTTACCAAAAAATGAAAGGAATCATTCTTTTTGAAACAGATTAAAAAGAAAATAAAGTTATTCTTTTTAAACGAGGACTATAAAAAAAGAAAATAAGGTTATTTTTTTTAAACGAAAGGAGTATAAATTTTATATCAGATTAATTATCGAATAGAAAATCAAAGTACCAAAAGCAAACTATATTAAAAAATATTTTTAGCCATATCATTTATATATTCTTGTGATTCCAGAGGGCAGAGAGATGTATCTAAAACGGACAAGGTGAAAAAAAAACCCCAAAAAAAGAAGTACAGGGAAAAAATTTACTGCTCAGTTTGACTGCCTGAGAACTCAACCATATTCTCTATGAAACATGGTGAAAAATCATTTCACTATTACAATTTAACCACTTTGGGCAACCCCACCCCCCACCCCCACAAAAAGACTTCTTTTCTAGTTTCCAGTTTCTAGAGTGCAATGAGTAGAAAACAAATGGAATATCTTAAAAGTAGTTAAAGATTTGGCCTTCAAAAGGGGCTACTTAGTTAATTCTGGTGTTAAATTTTATATTTAAAAGTTATATATTTAAAATTGAAAAAATGTTATGTCTTTAATACAGTGGTAATGATGTCCATTCGAATGAATAAATTTTGAGTTTAAATCCTAAATAGCACAACATATTTTCATTTAATTTTGGTATTCACGTATCATTATTTTTGGACATTCTTAATTAAAAAATTGACTCTACTATTGATTCATGCATTTTTTAACAAATTTATAGATATAATATTAAAAAATTTCAACGAAGCATTATCATAGACACCCCTTCATATAGGGTGCAACCTTTTCACTACAACCATTCAAGGGATATATTCGAAATCGAGACATGTTGTATCGGGATGTATTCAAAATTAAAATATTGAGTGATGTATTTGAAAAAGAGATGCAATATTAATGTATTTGAAACACGATATATCGGAGCATTAAGTGATGTATTCAAAATTAAAACGCGATGTATCTCCACCAAATTTAAGAATACATATACATGATGAAGTGACAAACAAACTTGTAAACACCAAACAGATGTAAGCACCTGATTTGAATAAGTTCATTTTTACAGTGTTGTTGGTGGGGATAAAGAAAAGTAGTCACAATAATGAAAAAACAAAAGATAGCTTAGAAAGGGAATGTAAGAGAAGTGACAATATAGACAGAGACCCTTCAAGCAGAATCTAAGTTAGTGAAACTTGTTCTTCTTCCACTGGCATTGTCGTAAATTACATTCCCCTTTTATTTCATGTCTTTAATTTTTATCCAACATATATAATCTTCTTCTTTTTTTTTCTCTCTTCTTCTCTGCATTGAATTGTCAGTAGACAATACCATACTACTATAGTACTATCACTACTCCCATCACCTGTCACTTCCCTTATAATTTCTCAAATGTTATTAGCAATGATCGATGTTCAGCTAACATGTACACTCGACTATTTACTAGATACTTGTTATTTTTCACAAACATAAGTTTTGAGTAAGGATGTGAGCGATAATAACCTAAATTACATATGTTTTAGATAAAAATCATTATTTGATATGTATTTATTTACGAAAAAAAAGTTGATATATTGAAATAAAATACAATGATTATTATGTACAATTACATACATATCGAACTTTTAAAATTTTATATTCTTTATAAGAGATCTTCGTTTTCTCTTATAAATAATGTTAAATTTTATCTTCTTTATAAGAGATCTTCGTTTCTTCTTATAAATGATCTTAATTCTTATGTGTAAGCAAATTATGAAAGGGAAAAAGATTCAATTTCCTCCATAAAGTATATACTAAGTACTTAATAGTATATATTACTACCGCTAAAATTTAATCAAAATAAATATAGACTAGACTAAGTAGTTACTATTAGCTAATTATTCAAAGTCCTTCCAGAAACATACGTGGGAGAAGGTCATGATGATAACAAAGCGTGTTTGTCTCTACTGGGGGAGTTTCGGGAATTAAAACGATAGGATTCAGTAGCTTTAATTTATGAGTTTGTTTTTTATATGTAAGTTAGCTAAATTCTTAAATTGAAAATTAATAAGTATAAAATTAAAATTTTAAATCCATAAACTTCAAATCGCGTTTATCTCCAATGTTATTACTGATATCTCTGTTGTACGACTCCATCTCCATGTCCTAACCACAGTAATTTTAGATGGAGGAATAACATTTTTTTTCTTTGTTTCTTTCTATATCGTACGTAGGTAGGCATCGAGTAAAAGTGTTTCTTTAAATTTTGAAACAAGTTCTCAAGTTTAATTTATATATTTGTATAATAGGTGCCTTAATTAGTTGAGATTTTCTTTCGAAATAACAAATATAATAGACATAACTAATAAGGTTTCATAGCTATGTTTTTTAATCGAACTTTATATATAGACATAGTTTTGTTTGTTATGGAGGTTGCGGTTTGTATATTTCGATTGTGAATATAAAAATATGATAAATATATATTTAAGAATTTTTCAGAACTCTATTTGTATATTTCGCTTGCCTATTTTTTGTATACAAATACCTAAGCATGTATAAAGTTCTGAATTTATATAATCAGAAATCGAATTATACAAATTTTGAATTTATACACATCAGATAAATCGCAAGAATTGAAAAAACCATAGTCACTAATTACAACTTTGTTAAACTATAGCTATAATACCTAAATATTTACCGTATCCGTAATTTTTCTTAGTAGTTTGTATGAGTGATTAATTAGGTCAAGATCCTCACCTAATATCACTAAATTAAATAGTATGATCACGAGGTGAGATCAGTGAATCGACATAATTAAAATACAAGAATTCTACTCCCAATGTGTAGTGTAGAGATTCCACATGTGATGTTTCCCAGATCCGACTATTTCTTAAAAAAATATATTCTTAATATTCAACATGGATCCTAAAGTTCATAAATTTCTTACTTAAGTCATATATATGTATATACAACAATATTTTCAGTATATATAATATATTCTCATCCAATATTTTCATCTAAGTCATATATATTTATAGATAATTTTTAAAAAGTAAAAATATATCATCAATAAACCATAATTAAGTGCTAAAATCTACTTGTATTCCATCATTATATTGACGTGATATAAATCGTATATGAAAAAAAATTACTATTTATTTTGATGCAAAGGCAAAAATACTAATGATTTTTTTCTATCTATTCAAATTCCAAGTTATAGTAGTAAAAAAAGTTACTTAAACTCAACATCTATATTGAGAAGATATCTACTAAAATTAATTAAGGTACAAATAAATTGATTTGCTCAGACACCACATTAATTATATATACTTTAAATAGATATAAGCAATTAATTTTGCAAGTCCAGTTAAGTATTTGACTGTCAGTACAAAGATATAAAACGAATATTGAAGAAATCAAAATTATTAAAGTTACTACGAACTTTAGATTAACTTTCACGTGAAATTGCTATTATTTGACTGTTAAAAAGCTGTACACTCAACAAATGTAGTATTAAAAACAAATTTTAAGGGTTTAACTTATATTTCATATTTTTCAAAAGCTATTCTACTAAATATAGAAATTTTTGTCGAAGCATATGAAAGATATTAATTAAAGAAGAAATACAGTTGCTTTTCCTCTTTCAATGATGTAATTGGTTTATTTATGTAGTAAAAAAAGCAAATGGGGTTTTATAAAGGGCCAGGTGCTTTTCAAAATCAGAATTTTTTAAAAAAAAAATTACACAAAAAAGGCTACAAGTCAAGAAGATAATAAGTTGATGGATTGCACGATATATAGTTGTTAACAAATACTTAATAGTTGCAAAATAATAATCTTTTATAAAGCAAAATTGTATGGTCATTTGTGGATATGTGATGGCCAACTTATATATAAAAATAAGGAAATTAAAATAGCTATCACGCCTTAAATATCTTCATTCTTAGTGATTCAAAATCTATAACCTTAAAGGTTGGAAGTGAAAAATGCTTCTTATTCAAATAATTTTTTCTTGTCGATTTTATTACGAATCAAATTTCACCTAGTTGAAAAAAAAATTAAAAAATTACAATATTACAATCGTATATTTACTCACCACACAATTAATCTCAGCAAATAAGATACATATCATTCCCTTTATCTATATATTCCGGGTAAATAGTATAATTTATGTGACACAATGTTAATAGAGTGCTGACGAAGTTTAAATTTGAATCATGTGTTTAAAATAAGTGTTAAGACATTTTGCACGACTACGAATCATCTCAATAACACAAAATCCGAATATTAAATTTAAATTATTAGTGAACTTAAGAATATGTCTTTTTTTTTTGTTTTCTGAAACATAGTTAAAGAAAAAAGTGCGTCGCTAAATAAATTGGCAATTAGATAGTTGGAGATTTGGAGTACTAAATTTGTTAATGGAATAAATATACTTTTTTCAAGTTAATTCTTACAACTGGAGACTTACATTGGAATCATTTTCCTCCCACCAGCATCATATAATATTTTTCCATTTTGATGAAAAATCCAAACACATGAATACATTGATAAAACCATGGTCCATGCATATGAAAAATGGGAAAGAAGACAAATAAACAGGAATTTGAATTTTAGAAAACATAAAATATTGAGTTTATAGGTTAATATAATTTTAAATATAAATAAAAAATCTAAGTTAAAATTACTGAAATCATAGGTAAAATTATTGGGAATGCTGCTACAAATATCTGAAATGGTAGTTTATGGAACTTGGTTACAAATAGTATAATATAGTATATATATGTCTCTATAGCATTGAAGTTTGAACAAATATTAAAGTCCCAGTTTATTAAATGTAGAATACAGCTAAGCATCTTTCTGATAGTTATAATATAGCACTATAATATCTGCTTATTTGCAGGGTTTTGTTATAATATATTAGACCATTCCTCACCCCAAGAACTTGGCTTCTTTCTCTTTTAACCAAAATGAGAAAATGAGCAATAGACTTTCGTGATGTAGTGATTGAGTTGTTTTTTTTTATCTAATTAAATGTTTTGAATTTGAATTCGTAGAAAAATGATTGACAGAGAGAGCTTCTTTCCAAATAGAACTCTCTGCAATACGAATTCAAATTAATCAGACTTTAATATAAATATCTAACACTAAATAAGAAATGTCAGTTCAAAAATTGATGGTCACCCAAATCGCCAAAATCTTATGGATTTGATACAATATAATTTTGTATTTGAATAATTCTTAGGTTGCACAACATAACTTTTTCTTAGTTGGGCGTGTCATATCCAAGCTGAGCTAATTTTAGGCTAGTTAATTTAAGTCAACATATTTGAACTCAATTCAAATTTAGTCTAATTCGTTCATTTTTTTTTTTATTGAACTTCAATTAATTATGATACACGAGTTTAAATTTGGCCTACTGTACATAATTGTATTCACGTGAAATTGTATTGTCTTGAAATAACTTTAAACCTACGATCAAAGAAGTTAAGTCAAGTTTGAAGTAATTTCGAAGTGAGTAATCATGCAAAATAAAATTAAATAAGTGATTACCAATTAAATAATGGTTTATCGTGGGAGTCTTACAAAATGATCTACACTGGGATATTTTCGTAAGAATAACCCTAATTTGGCATGGTATTTAATTTTTCCATTCAATATTTTATATAATAAAAAATAATTAAAAAAGTAGCCTATCATTCAAAAAACAACATACGATAGAAATTTGTATTTTTGTATCACAATATAACATAACTTATGTCTTATAGGACAAGTTTTGTCGTTGATTTCTATTGAACTTAGCTCCTATAAAATTTATAAATAGAGATATAAGCTCAACATTAGAACGTTACGCACTTAAAATTCATATCTACGAATCATATCTTACACGATATAGTATAATTCCTAACGAACTTATGTCGATAGAAGCATTAATTTGAGTTCAGAATCCACAAAGTTATCTATTCCTAAGTTCTCTACTTTTCTGCTGGATAACACAAAAGTTGTGTAAACTTATATCTTTTGAATTAAATACTATACAACTTATATCCAACAAAAATACTTTATGCCAGATCTTATCACTAAACGAGCCACAAAATTAAAAGTTTAAACCCACCAATTTAAAGGAGCAATAAGTTTGGGCCCATAAGGAAAGAGTGAAATGAATTGGGCTTAAAGTGGCCTATTGGGCTGCACGGCCCATAAGGAAAGTGAAAACCCTAATGCTGTACTGGTTCTTGTATAAGTACCCTCTCCATCTTCTTCTTCATTGTGGGCAAATATTGCTGCATTTAGTTCTTCACTGCAACAACTAAGTTTCAAGTTTTTTTTTTCTTTCATTTATATTTTGTGGGCTTTGATGATGGTGCTTTTTTATTTCTGACACCTCTTGTATGAGAAGAGCCTTAAAAGCTCTTCGCTGAGCAAATTAAGCAAACTATCTGAGCCTTTTTTCGTATCCCCAATTCCCTTTTCCCTCTTTTCTATTTTGTGTATGTATTGAGTGGAAATTCAGGCAGCCCCCTTTTCTTCCTATCAAAGGATATGGAATGGGAGGTGTTAATCTGCTCGTAAATTAAAATTGCTTTTGCTCTTCAGATTTGCTGAGATTTTAACTAATCTCTGAAGCTGGTCTAGTAAGCTTTAGTACATTTTTTTTATCATTTAAAATCAATTTGACATTTTTCTAGATTTGTCGTTTAATTCAATAGACAACATAATTGTTTTTTTTTTGAATTTGGAAGATAACGACTCAGCCCCACTTCAAATATTTCTATCCTTTCTATATATCCCAACTTTTTTGTTTATTCAAACACTTGTTTGGCACTAGAAAGAAGTTACTACTAGTGCGAACAAGATTGCTGATAGCCCAGCAGCTATTGTCATTGTTGAAGTCTAAAAAATGGACCTAACAAAGTGCATTATTGAATTTCACTATAAAAATAAATTTGTTTATATCCATCATTTGAATATTCTTTTTTACCGTTAATAAAGCTCATGCTGCACATGATAATTATTAAAGTTGAAAGGTTGCCAGCTTGTTGTTAGGCGAAATCGTTAGTACGCCTCTAGGGCTAAACGTGTTTAGTGTTTTCCGTAGTTGTTTGAAGTAAGAATTTGTGTTAACTTAATTATTAGTCAATTGGCCTTTTTGGAAAGTCACTTGTAATTAAATTGGTATAATTATCAGTCTAGTAATTATTTTATCTAGTAATTATAATGATCTGTTTGATTGACATTTGCCACAACCTATTTACTTATTTAAATTTCATATACTAGATAAATAAGAAATTTTTTAAATGACTTTAAATTAAATATTTAAGATCTATATATTTTTAAAAATTTATTAATTGTTTACACATTTTCTTTAACTAATATTATAAAAAAAATAATTATTTTATATTTTTTGAATAAATAAATTTGAATTGAAGTATGGAATTTTTAAGAATATTTGCATGTTTGGTAAAAAGATTAATATATAAATAAGATGTCATAAATTATTAAATGTTTGACAAAAATATAATTTATCAAGTCTAATTAAAAAGTGATAGATTATACTTACTAAAACAAATGAACGCATAAATATAATTTATTTTACTTTTTTTTAAAAAAGGAAATATAAGTCTATAACCTTACTTAATAATAAATTTTATTCAGTATTCACTATTCAGTATGTAAAATAAATTTATATATGAGAACTAGATCTCGTTATGACATCTATGTATTGTAGACATTAAGCAGCAAAGCTTTGCATTTGACAATGTTTGAGGAATTAGTCCTCGAGTTTGATCTCATCGACCTAATATCTTTTCCCGTCTCTCTTGCTAATTGTTCAAGTTCCTCTTCACTCCTAACAACTTGATCAAAGCTAATGTATCTGTTGTATGATGTGTTCTTCATATCTTCAAACACCAATACATGTTCTACTGCTAATCTGTTAACGTCTACTGTCGCCAATACTCCGTTTCTAAACATTTCTTCCGCCCCTGAAAATGAATTGGGCTTATAGTGGCCTATTGGGCTGCAGGGCCCATAAGGAAAGTGAAAACCCTAATGCTGTACTGGTTCTTGTATAAGTACCCTCTCCATCTTCTTCTTCTTCATCTTCATTGTGAGCAAATATTGCTGCATTTCGTTCTTCACTGCAACAACTAAGTTTCTAGGTTTTTTTTTTTCTTTCATTTATATTTGGTGGGCTTTGATGATGGTGCTTTTTTATTTCTGACACCTCTTGTATGAGAAGAGCCTTCAAAAAGCTCTTCGCTGAGCAAATTAAGCAAACTATCTGAGCCTTTTGTCGTATCCCCAATTCCCTTTTCCCTCTTTTGTATTTTGTGTATGTATTGAGTGGAAATTCAGGCAGCCCCCTTTTCTTCCTATAAAAGGATATGGAATGGGAGGTGTTAATCTGCTCGTAAATTAAAATTGCTTTTGCTCTTCAGATTTGCTGAGATTTTAACTAATCTCTGAAGCTGGTCTAGTAAGCTTTAGTACATTTTTTTTTATCATTTAAAATCAATTTGACTTTTTTCTAGATTTTTGGTTTAATCCAATAGACAACATAATTGTTTTTTTTTGAATTTGGAAGATAACAACTCAACCCCACTTCAAATATTTCTATCCTTTCTATATATCCCAACCTTTTTGTTTATTCAAACACTTATTTGGCACTAAAAAAAGTTACTACTAGTGCGAACAACATTGCTGATAGCCCAGCAGATATTGTCATTGTTGAAGTCTAGAAAATGGACCTAACAAAAGTGCATTATTGAATTTCACTATAAAAGTAAATTTGTTTATATCCATCATTTGAATAATTGGAATCCTTTTTAATGATCTTTTATCGTTAGTACGCCAATAGAGCTAAAGTGTTTAGTGTTTTCCGTATTTGGTGAAGTAAGAATTTGTGTTAAATTAATTATTAGCCAATTGGCTTGTTTGTAAAATGGGTGTTTGGTAAAAAGATTAATATATAAATAAGATGTCTTAAATTTTTAAATGTTTAATAAAAATATAATCTATCAAGTCTACTTAAAAAGTGAGATTACAAATGAAATTGAAAATAAAACATATGTTATAAATTTAACATAATATGCTTGTATCAAATTTCTACCACACATGAATAAGATTTATTTTTATTTTTATTTTAAAAAAATATAAGTCTATAATCTTACTTAACAATAAATTATATTTTAAAAGTATTACTAAAACTATGCCAATGAGAAAATAAGCATAGCATAAAGAAATTGACAAAGCAAAAAAATTGTATAGAATCATGTAAAAGAAAGATGAGAATAAAAAGAAAATGATATATAATAATATAAAATAAAAATAAAAACTTATACTAATAGATGTAAAGAAATTTTTATAAGTAATCAGCTACCAATAATATTTTGATTGTGAATTGTAGAGTTCAATTATCCCTGTCAATACATGAATTACTTGCTGATCAATTAATTTCTTTATTCAATCAAACAGCACAGACAATATAATTACACCGATTACACAAAATCTAATTATGAAGGTATCTTTCGAAAGAGGCCCTTAGTATTCTCACGAAATTCAATAATTCATTATTGTTAAAGAATTTGAATTAATTTCTCTCAAAATAAAAGAAAGTAAACTATTATATAACAGCAGACACTTTTATTTTTATAATTTTGACATTACATGATTTTGACGAACATAAAGAGAATAAATCATACTTGGACTCTTAAGATGTTATACACAGAAGAAGAGGGGAAGAAGATTCGGTATTCACTATTCAAGTATGTAAAATGAATTTATTGATGAAAACTAGATCTCGTTATGACATCTATGTATTGTAGACATTAAGCAGCAAAGCTTTGCATTTGACAATTTGACAATGTTTGAGGAATTAGTCCTCGAGTTTGATCTCATCGACCTAATATCTATTCCCGTCTCTCTTGCTAATTTTTCAAGTTCCTCTTCACTCCTAACAACTTGATCAAAGCTAATGTATCTGTTGTATGATGTGTTCTTCATATCTTCAAACACCAATACATGTTCTACTGCTAATCTGTTAACGTCTACTGTTGCCAATACTCCGTTTCTAAACATTTCTTCAGCCCCTGAAAATCACATACTAAGGTGTATAAGCTGAAAGTACGGAAATATTACTAATTAATTATATTTACGTAATTGGTAATCACCTTTAAGATAGGCAATGGTAGGAGTTGGATTTCTGCTGATAAATTCAGGACCAGTCACTAGACCAGGACATATAGTAGCTAGTTTGAATCCACTCTCCCTAGCGATGTTACACGCTACTCTTTCTGCCTTTAGCTTACCCAGAGCATACCATAGCTGCAAATTTTTGTTCAAGTATAACATTATTTAATATCCAGAAAAGTTTTAAACGTGTTATTGTTTTCCTTTAGTTAGTAAGAAAATAGACTTCATTGAAATAACAGCACTAAGTTAGTGCTAATTATGTACATTAAAATAAAGGAAGGAAATCCCTTTTTGTCTTGCAACTTGCAAGAAGCTGATAAGGTCTATTATAAGCTTTTAATGGATTGTTAATTTTCAGTCTAGTGGAGAATTAGTGGTTGCTTCGTAGTTATCTTAACATTTTAAAGTTCAATGGACTAACCCATGTAGAAATGATAATAATATATTTACTTGAAAAAGAATTAGAGCTATCTTTACAATGATTACTGATTGGCAAAGTTATAACTTGTTTTAATCATGAACTGTATTTTTTCAATGGGCTGCTACAATTTTTTCTTTTTCAAATTAGTATTTTGTATTTGTAATCCATTGCCGCTATCAATAAGAGCTCACGTTAGGTCAGCTCACTAAATGTATGATATTCTATTACCACTCCCTATCTAAAGTTTTTCTACTACTCAAATTTGAAACATTTGATTAAGGAGAGATGAATATCAATCATCTTATTAGGACCATACCCTACATTTGTCTTATTTTTAAGCATGTGTGAAATTGAAGTCTTTTTGTGGGGTGGGAGTGGGGGTAGGTAGAGAATGCCAAATAAAATAACTTAATACCTTCTTGTGTGTGCAGAGAGACTCGTCACTCCAGCAATCATGATCAATTGTTGTTGAAGAGTTAATATCTTGCCATACACAGGCTACAAGAGAGGATGTGAGCACGCAATTTCTGACCGAAGGTGTTATTGCACATGCCTGACTCACATTCTTAGTTACCAACACTTCTACTTCAACCATTGATTTCTACATAAAAGAATAACAATCAAATCAAGACTTCGCCTCCAAAATAAACGCAAGGACCACATAACTAAGTAACAGAAACGCAAGTGCTTAACAAATGACTAAAATATCAGACAATGGTTCATTTTGTCTTGGTAGCATAGCTGATTAAAATCGCTACCAATAAAGTCAATAATTAATGAGACTTCTACACTATACTTAATAGGAAATTAGGAATGTTGGCCATATTTGACCAGAACTACTGGTGTTGGAATGGGCCACATATGAAATGGCTGACATTTTTTCTAGAAGAAGTAGTGTACATCGAAATTGACATGGACATGGTGCGAGTGTGGGACATAAAGCTTTCAATATAGCCTATAATGACGCACTCAGGCTCCGTCAATCATAAAAATCAGAATAATATATAAAAAATAAAAATCGATTTAAAATGGTAAAAAATAATAATTTCCTCAAAAGTTAAGTATTACTTTCGAATTACTTATACATCTAAGGTCAACATCTCTCTATTTTGTTTTGAATAAAGAATCTACTCAGTACTCACTCCTTATTACTAATACTATAACCTATACATCTCATTATGTTTATTATATTGCGTTAAAATATTATTCCAAACTAATAAATCCATGTCATGTGTATAAATAGTTTGGTGCGGGATAGTATTTACCTTTTGAGGGAATGGTAATTTTTCCTTCATTAGAGTTAATGGAAGAAAAGATTTGCAATGTGCGCTGAAATTTAGCAGTGTGATTGAAATTGTGATCTCTTCTCTAACAAACTGTACCGAACTCTTCTACTCAATTTTGATTGTTACAATTAAAATAAAATCATAAGAAATGCGTTTCCCTGTTTTCTGGTGTCATAAACTGTGTGGGAAGACTTACTGAATATCCAGATAGGCCAGCAGGGTCCACGAAGGCAGCAGTGTGGAAGACACCACGACAACCACTGAATGCCTGCGATAGGCTTTCGATATCATTCAGCCTCGCCATTACTGCCTCTAGAGTGTTCATCGACTGTCTCATTTCTCCAGAAATTTCCATCTCTCTTAGCTTTTCCAGATCCTCTGCACTTATAGCATATTAGGAATTATGTTGATTTGAGTTTAAACAGAGTAGGCGAAGTCACCAATGGATGAACTTATTATATAGCATTCCAAAACACGAAATCAAACCACCATACGAATTGTAAAAACCAAAACCAAATCAGATCAAATCAGTAAGAAAATGGAAATTAAAACCGGAAATCATCCGGTTCCATTAAAAACCATACGAATTGTGACAAGCGTTGATGGCTGAAGCACACCAGAAATCGATTGCCAAATACACACTATCTTTGCTTTTCTCCGGTAATTTAGAAGGACTAAAAATACTTATAAGAGAAGAAATGTCACCTTGTTTTTCCACGATGACTCGTACAGAGTAGCCACGGAGTAAGAGTTGATTGACGATGGCGATACCAAGGAAGGATACGCCACTGGTGACGCACACCTTCTTCTCTTCAAGCTCACGGTTGTGTCGATTTGTAGCAGGCAATTGCCCTGGGTTTTGGATTTCATCGCCGGCCTTTGTCCGGTGCACCGCCGCGTTAGATAGCAGCATCCGGCGAAACTCCTCGATCTCAATCCTCTTGCTCTCATCGGGGCACACAATTCCCATGGTTGTAATTTGTATCTTTAGCTTAGCTTAAGATATTAACCTAGTATATATATTCTCCTGGTTTTGGGTAGACTATTAGAATTTTAAATTTAGACTATGAACATTAATTTTATTAGATTATTATTAGATTTGAAATTGAATCATAAATTAACTTCTGAGTTCTTATATATATATTTGTAGTTTTCACTATTTTATAATTTGGTAAAAGTTTAAAAATTTAATAATTTTAAATTAAAAATATATTAAATATTCATTATGAGCGGGTCTATTTTCTTTTCTTTTTCTGGCTTTAGGCTGTATTGTCATGCATAAAGCACCTTTAACAATGTTTGACACAAAGGTTTGCTTTTAAGTCAGCCAATTTTATTGTTACAACTTCAGATTTTATTATTATTATTATTATTATTATTATTATTATTATTATTTATTTATTATTATTATTATTATTATTATTATTTATTTTATTTTATTTTTATTATTATTATTATATTATTTTTATTATTATTATTATTATTATTATCATCATCATCATCATTATTATTATTATTACTATTTTATTATTATTATTATTATTATTATTATTATTTATAAAAACTTGTAATGATAAAGAAATATGTGAATGATAGGAAATATTATTACTTATGGATGTAAAATATAAATTAGTTTTGTTTTAGTTTTTTTAAGTATAAAAATCTTAAATTAATCAACTTTTTATCATGTTAACAGTTTTATGGGTATTTCAGACATTTTGATTAAAAAAGTGTTTACCAGCACTTATTTGTCAAACACATTAACAATTTTTTTTCAACTAACGCACTTCTATTCAAATACATAACTACTTATTTCAAAATATGTTTCAGCACTTTAAAAGTACTTTTTAAAAGTTATTTTTTAAACCCATCCAAACGAGCTCTTAGTATAAATATCATGTAAATAAGAACGGACAGAGGGTAGCAATTTGTTTCATATCTTGTCCCCACGCATATATTTACGACGTATTGATACAAAGAAGCACAAAAATAAATAAGCTCCATGTGTCTCTATCCACCCAATCAACGTTTCTCTATTCTATTTTCTATTACTTTTCTTTTTAGTTCATTTCAACTAGGAATTTGAGTTTTTTGCCCCCCCCCCCCCAAATAAATACCAAATATCATCTACTTTCACTATTTCATATTAATTGAACTTATGATGCATTGCACGTCTATTAAAATAAATATTTAATTATATAATTTAAATGAAAATTTTCATTATTCTTTGTAGAATTATAAATATAAATAACTTTGTAAGTGATATAATTAATTTTCTTGAAAATATTAAACTTTATTTAAAGAAACGACATATATAAATATATTTTAGACATTTATATTGATCCTTAAAAGGAAAATTACGCGGTTAAGCAAACTTATAATACTTAATCACTCATCATAGCTATAGTTTGCTATAATTATCACTCACGACTAACATTATACATTAATTGTGTGGACTGACTTCGAGTTTGTATAATTAGTCATATTTGTATATGTATAATTCGCATTAATATACAAATGCATATGTATAATATACAATTATTTAATCAATATACATATACAATTCACCTCTCTCCTACTCTCCTCCCTATCTCGCTCGCCTCTCTCCTCCCTCCCTTAATCTCGCTCGCCTCTCTCCTCTCTCTGCCAATCTAGCTTGCTTTTATGCAAATGCATATGTATAATATACAATTATCTAACCAATATACATATATACTTCACCTCTCTCCCACTCTATGCCCTCTCTCACTCATCTCTCGCCCAACATCGCTCGCCTCTCTCTTCCCTCTCCCAATCTGCTCGCCTCTCTCCACTCTCTCCCAATCTCGCTCTCCATATATATAAATACATATGTATAATTTATAATTATCTAACCAATATACATATACACTTCAGCTCTCTCTCAATTTTTCCCCCTCTCACGTCTCTCTCCCAGTCTCGCTCCCCTCTCTCATCCCTATTTTACATGTAGTTACGAATTGTAATTAACAAATTATTGCTATGAAGAGTAATTAGGCTATTTTTTAGTGGTTATAACTTATATGTGAAAGTTCCTCAAATACTCAATTATTTTAAATTATGAAAAACTCACGATTTTCAACTAATAATATGAAATAAAGAGAGTAAAAGTTTAAAACAATAAATTAACAGACTAGAAAAGTTGTTTAGGGCGATAAACAGCGAGGGCTTTACATTGCTAGAATGACGTAGAAGTAGTGCTTATGTATCATGGGTGTATCTAGGGTATATATATATATATATATATATTAAAAATATTTACTTTTTAAGAAAATATTAAAATATACGTTTTATATTTTCATTATTTTTTAGTGTAAAATTTGATGCAATAAATTAAAATTGACTAAAAAATTATAATATTTACACTAAATTTTGATTAAAATATAATATTTGAATTGAAGTTGTCATGTCTTAGCATTATATTTTTGTGAGAACTTTCACATAATGTGTGGCAAAATTTTCATTTGTAAGGCAATTTTCCATAATATGTCCAAATTATTTTTGAAAAACATTTTATAAGAAGAAACAATTAAGGTTTCTAATTTATATACGTATAATGACACCTCAACAACCAGGTGGTTGATAATTGCATTCATTCACAAATAGAATGGTAGATGTTCGTTTGCTCGGAGATCTATACCGAACGGAACAATATGCATTTTTCTTACCTTATGGAATTATTGTTTTTATTAAATATATAAAAAAAAATTTAAATATTTTATAAATAATATTATTAATAAAAAATAGGCAAAAAGTTAAAAAAGGAAAAAAAATGCACCAATTTTACAAATATAAAGGACTACTAAAAGTTTCACATGAAAATTCGATGATAACTTTAAATTTTAATTAGCTCAAAGATAATTGACTACTTTGAGCTTTTCTCCTCTGTCCAAAAAGTAATAAGATTAGTGAACTAAAGCACAATTAAAAAAATAATTTATATAGTTATATCAAATGAATAAATAAATATATCTTTATTTTTTATTTATATGATATTTTTATCACATAATTAATTGACTCAGGATAATCACCGGATAAGATTTTTCGTGTATAAATTAATAATGGCTTGGATAGTTCTTTTTTAATTATTAATTTTTAAATAGTTGGACTATATATTATTTTATAAAATTAATTTATAAATTATGATATTATTCTTATTATATCATTAATAGGCTAGTTAATTATTTTTGAAATATAACCTTTGATCAATCTAAAAAAATTAATAAGTAATTAGTGTTCATTAAAGTACTTCATATATTGATTAATTACTCTCTTCATTCGCTATTCTATACAATCTGATTTTGAAAATAAACTTAAAAATTTAAATAGTCACTCAAATGCATTTTGATTCTTGAAATCTAGCATATTTTATTAATTTATTAAAAAGTTTGACTAAAAATCTAAAAAAATAATATATAAAAAGAGAATCGAGGGAGAAAGGACAATTTATTTATCCACTTCTTTTCTTTTTTTTATTTATTTATTTTGACAGATCAAAAAAATATATTTTTTTTACCTATTATATCTTTTTAATTATTTTTTAAAAAATAAAACTTTTTGAAAATCTTAAATTTTGAAAAGATCAACTTCATAGACAATATGGATAAAATGAGAAATTTACTATTCACTCAGTTAGGTATTGTTTGTCATAATTTCTATTTTTAAAGTCAAACTATAAAAATTTTGACTAACATTTTAAGATGCATTTTTTTATCATATCAATATGCAAAAAATTGTAAATTATAGTACTTTTCATATAGTTTTAGAATATCTAATTTTTTATTTAAAATATCAAATTAATGTAATCTAATTTACCTTTGAAAATTAGTCAAATTGACTTTTGATAAGCACAATATGATAAATATTTTCGGACGAAGAGAGTACTAAGAAGTCACATCGATAGAGCAATAATAAATTAATCTCTCCATATTTAGACTTGGATAAATCTTTCTTTAAGAACTTATTTTTAATGTTAAATTAAACTCGTGTGTCATATCATCATGTAATATATTAAATTAATATTTATTTGTTTAATATATAAATCAATTCATAAATTGATAATAGTTTAAAAATAAACAAGTAATTAGAAACGAAACAGC
Organism: Solanum pennellii; assembly: GCF_001406875.1. Lineage (NCBI taxonomy): Eukaryota > Viridiplantae > Streptophyta > Magnoliopsida > Solanales > Solanaceae > Solanum > Solanum pennellii. The sequence goes on from NC_028638.1 coordinate 53,524,557, forward strand.
GTAAAAGGTAGCTTTTGAATTGCTCACAATCTTTGATTGTTTTGTCTCTTTATAATTACCACTTTGAATGGTGGGCGAACGTGATGATTGTTAGCTGACGGCAATTAGTCATGTGGGGGGTTTCTTGTTGCTTCGTTATGTGTCATTTTCATGTTTTCTGTAGAGGTTAACGTGGCCTCAAATGCTCCTCATTTTTACTTTATTCAAAATGTGTACAAGAAGAGCTTAGAGATTTACAAATTAATATGTTTTGTGACCAAAAAAAAAATATCTAAAGAGGAAATATAAAGAAGATGATGTGATATCTCTTTGTCATTTCAATAAATATTTTGTTTATTAATTTAAATATTTATTTATATTTACTATGTCATTATGTCTAATAAGTTATAAGAAATCTTCATTTATTTATGTTTTTCATTTAAATAACATGTCTTTTTAATTTCTTTTTAATTATTGTTATGGTTCACCCAATTTATAAACAACAATGATCTATAGAGATATTTAATGTTCATTTTCATTTTTTTCTCTTTATTAGTATAGTTTTCTAATCGTTTTAACATAAAATTTTCTTCATCTCTTTTAATTTTCATGTACTTAATAATATCATGATATGGTCTTTACTTTGATGAATAGATTCTTAAAGATTCATCATAGACATGCCCACATTAGTTTGGTACAAGTTCATGAAAATGAAAAAGAAAGTTTAATTATCTTGGAAGATTTATCAAAGAAATGACCATATTAGTATAAAAGTTCGAATGATTTTTAAATATTTTAAAAATTCATTAATATATTATTTTGATTTCAATTAATATTATTCTATCCTTTTTTATTTTATTTTAATCAATATATAAGTTTTCTTTTATTCAACAAAAATTAAACTATTAAACTCTATACTAACCAACATATTAGAAAGTTCAATTAAAACTTTTTGTTAATTAACTTTGTTCTTCTTACTATCATCATTATTACTATTATGTGAATGAATGAAGAAAAAATTATCACGTTGTTGTTTTGTGTGATTTGTTTCTCAATTCCTAATTAATGTTCTAAATTTTTGTTATTATTGAAAAATATAATTTTGTTTATGATACATTTTTCACAGCTATTAAATATTGTTATCCCTTAAAAATATATGATTTGATCTATCTTATTAGAAATCAATCACAAAATAAATAAACTATCTTTTGATACTTTTAAAACTTTTAATTAACAAAAAAATTATTTAATGAAAAGAATGAAGAAAAAATTCTCATTTATGTGTACATGTATGTGAAAAGTTATTTCATAATTATAATAAATGTGCATTTCTGATTAATATGTATTTAACTTGTAATTATTTTTTTTAAAAAAAATATCTATCTTATTCTTCGGAATAAAGAAAGAGTTATCTTTCTAGCTAGCTCAATCAGTGCGCTGGAGTTCCGTTCTTTCAATCTGTTTTTACTTACCTTTCTGTCAATGAAAGAAATGAGGAGAAAAGAAATTGTACTAAAAGGAAATTCTCTCTAGCCCTTCAATGATGGATTTGTCTTCAAAAAACCCCCGACCTCGGTAGAAAACAAATGGCAGCGTAAAGTTGATGAGCAGGGAAGATGTCTTTTTTCTAGTTGGCCAAGCGGCCCCGTCTTCCATAGCAGTATACGGCCCCCTGATAGGACTGCGACCTAACTATGACCCAAATAAAAAACATCTCCTGGATAAGCTTCACGACCGGGCGGTCTTCGTAATAGAAGAGACATTTGGCGATAGTTTCCCGTGCGATGGCCCAGGACGAGGCGGTACTTGTGATATTTCGGCATGGGACGCGTTTTATCCAAAAACATAATTTCAATTTTCTATTCAATTCAAAATTCAAATTGAAGTATGATACTTTTTTGATATCTGATAATTCTATATCGGGAACATATATAAATAATATATATTCGTCTAACAATTTAGTGATGACTAAAATAATAATTAGATTAATGTTATAAAGAATTTCCACTCATCTACATGTGTGTATTTGTTTGTCAATTTTTAATTAATATTTTTAAATTTTCTCATTGTTGAAATAAATTGTATAGTCTATCATATTAGCAATCAATCACAAGATAAATAAATAAATCATTCTTTTGTATTTTTAAATTTTTGATTAATAAATAAATTATTTTTATTAAAAGAGTGAAGAAAAAAATTCTTATTTAGGTGTACATATTTAATAAAAAAGTATTTTATAGTTATATTATAACAAATTGTGCATTTGTGATTATTATGTATTTAATTTGTAATATTTAAATAAAAATTATTTTTCTTAATTTTTCGAGTCAATTCTCCAAATGATCAACCAAGTTAAGGGAATTGCCTTAAAATATCATTTATGTTTCATTTAAGACCAAAATATCACCCAACTATTATTATTTTCCTTCAAATATACTTGACAATTCAAAAGCATCACTCTCTCCTAGTTGGTATGATATGTCATTAAAATCTTTTTTTAATAATAGACTAATTTAATTCATTAAACTCATTTAACTAAAATAATGATCATGTTGTTTTTAATTTTTTAAATTAATTTATCAAGAATAAATTTTCATACTTAAAATCTTTTTTCATGATTAAACTTTTAATTTTTTTATATTATGCAGAGTGCGTTTTTAAAACATACTATAATCTCATCAATTTTAAATACTAATAAACTCATACATTAAAAAAATATTGATATACAAATCACTCATGAACGCTAATTTATTTCAATTAATCATAAATTGTATAATAAATCAATAATATTAAAGATCGATTAATTATTAAAAAATAATTATTTGGGTGCTTTGAAATCCATTTATACTTACAATATCTTTTTTTAAAAGAAAATAGTAAGTGAATAATATTTATAGAAAATAAAATATTTGATCTTTATTTATTAGTATATTAATCTCATATAATATGTATACTATCGAATTAAATTAGTAAATTCAAGAAATTATTAGTTTATTTATTGATGTTTAATTGTATAAAAAGTTATAATATAATATAATATAATATAGAATAAAAGAATAAAAATAAAATTAAAAAAAGTTAAATAATAATTTTCTTTTTTTTACCAATTTTTTTGTCAACCTTACAAATTTATCTAAATACTTTTATTAAAAGAATTGTTTAGAATTTTCAAATAATTTATGTTAGGAATTTTATAATTATCATGTAATAATTGCACAGAGAGCCTTTTTAATTGAATTTTGTTTGGTAACAATATATAAAGTTACTAGACTTTTTAAATTTTTTTTTTTATAATCTTCATAAATTTTCATGTAATTATATATTTATTTTGTAGAGACATAAGTTTGATGAATTAAATAAGTCTATTATTTTTTTAAAATGATTATTTAATGACAGGGCATATCAACTAGAATTTAATGAGACTTTTGAGGTATTTAGTATTTCTAATGGATAAAAAATATAATATTATTCACTTTCTTCTTTTTTTTTATTTTCAAAAAAAATAATATCGCAAGCATAAATTGCAAAATATACAATTTGTTAATTGACCTTTGATATTATTGATTTATTATACAACTTGTGATTAATTGATGTAAATTAGCGTTAATGAGTGATTTGTATATAAATATTTTTTTTGAATGTATGTGTTTATAAGTATTCAAAATTAATAAAATTATATTACATTTTAAAATTGTATTCTTCATAACATAAAAAAAAGTTTAATTTTGATAAAAGATTTTAAGTATGGAAATTTATTCTTAATAGATTAAAAATAAAGTAAAAATAATACGATCATTATTTTAGTTAAATAGGTTCAATGAATTAAATTAATCTATTATTTAAAAAAAGACTTTAATGACATGTCATGCCAACTACAAGAGAGTGATGATTTTAAAGTACCAAGTATTTTCGAAGGAAAATAGTGATAGTTGAGTGATATTTTGATCCTAAATAAAACATAAATGATATTTTAAGATAATTCTCTTAACTTGGGTGACTATTTAGAAAATTGACTCTAATTTTTCGTATTATTAGAAAGAGTTATCTTTTGAATAGTTATTATTATAGATTAACTTTTTTAGCGGCGACTATAATAATAATTAGATTAGTGCTATCAAACTTTGTCGCTCCTCTACAAGTGTCAGGACAAACACTAATCCAACTTTAGTATTACTTTTCTACAATTTTTCACTTTAAGAAATCTAATATTTTATCACTTTATGATAATTTTTATATAATCAAGTAGATAAATAACAAATCAATTTACAAATGATATTATGACTTTTTATAAATATACATTTTATTTTGGAGCTCGGAGTCAAAAGGTAAAAGAATTTGTCAAAAATTCCAAAAGGGCATATCATTTTTTTTAAAAATCAAAACGGTAAAATCGCTCACGATGTAGCGATTTGGCCGTCTGAAAAAGCAAATCGCTGCAATAGCAGCGATTTCTTAAATTTGCTTTAAAAAAAATAAATTAAACAAATCGCTCCACATGGAGCGATTTTCAAAATAAAAAAAATATTTTTTTGTATAAGTCGCTGCTTCTGCACCGACTTCCTGTAAATTTTTTATTTTTTTTGCTTTATTTTAAAAGAAAAAATTGAATAATTTTTTTAATTATTTTTTAAAATCATTGGCAGCGATTTTTAATTAATTTTTTTTTAAAAAAATCAAATCGCTGTAAAGGCAGCGATTTACACTTAATTTTTTTTTTTTTGAAATTTTGATTAAATTGCTGCAAAAAAATTAGCCGATTAAATTAAGTTTTTTTAGAAAATAAAAATTTAAGTGTAAAGCAAAAAAATAAAAAAATTAAGTGTAAAGCAAAAAAATAAAAAATTAATGGAAGTCGCTGCAGAAGCAGCGACTTATACAATTTTTTTCTTTTTGAAAATCGCTCCATGTGGAGCGATTTGTTTAATAATTTTTTTAAGCAAATTTAAGAAATCGTTGCTATTGCAGCGATTTGCTTTTTCAGACTGTCAAAGTCGCTACATCGTGAGCGATTTTACCGTTTTGATTTTTTAAAAAAATTGATAATGCCCTTTTGAAATTTTGGACAATTTTTTTTACCATTTTGACTCCGAACTCTTTTATTTTTTATTATGTGTTTCAATTCGTTTATTTTCTATTGGAAAGTATAATTTTTGATGTGATGTAATGTTATATGATCAATGTTTATATTTTTATTAATAAATTGGGGGTGGGGAAAGGGGAAATGGCCAATGGGAGAAAAGATTACAATATTAGAACCAAATCCTCACCAAGAAAATACAAGAATTCCCTATAAACAAATGTTAGATTAGAGTCTAACGTACAATTTCTCAAAAAGAGTTGTATTTCCACAATTTTTAAAAATTTGAACAAAATTTAAATGGTAGCCTAAAAAGAGACAATTGTGTAAAACTAGCCGTGTCCCTCCATCCCCTCACCCAACTTGGGCCTATGCATCCTAAATGGGTCAATACTTTGGGCTTTCGGTACCCGGCCCATCAGTGTGACTCAGTACTTCTCCCTTCCCATCGCCATTGCTAGTCTTCAATAACACGCCAACCTCCATTTTTGCTTAAACCTCAACTTCTTCAAGGTATTTACATAAACCCTAATACGGAAAATGAAAAAATTAAAGGAAAAAGAAGATTTTACCTAGAAAAATTGGAAGTTTCTACTTTTAGGAATCTTTTTGTTAATACGAATTGTTTTTATTTTTGTAAGGGGAAGAAGAAAGGAAGCTATGGAAATCCCAGTCCAGCAGAAGAAGCTTTCACTCGATATTAAGGCATATCTCAACATTTTACCCTTTCTTTCACATTGAAATATTTCTATTTTTTTTTGTTATTAGCTCTGTTGCTTTTTGTGGAATACACGATTGTTTGAACTTTTCTGGTGTAATTTAGTTGTTTCAAAATGAATGTCAAGTCAAAATTTCTAAAGTAGGACTATATTATGGACATAGTTAATTGATTGATTGATGAGTATTTCTCCGCATTTGATGAAAAAGAATAGTGAAGCACAACCATGATTAAATTAAGAGGAAAAAAGAAACATTCTGCAAGGGTGATCGAGTTGGTTTAGCAGCTGATCTCCCAAATGATTGAAAACCCCCTCCATGCTTTCTAGGTTGAGCTAATCGCATATGTTTGCATAGTGCGGTTCTGTGATATTAGGTTTTAGGCCTAACTCACACCCCAAAAGCTAGCTCAAAGAGAGGAGGATTGTCCAAACCTTATAAGGAGTACACCCATCTCATTAACCACCGATGTGGGACTCACGTCCAGTGTTTAGCATCTGGTGCGTGGGCGATTTTGATTTTGGAGACCCCAACATCGGGTGAGACGGACCCTGCTCTGATACCATGTGAAATTAGGTCTTAGGCCTAGCTCACACCCCAAAAACTAGCTCAAAGGGAGGAGGATTGCCCAAGCCTTATAAGGAGTCCACCCATCTCATTAACCACCTATGTGGGACTTTTGTCATTCTTTAACAGGTTCAGCTATCATGTGTGGTTTGCTAGCTATTACACTAAAGTAGGGTTTAACTTGTGCGCACTTGAAGGGTAGTGACTGCAGGTTACTTATTAACAAAAATAAGAAGAAGAGGAAAAAGGAGAAAAAAGTAATGTAAAGGGATGTCGTGATGAGAAGTAACAAAGAAGGAGGACTTTGGAGTGAGAAACCTTAGACTTCACAATAGAAGTCTTCTTTGCAAATTAGCTATGGTGAATGAATGATGGGAAAGAGACTTTGCGGAAGAATGTCATTGTTAAAAATATGGTAGAGACGGGTTTTGTGAGCCCGAATCTTTAAGCTCTCCTTATAGAATTGCACGATAGAGGTATATTGCAAAATATTTCTCGTTTTTCTACTCTCTATTGAGCTAAATTTTCTTTTATGTATGCAGGGAATTGAAACAGATATAGTCATATGTGCCTATGATGACCATTTTATGGTAAGTGAGAAACACATGATTTGGCTTTTGCCACATATGAGCAATATTGAATCTTTGTTGTTATTTTAAGGTCATAGCGACTCAAATAGGAAGCATGGGTACGATATTGCAGGCCAGGTACGAATCATTTTTGTGAAGCTGTTCTTGCTTATATATTGGTGTTTTCAGATTTCTTTTGATGAGCATGCATTTGGTTTGTGCAGAAAATAAACTTCTACACTGAAGCCTGTAGATGCTATTTATGTGATCTATGTTATATGAAATCAATGAATCTATCTTTAAGTTGCTATTAAGCTATATTTGCTTTTGAGTTTTACTTGTTCTGTCTAGTTCTCTGAGCATGACTCGAGAGATCTTATAGCTTGTAGTTGAGTTGTTTTCATAATTGAATCTCCTCACTCAGTTGGAAAGAGTTTTTTCATATAACAGATCTTGCTGTGCAGGAAGGAGGAGGGGGTGTCGATCCATCCAACCTTTAGTGTTTCTGTATTACTGGGCAAACGTGATGAGGTAATTGACAATATACTGCAGTAATTTCATGTCGTTTTGTGTATACTTATAAACTTGATAAACTGCATTTTGCTCTGCAGCCCATGCTGGTTGCATGCGCTCGGCAGATTATTGAACACATAAGGTACTTGTGGGAACTGAAATTTATTAAGATTTCGACTCTCTGTGAGGGAAGATAGATGAATCTGATATTGATATTTCTCTACTAATCCAAACCTTGTTTATACGCAGTAATGCCGGATCTTCTAGGTCTTTGGTTTTATCTCTTGGACTACGCGACCATTCTCTGGTTAGTAACATGCAGATATTTTACTCTCTTTTGCACATAGAAGTGTTTCTTCCTTTTAATTCGTTGCATTATTTTTATATGCAGCCCACTTTGAAGGGTATCGTTTCGGCTGTCACTGAGAACTGCCTTTGGTGACCTAGGCTCTTGTCAATTTTGGATTGTTCATAGTTGTTATAGCCAGAAGAGAGAAACTTAATGATTGATTCAGTCCTGTGAAGTGTTAATTGCTCACTCCTCCTTCATGATGTTCTACTATCAGCAAGACTTCTCTAGACTGTAAAAAAAGTGTTTCTATTGGTGTCCTTATTGAAAAAGAGGGGGTTTATGACTCGCTCTAGAAATGCATTTACTGTGATGATTCGAGTGTTTTGGTGCAAATGGAGATTGCGATTTGTTCTCTCTTTTTCAAACAATTGTAACGAGGGTTATCTCCTTATCTTTTTATGGTTAAAAAGTTACTTTCATGTCAAAGAAAAGATGGAAGTTTTCAATTCTTTTGCGCCACAAGTTTTCCCAATCACTGGTTAGATTATCCAGTTTCACGCATAAACTTGTAGTAAATAGTCTTATTTGGCCATGATTTAGATATAATAATGAAGGGTTTGTCAAAGTGACTCATTATGACAACTTTAAGCATGAAGTATAATATTGGAAAACACATTAAGAAATTTTTACCCACAACTTCCAACTCTTTATGTTATATCCAGAGTGTGATTTCAACTTTCAAATAACCATTTTTCAACTAAAATATTTATTATTTTTCTATAGCATAACTCTTACAACAAGGTCGTTGTAGTATAGTGGTAAGTATTCCCGCCTGTCACGCGGGTGACCCGGGTTCGATCCCCGGCAACGGCGTCTTTTTCTTGAAATTTTTAATAATCATGCCAAAAAGATTCTTTGATGGAATTATGGGTTATTTGACCTTCCTTTTTTACCCCCACTTAAAAGCTCCTCCTAGGTAACACCCCCAAACAAAGAGAAAAAAAAAAACAGCTATCTTACACATGAAAAATGAAAATCTGACATAAGTTACATAATCAACAACCCAAAATATCAAAACTAGATATATCAAATGGACCAAACTCCTCCTTAGAGGTTTATTATAAGGTTTATTTCGGAACAAGGGTCTGGGTTTCGCAAGGGTGATTTACACAAGCTGCATTTTTTTTGCTCCTAGAATTTCAATTAATATTGAAGGACAACTTAAATACAATACCCAATTGGTATATTACAATAGATAATCAAGATTCTGACAATGAATAGCATCTCAAAATTTGGGTGCCTACTTTACATTCACACATATGGTACACAAAAAATACAACAACCCACTCGCCAAGTAACTTAACGATGTGCCCCAGCACAAGCATGTGTAGTAACTTAACCAACCATGTGGTGTAGCCTTCATATCCTCTAGTTTTTATCAGCGATTCAATTTCTTTTCCAACTGCAAGCCAGAAATGACAACTTGAGAAAAACATGTTATCAATGGTTTCTTGGAAATTTTATAATAACATTGCAAGAATAAAGCAGCACTGCATTTTCGTTTTCGGTTTTCAACTTTGTTCTAAAGAAATCATATCTTTAGAAGAAAATAAAGGAAAATACTTCCCCCACAATTGTACAGCACATACCTGAACATTTTTCATCTTTTGTCTCTGCAACTCTTCCACAAGACTTCCAATGCTGAAAATCGATGAGACTTCAGTTTACCATAACAAGCAACCAAGTTCAAATTTATCAACGAATATCATACCTTTGTTGCAATTGAATGACCGTTGATTGCAGTTCTCTCTCCCTAACAGAAGTAGCAGGCATCTGCAGAGTGGAAGTGCTGATGTTAGGAGGATGCAGGAGCGTACCATAATTCAGAGATACACCATGCATTTCTTGTACACACTCATGCATGGGATAGGGCACATCACCCCCACTCCAACCCCTTCCTTTACTAAAAAAGTTCTAACTTCTAATCCCTATAGGCCTTCATGGAAAAAGAGCTAAAGACTCGATATAAACCCCACTCTCACATTATATTAATGGTATCCCTACAACACTCTATTTCCTAATCGCTTGGTCGTATCTCTTTTAATAATTAAAAATACATTATTTTCAAAACAATGTGGCACCATTTCTCGTATCTTATTACATAACAAACAAACAATTACCTGCGGGAGATCACTGGTCCCAGCTTCAGCTAAGTCTGTTGGGTTGGCTGGAACAGATACAAATAACAAGCCAGTCAGGGGCAACACATAAATATAGTTAACTTAACATTCAACATCGAAAGCAGAAGTGGTCAAATGTGATGACCAAATGTAAATGGATAAGTTACCAGATCCTCGCTCTGCGAACTTGATCAGCTTCACTAATTCCTCCTAACAAGATGCAGAACAGATAAGCAACAGGTAACAGTGATGCACAAGATTTTGATGAATTAGTAATTACCCTTTGCAAAGTATTCTGCTGTAGAATGCATTGCAATGTTGGAAGTAGTGAAGCAGCTGCTAGACCTAGATTAATTGCACTAGTAGAACCTCCCTGAACTGGGTTAAGGAAATAGCTCGTAGGTTCCTGAACAAGTGGAAAAAAAAGGGCAATGGTTACGAAGCCATCACCTAAAGAGAGATTGCTAAGTTTGATACTTACCATGAGAACACTGTTAGAATAGGAATAAGTATTTCTTACTTAGAAAAGGAGTTAGAATAGGAATAAGAATAGGAATTCTAGTTGGAAAAGGTTTCCAATGTAGTGTCTATAAATAGGGTCTTCATGTAACAATTTAGATACGCAATTCAATAATATTTTCTCCAATATTTCTCACATGGTATCAGAGAAATTGTGAGAAAAAAAAATTAAAAAAAAATTAATATTTTCCGGTAACCTAGTTGCTGTTCAGATAATTATTATTTTCCGTCATTGTTTTCATAAAATTGACACCACCACTAGCTGCGGAATTTCCCGGCGAGCAAAGCCCAGTCATCCCCATCGGAAAACAGTGCTACACGCGCCGTCACGCGCCGCCGGTAGGATTTTCGCCGGCGAACTATATTTCTCACAAACACCAACAGGGAAGTCAATGCTGAAAGTGAGACTATAGAAACCCATGCGGAATGCAACTTTATTAAGGAAATAGAAAGGAGACAGCAGCTGAAAGAACTAAAAAGCAAATTTCCTTACAAATCATTTTATGCTCACATCACAAAGCAAACGGTGTTAACTCTTACATAGAAATGCTTCACTCCTCTTAATTAAAGATCTTTAATAGAAAAGCTCAGAATCCAACAAAAACCAAAGAGCAAATTTCTCCCAAACCAACCTGGAAGGATTTTTCTTTTCTTTTTTTATGAAGAAAAAAATGATTTAAATGGATAAATCATGAACAAGTATTTCGCTCTAAATGCACTATAAACTCAAGTATGTGGAAGGAAATATTGCCACTAAATGCTAAATTTTTTATCTTGGCGATCAACAAAGCGGCAAATTTCAGCTTCACTTATATTAAACGGGCTTCCGCTCAGGTAACAATCACTTACCCAGGTATGCGGAATGCTTGTAACAAGAAAATAAAGCATGGTCAAAAAAAAAAAAAAAAAGTTTAAAAGTTATCCACAGTTTACCCCCTAACGCAACCTTTTCCACTCTTGTTGTTCATATCTTTGAATAAACCAATGTCTGTATGGCACTAATGAATTTGTGTCTGTGTGTTTAATTTGCAAGTGATTTGGTGTTTTTTTTTCCATTCTGCGAATGATTTGGTGTTAATTCACATGTATTAGAGACGGAATCTGGTCACTGAAGAAAAATCCAAATCTGGTCACTGAAGAAAAATCCCCTTCATAATGCATTATTATAGCTGACCTGACAATCAATGCAAGAAGGCACAGTATGTATACCTTGGGACTTAGATCTGCTGATGTGACTTGAAAACGTCCCTTGCGTTGGACAATAGCTCCTTCTGATGAATCTTCTCCTGCGACAAGCATATTATCCAGAGACTCAGAAGGAAAGGTAAAAAACTAAGTTATCTAGAAAATCAGAACTCATAATTATCTGGAAGAATGGTGTTTTTTAAACATCACCCAGTCTAAATTCATTGTCAGAAAACCCTTCGGGTGGCCCAATGGTTTGAGCTTGGGACTTCCATGTTGGAGGTCTCAAGTTCGAAACCCCGGGTTAGGCTTCTGGGTCGAGCCTGGTGCGGGTTACCTCTCCTATGTGGTTTGCGAGTTACTGCATAGGAGCGGGGGTTTTAACCTGTGCGCACCCAAAGGGGCTGCGGATTTCTCTTGTCATCAAACAAAAAAATTCATTGACAGAAACTGGATTACCTAAATCTTTTTTATGTCGATACTGCAATGGGCCGCTATAGTTTCGCTCAGACTGGTACTTTGGATGTTGATATTCCCTACATATAGAACTAAACAATGTAACACAGCTTGAAACAACAATTTACTGCTTGAATATGGAAAATGTAGACTGAACCATTGCCAATCATTGCATGTGATTTTAAGATGACACGGACTTCAAGGAAAAAGTTCTACATGCAGCTAACATCAAAACTCTAACCATGTAGGTCGTAGATAATGTGCATTCTAGAAAAACTATCATCACTGATGTCAAGATTATAAGTAAAATTGGCAGGAACTTGAAGCACCTAAGTACTCTAACAGTTCAGTCAGCATTACACAATTAGAACACTCAAAATATTCAGAACTCATAAAGCACAAGAATCCCACTACTTCCTGGTTAGTAATCTTTGCAGACGTTTTTAAAAAAAAAACTCAGCTGAATAACATTTACTTCAGGAACAAGCATCGACTAACTTGGGGTTTCACATTTTCACTACCCTTCCTTTCTTTCTGAGAGAATACCATGATCTACTGGCAAATTAGTAGTATTACCATCCTATAATAGCTATCTTCATCCATATTGCAACTATTTTTTGTTTTCAGAAAAACTTGACCAACTCTAGCAGTTCAATTGTGAACACAACAAATAAATATACCTCTCTCCATCAGTAACAACTTTTTTGGGTGAAAGAGCGTTATCCTGTAGCAGTGAACCACTAAAAAACTTTTTATGCCCAGGAATAACAGAACGTGGCAAGGAGCTACTCTGTCGCAGATTCTCACCATCATCTTTTCCACCATCTTGGTCCTCAACTTTTGCTAGTGACAGCATATCATTCTGCTGATTAGACTCAGATTGCATAGTATCTTCCCAACTTGGACTACTAGCAGTTATGTCATCTTCACACATATCAAAACATCCCCTGCATTGGTACAACATTTTATATACACATAAATTTCAGAAAGAAAAAAAAAACTAATAAGTCGGAAATATAATAATTCCACTTTTTCCTTAAAAAGGATTATTAATAATAACAATTCCACTATTTCTGGAACTTTTTTTGCTTAACTGACTTTCCCTTGTCTTCGACAATCGGTCCTTCAACAAACTTATCCTCACTTTCTACTTTGTGAGCAGGTTACTATATTCATCTGTTAATCTGATGCAAGCATGCTTTCAAGTCCAATCACGGGAGGAGGAGCTAATTGAAAGATATTCCAGCCAAAATGAAGGTTGGACCACATTATTTAACTCAATGAGAACCAAAACTTTTAAATCTTTCACATAGTAAAATCTGTAGACCTTGATCATAAAACCAACTGGCTAATTCTGTACCTTTTACTCAATTACTGGCTAAGTTTATATACATTTAACTCAATTACTAGCATGACGGCTATGCTAATTCTATACCTCGGATCATTATACCCACAGCACTTGAGCATCAAGAAAGGTTGTAATATTTCAACATCACTTTCCTTAATGTACCAGACTCAGCAAGACATACCTATAATGCAAACAGGGTTGTGCTTCCAAGGAATACCACATTCCAAATGGCAAAATATAATTATATATGTAAAAACACACACACACATCTGGTTAATGAAACCAACTGGCTATAATTTGAGTTGGTGATGATGGATTTACTATCAAATGCCAATAGAATAAGCAGAACCAGGAGGAAGACAAAATTCTTACTTGAGTGCTTGAAGAGGCTTAATAGGAAATGCAGCAAGTGAACCATCCAAATCATGATTGCCATTCATCTCATCCTGAATGGAGATATCAACAATCATATATCTGATAATGAAGGACACATTTGAATAACTTGTAAAATATCCAGTCCAAAGAGATAACAGACTGGAGGCAATTGAGTATGACAAGAGTTTCAGAAGACTTATAGCAGCATCAATCCATCGAGAAGGAATAGTATATAAAGAATAGTAATATAGTACTTCAACATGGTTAATATGAATACCTCGTGAGATAGGACACTCGACTGATTATGCCTTTCTACTACAGAACCAACGTCACCATTCCCCTCCCTTAGCTTCCCCCTGTTACTTGAATCTTCAGCATCTGGAATGTCGTCAAAATCTGGAAGCTACAGACACCATAAAGAAAGGATAAATAAATTTAATAGACATAAGACATTATTACCTAAAATTAATAGTTCTAAGTGAATGGACAATAAGATACATACAAGAGCAGCTTGGTTCTTCAGATCCTCCAGATTGAAATTCCAAGCACTGATACCACGAATATACTCTTGCTGCATCATTGAATATTCAGAATTATATTGAGATTGACCTTGAATATTTTTGTGTGTATATTCGCATAAGCTACACAAACATCTGATGCCAAGTTTGATTTCTCAAATACGATGGAATAAAACACATCAAGGTTCTTTCTCAAATAGAATCACTCACCTCAATCTGAAACATAGTTGGTATCATCTCTAAGAATCATCTAATTCCGTTTCACTCTATTCGGGCCCATTTCATATAATAATTTTTTCATGATTAAAAGAGCTAGAAGTATATTTACAACAAAACACAAGTCATTTGTGCACTTTGACCTCCCAACTAAAACAGAAATAGCTATTTTATGTGATAAAGCTTGTGATGGAATTATATCAGATAGCGTAATAAGTCTCCCCAAACTCATTGAAGTCTCCTCAGATTTGTACACACATTCTAGCATGTCTCTCAACTATACAATTGTAAACAAGGTTACATCTCTTGGTGAGCTTTCAAATACACACACCAGTGCTAACTATGGTTCTCCAAAATATTGGTGAATGTTTGAGAAAAAAAAGGAAAGAATACAGCCTCTCATCTTGCTTATTATCCAGATTTGCTGTATACTCGAATAATAGTAGATATTTTTGACGCACTCTATGTATGTGTATAATAATAAATAATAACAATAATGGAGGAAGTAATAATAATTAGCAACAACAATGATAATGATAATAACATATGTTGTAGTCAGAACTACTAGGTTACAGCATGTTTATGAAAATTTTTGAAAATAAATTCAGAGCGAATTAAAAATGAAGTCAATGTAATAACACGTACAAAATAAAGTGTAGTTCAGGACCTTCCTCTTATCATTCTAAAGTTCTTGGTAGTTAGAATAAAGAAGGCATTTTTTTTGCTTGCTTATTCAAAAAAAAAGGAGAGGAGGGGAGGGGAATTTTTCATTTTCATTTGATATACGAATTAAGCTACTTTGGAGGATTGAAGCTTCACAAGTATAAATAAAAAATACAGACTCGCAACCAATGGCCAAAAACCCAGAGCAGCAAAATGCTTTAATTCCAGCAATGAAACACAAAAAGATGCTGTGGGCACATTTGTGAATCGTGAGATTTCTCTACCACGTTCTGCAGTTTAGGCACATTCAGTTTTCACCTGTGATAAATGGTCCTTGTCCTCATACATTGCCTGGTTCTGTAAAAGATAATCTGCTTCTCTAGCCTGATAGAGCAGTTCAAATTGTACAAATCAGAATCACATGTAATTTCCGTATAATTGGGAAATGCTATCAGCCAGAAAAGCACAGTATAAGATGGGCACAAGACCTTAAGCATCCTAAAACGATCACCTAGAGGTGGAAGGCCATCAAGGATTGTACGTGCCAAATAATCATGTCCTCGTGCTTGTTTAAAGAAAGGGTGCTTCAAAAGCTTCTCAGAAGACGGACGCTTCTTTGGATCTTTTACTAAGCAAGCAGCAACCATTTCTTTAAAAGACTGCAAAAGCACCAAATATTCAGAACCAAACTGTAAGTGAATGAAAAGTTTGTCAAACACACAAACCTTAGAGAATCTCTTGTCCCGTTCATAGTCCAGGCCTGGAGGTGCATTCTGTAGGGTCATCAGCAGAACCTGAATTACAAGGAGAATGAATTTTCAGAGAACTTGAAACCACTTCATTGATTGTTCGTACAGCAAAGAACATCCATTAACCTTCATGGGTGGGTACTTGGAGAATGGTGCATGACCATGAGCAAGTTCAAGGGCTGTTATTCCAAATGACCATATATCTGCTCTGTTAATTTGAAACAATTATTTGAAGGCATGAGACGTGACCTAGAACCAACAATAGAACAGATATGCAGATCAGGTACTTACTTAAAATCATATCCATGTAGTTGCTGCATCACTTCGGGAGCCATCCTATTCAAGAATTCAAAAGAAAAAAAAAAGAATCCCGATTACAAGTAAAAGAGTTGGTCCCTATTATGATGACACAAACAAATAAAAATTGCACCTCACCGCAGCCTAGGGAACTTACCAGCATGGAGTTCCAACAAAAGTATTTCTTGAACGCTGCCTATCACCAGTATCAAACATGCAAGCAGCAACTCCAAAATCTGCCAATTTAATAGCACCATTTGAATCAATCAAAATGTTCCCAGCCTGCAGAGAACACATACCAAAATATAAGTCAAAGCTGAAACTGGAATCAGTATGCACGCTGGAGTCAGGAAAATGAGAGTAGCTCAGATAAGATTAGCTAAAAACTATTCCCATGTGCTAATTACTTTGCCAATTTGGTTAATAGTGAGAGGAGAAAATATTATCGATGGGGAGAAAAGAAGAGGAAGAAGGGTGAAGAGAAAGAGAAACTTAACAAACTTGATCAAGACAGAGGCTCAAAATCCTAGACTAAAAAAAACATATGTACAAAAAATAAGCATCAGCTCTCTTCTTCAGCAAACATTTAGTAAAGAATGCTTAAACTGTTGTTCACAAAAGCAGATAACACAGGGATACCTTTACATCTCTATGGATGTGTCCATGGTAATGAAGATATACAAGGGCTTTGAGGACCTCGCGCAATAATGTAGCAATTACAGGCTCTTCAAAACCATCAGGATAAGAAGATTTCATGATATGAAGGCAAGATCCTCCAGCCATGAATGGCATGACAACCCAAAGGCTGTGACCTGCAGTGAATGAGCAGTGTGCACGCAATACATTTGGATGATCAATCAAGATCATGGTCTGCACCTCTCTCCGGATTCCATCCTATTCAAATCACAAAAAATATTCTGGAAGCTTCAGCAATTGAAAGGAGGCATACATTAGGCCCACAAATGCTCCTTAAAAGAGTTTCTGTTGAAGGGAGTATTAATTATGAATAAATGTGGCACATTCTGCCAGAATAATTACTGGATATGATGTACAGTCTGCACTGGTGAATGTCGTAATTTTGATTTTTATATTTAATTAGATTAAGCTGTTTAAAAAAAGATGGACAAAATATAAGAAAGATGTATGTAAAAACTAAAAGAGTCTATGGCCTAAAAGCAGACAGTAGATTATAGTAACACACTAATGTAGTCCTATCTTCATTGGAACTAGTAATGCAAACCTGAGAACATTGTGCTTCAAACTTAAATGCATGAACAAGATATTTACTCAAAAGAGTTGGGGCTTTATTAATAGTATAGACTAGTACAGGTCTGAATCTATAGTAGAAAAGAGTCTGGAGACTTGCCTCCTTATGTAGATGGATCAAATAAGTATATAGTCATGCAACCTTCAAACAATACACCCAATTCCTTTTCAAGAAAAAAGACACTTCATAAAAAATAACCAGGTAACAAGAACATATCTAAATCAAAAAGGAGGTTCGCAACACCAGCATTCTGACTTTTAACCATATTCAACACCAAGGCATTTTCCATCTAGCGTATCTCAAAGACATATATAGATAGCAGACTTACCAGATCATTGTTGCACTTCTCCAAATCTAGAACCTTGATTGCAACAATTTCATTAAGAGGAATGCACAGAGCCCGATACACAGTTGCACTGACACCATCTCCAACTTCCTCATATAGTATATAATCTTTTGCGTTGACAGGGAACTTTTTCTCCGATAGCTGTTCCATCATTGCTAGTTATATTGCAATATAAAAACCATCAAGCACTGTAGAGAAAAGAATGTGAGGCTTCTTCCAATTATATAACATTTTGCTTGTGATCCACGAGATATTTTATAGCTCCAGCTACCTCATGAGATGAACTTCCCCTACCAATAACTTCAACAGGAATAAATTCCTAAAATGCACTAGATATAATTGGTCGACTTTTATCTCTCAGATTGACAAGTTTTATAACCCAACAACCTTGATTGTAATGACTTGCCTTGACCACCTTCAAACACAATATTACCGTCAACGGTTCTGAACAAAACTTGAAAATGTCCGTGAAAATAAGACAGACGAACGTTGGCCAATATATTCAGTGAGACTGCTCACAGAGATAATCTAATATTCGACCTGAGTACAATCCCGAAATGCAGTGGAGTACCAAAATAGTCGAAGACTAGATGCAATCTCCCACTAGAAGCTGATGCCTGAGTACACTCCAGCACTGACAAAGCAATCTGCTGGGCCAAATGAATGAGATAATGAAATGAAGAAACAAGAAAACTGAAATAAGGTGAGACACACAAGAGTGTGTGTCTGTCATTGGTCAATAAAATTTGTAAAATAGCAATAAAACAGAAAGAAAAGTTGAAATATGCCAACTAGTAAAAGAAGATAAAAAACAAAAAAAAAAACATAGAAATTAATGTGATACGAATTAGTTCAGCTAACAAAGCAAATAAGTCAACATCTAATATCATGTATCACCAAACAAGTAGAGTCCGAATAACTTCAAGTCCAATGCAGCTGAAATCAGTAAATCGTCTCATAATCTAAGACATAGGTATCACATCATGGAATTAACACTAAACGAATCCAATAAACAAGCAAAGGGAACAGATATTGCACTATCGCAAATAAATTTGATCTTTATCAAACTATAACAGCTATAAATCTGTTATCCGGAGAATTGCAACAACCAATTTCAATCAGAAATGAGTACAGACCTAGGGTTCCGATGCGAGGTGATACGCAAAAGATGAATTTCGAGGACTGAATCTGACTAGACTTTGACCGGAAGATCGAAATCCAGACAACACGTATGGAAGATAAATTTGGGGATGAAACGGTTGGACTACTCCGCCATTGATGATTAGGAATCGGAAGATATTATAGTTGTTACGTTGCAGTTAGTCGTCCCCGGCTACTCTGATCGAATCTTCGCCGTTTATTGAAGAGAGAGAAGGGAAATTCATTTATTTATATATAATAGAGTTATAGTAAGTACATTTTTTCTCTTTTTTCTTTTCTGGGAGAAACAAGTTTGACTGCTGCACAACTGTACATTACTGGACTTTAGTTTTACCTTGGATGAAAAAAGGAACATACCTTTAGGAATTAAAATTAAAAAGAAAAAAAATATTTTGATAATAATGTTGAAACGGCACTCGGATTTACTACAAATTTTTGCCTTTCTTTTTTTTTCTTCTCCATTTTCTTTGGTCATCGATTACACAATATGTTGACATAACCATTAACCATGACCTGGGGTGTACAAAATCGAACTAAATCGTAAATTGAGTTAAATCAAAAAAAAAAAATTGACTAGTTAATTGATTTGACTTAGTTTGATGTTGGAAAAAAAAAACTCGATTATATTTGGGTTGGTTTAATTTCGACTAAAAAAAATAATCCGAGACCAAACCAACTCGACATTATATATATAATTTTAAAATTTTATTTTATACCTAAAAATACTTATTTTGATATAATTTTTGGGGAAAAGGCTCAAATATGCCATCGAACTTTCAGAACAGGTTCATTTATGTCATCAGTTAAAAGTTTGACTCATTTATGTCATTACCGTTAAAGAAAATGATCATTCATGCAATTATTTTTTAACAGTGGTTTTCAAAACTATTTTTGACACGTGGACAATTATAATTCGGCCAGATCATCAATTTTTTTTAAAAAATATAATTCTGAAAAAAAAATTGAATTGTTTTTTTATTAAATAAATTGATGACGTGGCTAAATTATAATTGACAACGTCATCAATTTTTATGATTAAAAAATTAATTCAATTTTTTTTCAGAATTATATTTTAAAAAAAATGATGACGTGGCTGAATTATAATTAGTCACGTGTCAAAAATGATTTTGCGAAACCACCGTTAAAAAATAATGACATGAATGAGTATTTTCTTTAACGATAATGACATAAATGAGTCAACCTTTTAATTGATCACATATTTGAGTCTAGTCTGGAAGTTCAATGGCATATTTGAGCCTTTAATATCTCTTATACTTTATCATAGTTTTATCTTTTAATATATTTATTTCATATTTAGAAGTTAGAATTCTTAACCATCTATTAAAAATTATAGTTCATACATGTTGATAATTATAATAAAGTTTAAATAAAAATCAAACTAATACTAATGCAAAAAGAAAATCAATTTAACATTAAGAATAACAATAATATTGAATATTTGTTTTTTTAGTTTTTACATAGATTTAGACAATTAAAATACATGATTTAATTTTACTTTCTTTAATATTTAGTCATGTAATTATTACTTACTAAACTTATTTTAGCATGATTTTGTATTTTAAATGAGTTTAAATTGTGATCAATTTCATTATGACTTATTAATTTGCAATATTTTTTAGGCGATTTTATTATTATTTTTTTGTTGGATATTTTAGTGTCATTAATTATATCGTATTTTTTGTTATTTTATTCAGAAATAACATAGAAAGTTGCATTTTTGTAGTACTAAAGAAATATTTGAAGTACGAGTAAATTATATGTTTGTATGAAAACTTTATTAAAAAAACCCTAGTTGAAAAACTCGAGTTTTATTGGTTTGGTTTGATTTATAAATTCAAAAATCTGACATAAATAATTTTATTTAATATTTGAAAAATCCAAACCAACCCGATCATGTACACCCCTAATCATAACTCTAATTTTATAAGTGATGATACAAAAAGTATATTAATATGTTGACATAACCATAACCATAACTCTAATTTTATAAGTGATGATACAAAAAATAGAGTATATGCAGATTTTAATTCAATTTTATAAAGATTAAAAAATATATTAAATTGAAGGGAAAAGTAATTTTCTGTGTATTTATAATAAAAAAAATATAGTAAATACAATATTTGTTTTGTTATTTTCTTTTCTCGTGTCATTAATATGTGCATTATCTATTATAAATGCAGTATTTGATTTTTTTTTCTTTTTGACGTCATTAATATGTGTATTATCTATTGTAAATGCAATATTTAACTCTTATTTTTCTTTTACTCGTAACTAGTAGTCCAGTACTATATGTATTATCTTGGATATATTATTAGAAAAGTTTTATTACATTTTATGTGATTTTTTTCTTCTTTTTTTTTGTTTTTAGCAAACTAATAAAATTCATAAATATTCATTTTGCAAGTAACAAATCCAGCAAAACTTCCTCTACTGCAATATTAGAAGTTGCATTACTTGTTTCAACCTCAACAAAACGTTTCAATATTTAAACCTTTTTTAAATAATAAAATAAAATTGAGATTGAGAAACAAGGACATCAACAATTATATTATTTTTGTGGTACATTGGAGCAATAAATTAATTTCTTAATATTATTCATGGTTTACATATTTTTGGATTAAGTTAAATTAATATTTTTAAACCAAAAAATAATTTTTAAGTTTTTCTATAGTATTTAACTGAAACTTAAAAAGTGCTTATAAATACATATTTCAAAGTAAAAAATAAAAAAAATAAGATAAAATTATAACTTATAATATACTAACTTTTGTCTTATAAGTTATAAATTACATGTCTATCCAAACACGTTCGAAATTAAACTATGTATCACTAAGTGTGCCTTTTCAAATTAGTAAATTTATTATTTGTTTGTAGCTTTTGTTTGTCGGAAAACACGTCTATTATGTGTTAAGATATTGTTGATTTTCAACAAATATTGACAATTTTCAATGATAACCTTAATATATTCTCCCACTTCCAATCATCGGTAGCCCCTTCGTTTTGTTGATTATAGACCTCGTTTGATAGTCCATAATTCCCTTGTGAGACAATGTACATTTTTGAGATTTAATGTACGTTATTTTTTATTTGGTGTTTAATAATAATATTGAAGCTTGATTGAATTTAGACTGTGCGAAAAGTTTCACATTAGGAGTTCAATCGCTTTCTAACAAAAGTGACTCCATCTCCATAATGATTTGAAGAACTTGAGACATCTAATTAATAATGATCCTAACATTTACTTTGATAGAGCTTGAGAAATATTAAACAACTGAACAAATAAAAGAATTAAAAAAACACTAAATATAACCGATGGAAATGGATAAGAGAATATGTTTTCGTTTGAAATTGAATATACTTATTGTTAATAGTTGAAAAAGAAATCTCCTATTATTATTTAATAGAAAAAATATGTCATTTTCCTAATAAAATATCAGTATTTTTTTTCTTTTTTAAAATTTTATATTTCTAATTAAAAAAATTCTTATTAAAGAATTCAAGTCATATTTTTGTAAATCGCTTTAATAAATAAGTAGGAAATAATTTATTTCCGTGAACACTTTAATAATTAATATAGAATGACTCTTTGTAACTTTTTCATAGCAAATTCACAATTAATTTTTATTTAGATAATGAGAGAAATAATTATAATAAAATAGATCATTATTTTTAAATTAAAATTAATTATAATAAAATAGACTATTCTTTTTTATCTTTTCAATTTGAATATAATAAGTAACAAAACGGAACATTTTCACACCAAACTAGTAGGGACAAAAACATTTTAAGATCAAATTATTTACCAAGGATAATTTTATTTAGTTTTACATAGATTAAGGTTATTTTTATCATTTTCCATGGAAATAATCTCAATTTTACTAAAATTAGTATAACTGATATCAACGTTCATATTCCGCTTTTTCTCAATTTAAAAAAAAAAATCTAGTTTAACTTGACGAAAATTAAAAAATCTATTTAATTTTATAGTATTAAATTAAAATTAGATCAAACATATCAAATTATTATTTAATCTTATAATATTAAACATGTCAGATAGATATTTATAGAAAATCATTTTTTAAAACAAACTATATTTAAAAAAAATAAAATATATTTTTTAAGACAGTCCCACCAAACAGCCACCTCATCACCTCAACCAGTGTACATTTTCATCGAACTACGGCGCTTGTCCAAACGGTTACAATAAATAACGTCGTCCTCTACAAAAATACATTATAGTCGTCGTTAATCTTGACCCAATTTACATCATCCGCCACGTGTACGGTTAGGATGAATTACGTCATTTAGCCAGTCCACGTAAGTCAAAGTTCCGATAAAAGCATCGCTATATTTAGTACATCGACTGTTCATTCTGTATTTACTTGTGGAAACAGCAAAACATAAAATTGACACATATTGTTGGTCAACTAGAAAGTCCTTATTCTCTCCTAATCTTAACCAAAATAACTTTCTTGAAGAAATTTATGGAAACAAGATTCTCTGTAATCCATTGTGTGGATGTTTCTAAGTTTCTTGTTCTTCTTGCAAGTAAATGTAAGAAAAAGTTGGAGTTCAGACCATATTTGTCATTTCACCGACAGTGCAATTGTGGAAGTAAGGGATCTTTAGTAGTACCAGTACTAAAGAACAAAGATAAGAATTTCCAGGAAAACTAATTGTTAGGGTTTACTTTTCTTGAAACCCCATTATCAGTTTTGGTATTTTGGTGGATTTTTATGGCAATTTTAAGTTTAAAACATGAGAAAAGAAGGATCTTGATGTTAATAACTCTTCCATTCTTGTTTTCTTGTTCTCTTGTTTTGTCTCAGTGGCAAGCTGTAAGCACTACTGGTTCAAATTCTTGTTTTTTGCTTTAGACCCTTGTGGTTCGGCCTTTCTTGGACCCCTGAACAGTGGGAGCTTAGTGTATCATTTTTTTTTTTGAGAGAGAAAATGGCAGGTGGTAAGATGAAAATATGTTTTAGTAAGATATATAGCTTTTCGTGCATGAAGTGTTCGTTTAAAGAGGAACATGGTCAAATTGGGAAGAGGGGGTTTTCAAGGATTGTGTATTGTAATGATCCTGATAATCCAGAACAGGTGCAGCTAAATTATAGAGGGAATTATGTTTCTACTACAAAGTACACAGCAATTAATTTCATACCCAAATCATTGTTTGAACAATTTAGAAGGGTTGCAAATATATACTTTCTTGTAGTTGCTTGTGTTTCATTTAGTCCTCTAGCTCCCTATACAGCCAGCAGCATTTTAGCGCCTTTGCTTGTTGTGATTGGGGCAACAATGGCCAAAGAAGGAATCGAAGATTGGAGGCGTAAAAGGCAGGTATATGCTTATTACTGACATATTCTCATGCTTGAGAAGCTTTTGTGCTAGCTACTGGTTAATCCTGTTTCATAGATTTTTATGCTCTGTTTTCCTCGGCTGCGATCAAATAGCTCCCCGTTCACCAATCACAATCAATCTAGCCAGGGTGAAACTTAATCACTAAAATGGTTTTGCTCTTAACTAAAACGTAAGAAGAGGACAGAAACTTGGTCACTGCTACAGGTGACCAAGGCTGCCATAATATATATATATATATGTTGATGATGTACATGATAGAGTTTGAATACAAATAGAAAAGAGCTATCCTAATCAATAAAGGATGTTGAGTTTACATAGAAGACTTATTGTCATCTAACACCCTCCGGCAAGCACATGTCGGGTTTGGAGACAGTGAGCTTGGATCGTAGATGAGCAAAACGAGGGGAGCTTAGAGCTTTAGTGAACACATCAGCAGTTTGATCAGTGGAAGGAATGTACTTAACACAAAGCTGGCCACGAGCAACCTTTTCGCGAACAAAGTGATAATCAATTTCAATATGCTTCGACCTTTGATGAAAGACAGGATTGGCAGTGAGATAAATGGCACTGATGTTATCACAGAATATCACAGGAGGACAAGGACAAGGCAATCGGAGTTCCTTGAGCAAACTAGCTATCCAAGATACTTCTGATGCGGCAAATGCAATGGCACGATATTCAGCTTCAGTGCTGGACCGAGCTACTACCTTTTGCTTCCGTGAGGACCAACTGATTAGATTAGGACCATAATATACAGCAAAGCCATGATGAGAACGACGATCATCAGGATCAGCAGCCCACCCTGCATCACAGTAGACATGTATAGTAGATGAAGTGGATGGAGTGATGGAGATACCATGCGTAAGGGAGCCTTTGAGATAGCGAAGGATTCGTTTTACGGCTTTCCAATGATCTAATGTAGGATTCTGCATGTATTGGCAAACACGACTAACTGAGAAGGAGATCTCTGGTCGCGTAATGGTCGCATACTGAAGAGCACCAACAATGCTTCTAAATAATGATGGATCATCAAAGGTTTCACCATGTTTGGACAACTGAAATGTGGTGTCCGCTGGAGAAGGAGAAGGCTTGCAATCTGTCATTCTTGTTCGAGTGAGTAAATCTCGAATGTAGCTAGTTTGAGAGAGATGCATTCCAGATCCGACACGACTAACTTCAATACCCAAGAAAAATGAGAGATTACCAAGGTCTTTTAAAGAGAACTCAAGATCAAGAGATTGGGTGAATGAGGATATATAAGAGGGATCACTACCCGTTATGATGATGTCGTCCACATAAACTAAGAGGTAGGTAGTGGAGGAAGGAGTATGACGGACAAACAAGGATGAGTCAGAGTAACAACAAGTATAACCATGCGATAGGAGAAATGTTTTGAGCTTGAGAAACCAGGCGCGAGGAGCTTGCTTTAGTCCATATAACGCTTTCGACAAGCGACACACAAAATGTGGGTGAGACTTGTCAATAAAGCCTGGTGGTTGAGACATGTAAACAACCTCCGTAAGGTCACCATTAAGGAATGCATTGTTAACGTCTAATTGCTTAAGAGCCCAACCTTTAGTCACTGCATAAGATAAAACAAGTCTGATGGTTGAAGGTTTGACAACTGGGCTGAATGTATCATGAAAATCCACCCCCTCTTCTTGATGAAAACCTTTGGCAACTAAGCGAGCTTTGTACCTTTCGATTGAACCATCTGCTCGTCGCTTAATACGGTATACCCATTTGCAACCCACCACATTTGCAGTGGGAGGGCAGGGAACAAGTGTCCAAGTGCAGTTACGACGCAATGCTTGATATTCAGCTTCCATGGCGCACAACCACTCAGGAGAGGATGCAGCTTGCTTATAGGTTTTTGGTTCACTTGCTATAACGGATGAAACTGGGGTAGGATGGCAAGATACAACAAGTGTTTTAGGCTTGAGGGAATTTGTTTGAGCTCGTGTGGTCATAGGATGATTGGAAGAAGTAGCAGGCCGGAAATATGTGGGAGCATTCTGATTTGTGCTTGAAGCCGAGGACGCGACGGTGGGCGTACATGTATTGTGTGGTGGAGATATTGTGGTGGATGAATGAGGTACTGGTAGGACTCGAGTGGATAGGGAGGATGAGGAAGGGGAATCTGCCAGTGAATGGAGTAAAGGTGAGGCAGCAGATGTGGGAAACGCATTGGAAATTGATTGTAGAGAAGTTAAGGATGAGGGTGGTGAGTTGTCACTGGAGCAAGAAGAAAACTTGTTGTAATGAGGATAGGGAAATCTATCTTCATCGAACGTCACATGACGAGCAATGTACATCCTATTGGTGGGGGGATAATGACATAGATAACCTTTATGCTTCGAACTATAACCCAAGAAGACACACGGAAGAGAGCGAAAATCAATTTTATGATGATTGTAAGGACGTAGAAAAGGGTAGCATAGACACCCAAATTTTCGAAGAAGTTGGTAGTCCGGTGGATGATGATATAGAGCTTGATAGGGTGATTTAAAGGATAATATAGGAGTGATGGTGCGGTTATGTAGGTATGTGGCGGTAGAAAAAGCATGCTCCCAGTATTGATATGGAAGACATGCGTGAGCAAGTAAAGTTAGTCCTTTCTCCACAATGGTGCGGTTACGTCTTTCTGGAGCCCCATTTTGTTCATGAGTGTGAGGACAAGAGAGACGATGAGTTATGCCGATGGATTGGGCATATGAAGACACATTACGATACTCCCCACCCCAATCAGTTTGCAAAGTTTTGATGTTTCTGCCAAATTGTGTGGAAACCATCTTATGAAAGTATTTAAAAACATCAAATACTTGTGATTTTGTTGACAAGAAAAATATCCAAACAAATTTAGTAGAATCATCAAGAAACTGAACAAAATACTTGTTTCCATTAATAGAAAGATGCGGAGAAGGCCCCCAAACATCAGAATACACCAAATCGAAAGGGAATAAACTACGACTAGAGGAAGATGCTAACGGGAGCCTATGACTTTTTCCTAATTGACAAGATCCACAAACTGCAGGCATTTTGTTGGAAGTCACTGGAAGATTAAAACTAGAGACTAAACGACGTAAAAGTTGCTCATGGGGATGACCAAGGCGTTCATGCCACGCTTGGAGTGATGCTCGAGATATGACAAAGGCGCGAGGAGTTGAGGATGAGATAACAGGAAGCCCACCACCATCGAAACGATATAAACCATCATCAATTGACCCGCGGAGTAGTATTTTTCCCTGAGGATCCTTCACAAAACAACATGAGGGATGAAATTCCATAAAGACATTATTATCTTTAGTAAATTGAGAAACACTCAGTAAACTCTTGGTGATGGAAGGAACATGAAGAATTTTATTAAGATGAAGAGGTCGAGTAGCACAAGAAAGCTTAGAGGAGCCGATGTGATTAATAGAGAGTTTTTGGCCATTACCTACAGCAAGCTGATCCTCACCATTATAGTCTGTGTGAATAGATAGTTGAGACAAGTCTGACGTAACATGATTGGTAGCACCTGAGTCCGCAAACCATGAATTATCAATAATAGCCGAAGGAGACATCATAGAATTAGTCGAGGGAGTAACCATATTGGCTTGTGGACGGTTAGAGGATCGGGTTGGTGGGTAGGTATCCATGTTGTTGCGGTTGTAGCAATTACGAGCATGGTGGTTGGGTTTCTCACATATTTGACAGATTATGCGAGGTGATGATCTATTAGAGGAACGAGGGGGGTTGGTATTGGTCGGGCGAGTGGAGGATTTTTGAGAGGTGGTGACACTTTGTTGATTAGGATATCCAGTGATGGGGGAGCGGTTGGAGTATTGACGAGATATGGCATTGGCTTGAAGTTGGAAGGATTTGGTTTCCTCAGCCAGTTTCTCCTCTTCTTGGAGAAGTAAACCAAGAAGTGAGTCAGTGGTGAGGTTATCAAGGTGAGGGTTAATGGCAGAGCGAAAAGGTCCATAGGAAGAGTCTAGTCCGAACAAAATAGCACTCATAAGTTCTTCGTCTGTTATGGGACGGGCAGCAAGGGCTAGACTATGGGATATAGTTCGTTTCTTGTCAACATAGTCCATAATGGTTGAAGAACCCTTAGTGGTGGTTTGGAGTTGGTGGCGAAGTTGCATGACGCGAGCTCGGGATTGAGATTGATAAAGGTTGGAAAGATATGACCAAGCTTCATGAGTGGTACGAATGTGCATTATGTAAGGTATGATAGAATGGCTCATGGTAGTTTTGAGCCAAAGAAGAAGGATTTTGTCCCGCTTCTTCCAAGCCGTGAAGGCTGGATTTGTTGTGGATGCAGAGGTGCCCTGAGTAGTGGTTAAGATAGTGGCGGATGGAGCATTAGTTCCATCAAGATGACCCTCCAAATCAAAGGCTTCAAAGGCAGAATATACGGTAGATTGCCAAAGGTAATAATTTTCGCGATCAAGTTTTATCGGAAGGCCGGGAAGGGCAATTGTTTGGGAGTTGGAGTCAGTTATGGAGAGATGTGTGGAAGAGGATGAATGTGGCTGAACGGCAGCGGCGATGGACTGGTTGGAGTTGTCCATGGTGGCGGAAAGAAAAAAAAAAATTGGCTCTTTGATACCAAACTAAAACGTAAGAAGAGGACAGAAACTTGGTCACTGCTACAGGTGACCAAGGCTGCCATAATATATATATATATATGTTGATGATGTACATGATAGAGTTTGAATACAAATAGAAAAGAGCTATCCTAATCAATAAAGGATGTTGAGTTTACATAGAAGACTTATTGTCATCTAACACTCTTTTTATGAATGGTTAAATGAGCTTAGGATTTAACTTGGCCAGTGTGGTTTAGCAACTAAGGACAATGACTTTGGGGCAGTGTTGATTTCATAATGAGGCTAAAAGTAGTGAAGCAACTTCAATAAAAGAACCTATTGGAATAAATAAATAAATAAATAAATAAATAAATAAATTCAGTATCTTTCTTGACCCGCGGGTTCATCGCCTTAATGAACATGTTCTATAATTGAGCTTCCTAAAATGACTAGGAAATACAAAAAAATTTCTCAAGCACAAGCATTGACTACTTGATACAATTTTTAAAAAATGAAATTTATTACGTAAAAACATTTTGTGTCCCTGTTGGTTGAACACAAGTGTTTCAACTTTTTTATTTCCCTGGTGAAAAAGATTCTTAGTCAATGTTGGCATGCCTTTGGTTCTGGCAGTTTGACAAAAAAAATGTTGGCATTTTGGCATGCTTTTGGTTTGTCGTAAGCAAGTTCAGTTATATATTCACTTGTCCTTCTTTGTAAAATTTTAGTTCTTTTGTATGCAATCTTTTCCAGGATATTGAGGCCAATAACCGGAAAGTAAACGTATACACTGAAAATCATACTTTCCAAGAGACTAGATGGAGAAGTTTACGAGTTGGTGATCTTATTAAGGTGTACAAGGATCAATATTTTCCCACTGATTTGCTTTTGCTTTCATCAAGCTACGAGGATGGGATATGTTATGTTGAAACCTCCAATCTTGATGGAGAGACTAACCTTAAGGTGAAGCATGCATTAAATATCACATCCTCCCTTCAAGACGATGGTTCTTTTCAAAATTTTAAAGCTCTTGTTAAGTGTGAAGATCCAAATGAAGATCTTTATACTTTCATTGGAACTCTGTATTATGATAACCAGCAAAACCCTCTTTCAGTGCAGCAGATACTTCTGCGAGGTTCCAAGCTACGGAATACTGATTATGTTTATGGTGTGGTCATTTTTACTGGTCATGACACAAAAGTCATGCAGAATTCTACAGATCCTCCTTCTAAGAGGAGTGGAATCGAGAAAAGGATGGATAAAATAATATATGTTCTTTTTGGTACCTTGATTACGATAGCTTTTATTGGGTCTATCTTTTTCGGGATTGAAACTAAAAATGACATTTCTGGTGGGAAACTAAGGAGGTGGTATCTTCGACCAGACAAAACAAGTGTGTTTTATGATCCTAAAAGAACTTCACTGGCTGCATTTTTCCATTTCCTGACAGCCCTTATGTTGTATGGGTACTTGATTCCTATTTCGCTATATGTGTCTATTGAAATTGTGAAGGTTTTACAGAGCATATTCATCAATCAAGATAGGGAGATGTACTATGAGGAAACAGATAAGCCAGCTCATGCAAGAACATCTAATCTTAATGAGGAACTTGGGCAGGTTGACACTATACTCTCTGACAAAACAGGCACCTTAACATGCAACTCCATGGAGTTTGTTAAATGTTCAGTCGCAGGTGTTGCGTATGGACGTGTTGTGACTGAGGTAGAGAGGGCCCTGGCAAAGCAAAAAAGAGATGGAGCACAGGAAGTAGGTGATACTTCCAATGACGTGAAGGAATCAATTAACCCCGCTGTTAACTCGGAGAAATCTATTAAAGGATTCAACTTCAAAGATGAGCGTATAATGAATGGTCAATGGGTCCATGAGCCTCATCGAGACATGATACAGAAGTTTTTTAGAGTGCTGGCCATTTGTCATACTGTTATTCCTGACGTGAACAAAAAAACAGGTGAGATCTCCTATGAAGCAGAGTCACCAGATGAAGCTGCTTTTGTCATTGCAGCAAGGGAACTTGGAATCCAGTTCTTTGAAAGAACACAAAACAGAATTACACTGCATGAATTGGATCATCAGAGTGGCAAGATGGTTGACAGGTAAATCTTTGATTTGGTTTTTCCTGTATTTGAATCTTGAATATTCAGAAGTTCTGTTCAAAGATCTGAAAGTGGTTTGCGCATCCATTAGCCAAGAATACATCCACATTTCCCTGTTTTGTCTTTTTGTGATGTGTTTTATCTACTCTTTTTTATTTCAACTCTTTTAGTTGTGTGGTGTAGAAGAATCCCTGACAGGGCTTATTTCTGTTGGTTGATATTTTCTCAGGGATTAAATACTAGTTTTGTGGCCTGCCAAGTGCCAACCAACAATAGTAGCTTTGTCCTTCAGATTTGTTGAAAACATAATACAAATAAATAAGGTTTCAGAAACAGGCGACAAAGTCCATTTGAGAAATGCTTTTAATTTTTTTTAAAAAAAAATGAGATTTCTCTTCAATCTTGTTTATTTGAAAAGATCTTTATAAAGAAGTTGAAAAAGTTTTTCAACATCTTTTGAAACCAAGCATCAGAAGTGTCTTTCAGATGAAAGATCACATGTAACCAGAGTAGCACTAAGGGTCCTTGGTCCTGAGGAAAAAAAAATCAGACCTGTATCTAAAGGGACATGTTCAAGACCTAATGTAAATAATGAAAAGTTTGACCTTTCAAACCTCTTGTGCTTCCTTCAGAGAAAAGAACCTGCTTATGTTTTTAAATGAGGTGATCACACAATTTAACAAGAATTATTGTGTAAATTCCAAACTGGGATGCTATCCTCTTCATCACTCTCAGCCCCTAACATTCTCAATTCAGATGCTTTTGCTTCAACAGAAAAGCAAGGTTCATTGTTTCTATAAACCTGTTATGTTTAATCTGCTTTGACATTGAGATAAAATGAGATATGAATAATACGCTGCAACTTATACAACTCTACATTACTTTAGTTTAAAAAAATAAAATGCTGCAATGAACTTAAAAATTATATCAAGGCCTCGTCACTTCTTTACGTATCAATTGGTTATGGAATTATTTTTACCCTTTTCCCTTATTAGTTTCATTGCTTTCTGCATAACATGATCTTCATTTCAGGTCATATCAGCTCCTTCATGTCTTAGAGTTCAGTAGTTCGCGGAAGCGAATGTCTGTAATCGTAAAAAATGCTGAGAACCAGTTGTTGCTCCTCAGCAAAGGTGCAGACAGGTCTGTATCTCCGTGCACTGCCCTTGCATGTGTCTAGTTTTTCTTATCAAGTGATCAATATGATTCAAATCCTCTGATTCTGTTTAATTTAGACTGATATCTTCTTGCTCGTAATATTTCCTTTTGTTAGTGTGATGTTCGAACAACTTTCAAAAGATGGGCGTTTCTTTGAGGGTATAACAAGGGAACATCTTAAACAATATGCTGAAGCAGGATTGCGAACTCTTGTCGTAGCTTACCGTGAGCTTGATGAGAAAGAGTTCCAATCATGGGAACAAGAGTTTTTGAATGCCCAAGCTTCTGTAACAGCAGATAGAGATGCTTTGGTGGATGCTGCTGCTCAGAAGATTGAACGGGACTTAGTTCTCCTTGGTGTTACTGCTGTTGAGGACAAACTTCAAAAAGGGGTGAGCTTTAATCTTATGTTGCACATTGGTTGCAATTCAGAATAGCTTGCAATCTCCTTTTTTCGCTTTGTGTTGTACATGACTTGCTCCAATTCCAAACTGATTGCTGCAGGTCCCTGAATGCATTGATAAGCTTGCAAAAGCTGGAATTAAGATTTGGGTCTTAACTGGTGATAAGATGGAAACGGCTATCAATATTGGGTAGGGTTTACTAGTAAAATCATGCAACTTCTATAATCAAACGGTGAATGGAGTTCTCATCATCTTTCTGAATGTCCTGTAGGTATGCTTGTAGTTTATTAAGACCAGATATGAGGCAAATCATAATTACTTTACATTCTCAAGACATATTGGACTTGGAAAACCGAGGAAACAAGGAGACTATAGCAAAGGTACAGGATTTTGGATTTGTTTTGCCTACAAAAACACAAATGTTTTTTTTTAATTTTATGTTTTTCACAAAGTTCAACTGTCGTAGGCTTCACATGATAGCATTACAAAGCAAATACGGGAGGGAATGTCACAAGTAAGCTCAAGCAGAGGAACTACTGCATCATTTGGTTTGATCATTGATGGCAAATCATTGTCATTTGCGCTTGACAAAAAACTAGAAAAATCGTTCTTGGAGCTTGCAATAAATTGTGCATCTGTTATTTGCTGCCGCTCCACTCCTAAACAAAAAGCTCTTGTGGGTGCTATCCCTTACAGTTTTGTATTTAGAGAAATTTTTTCATGAGCTGTGTACAAAGTTTGTTCAATATTTCGTTTTGTTGGCCATTTGAATAATCTGACAGAAATATTTGAAGATATGCAGGTTACCAGACTGGTGAAAGTTGAAACACACCGAACTACATTAGCAATTGGGGATGGGGCAAATGATGTAAGCATGCTACAAGAGGCTGATGTTGGGGTTGGCATCAGTGGCGTTGAAGGAATGCAGGTTAAATATCTTTGTCTAGTTCTTCCTCTTTTGTATTATCCTTTTTCCTTCCTCCATTTCTCAGCATTTGGACCCTTCCCTTCCCTTTTCTTCGTTGTCCCACTTCACTTTACCTTTTCCTCGTTAGTGGTGGATATCTTTCCTCAAGTGGGGCTTTGGGTGAGGGATTAGGTAGTAGCTTTGGCTGTCCTGTTTTTTCTGTACATATTACCGTATCTATTCTCCCTCGATTGCGAGCACGTGTAATTTTGATATCTTTTATAAGGTCAGTTGGAGGCCTAAAAAGCTACTGAAAATGAGGATATAAGTACATCATGCAACTGTAATATATTTTTCAGGGAAAAAACATGCAGTGTAAGACCCACCGGCACATGACTGTTTGATTATATAATGTACTTTTTTGCGGCACTCTACTCTTTCTATTGTATTATTTTTTCTGCATGAATTAACTTTCTGAGCAGAAACAAACTCTCTGTCTAATGAACTTGATGATAATTGTGTCTTCTACTTGGTGTGTTGCATGTCCACAAATTTCAAGTTCTTAATGTAAGAATTCTGCTAGCCCAGTAGCTGCTTATGATTGGTCTGCATTATGGATAGTCCGACTTTACAAATTGTAGCAAGCTTGAATTTAGTACGTTTTTATTCATCATTAATCATTGTTCTGGAGGATTAGAAATTGATAATCAAGGAGTCGAGACTTGATGAAGAACAGAAGTAACGTTCAGTACTTTAGTATATATTAGCTCTTTTGTGTGAGACACTTTTCCTTTTGCTGATTACTGTTCCTCTGGAGCGCCTTATAACTGTTTCGTGTTCAGATTTGATGAATGGTTTCTCAGTAAACTTCTCTATATTTTTAGATTAACATATTGTTTTCTAACTTCCCATGTAAAACTTTTTATGCTTCTACATAGATGTGAATTGCATTAGCATGACAAACTGTCATTGCCCAAAGATGTATTGGCGTTGTTTCTCATTTCAACATTCTGCCATTGATATGGATTTTTGATTTAGCAGGAGCTGTAACACTGTTTTCCTCTTTCATTTGCTGCTGTTTTTTTGGGCATAAATATTATCTACGAAGTCGGTCAATGCTTAGAGTCATAAGCTTTTTCCAGAAGACATTCTGTTTTCTTGTCTCTCTTGATAGACTGTGATTTCTAATTGTGAAGTAGGCAATATGAGCACATATGCTTCTGCCTAACAATGCCAATGTTTTAGAGGAGTTAAACTGATGATTCTGCAAATCTTATTAGGCTGTCATGTCAAGTGATTATGCAATAGCTCAATTCCGTTTTCTTGAGCGCTTGTTATTGGTCCATGGCCACTGGTGCTACAGGAGAATATCGATGATGGTAAGTATTCAATATCTCTTCTTGGTGAAATAAAAATAAAATTGGATATGACCAGAAACCACATCAGGCATTTTGTTCATCTTGAATTGTACCCTTTTTTTTAACCTTATTTGTAAGAACTGAATTGATGTAATTAACATTTGCAGGATTGAGTTGAATATTTTTATTTAAACAGGCGTGCAAACATAATTATTATAGCAGGCTTACAGTTTTTTTTAAACCATTAAGAAGTATGACACATTATAAAGTGAATAGCCAGTTTCATGTTTGGTTTTGAATTAGAGACATTTATGATCTTCCTAATATCACCTTGGCATGGTTGCAGCTATGCTACTTCTTTTACAAGAACATCGCCTTCGGGTTGACCCTTTTCTGGTTCGAGGGCTTTGCTTCTTTCTCTGGCCGACCTGCTTATAATGACTGGTATATGTCATTATATAATGTGTTCTTCACATCGCTTCCTGTGATTGCTCTCGGTGTCTTTGATCAGGATGTTTCTGCCCGCCTATATCTCGAGGTGTGTCTCCTATTTTATACTTCCTTTTAAGCACTGCAAACAAATCATATTTATTTTAATAAAAACTATTTCATATTTTTCACCAACTTACAGCTAGGCAAAAGCATGATAAGGAAGTTAAATAAAGGAGTGGTAACATTTACATGGTTGTGAATGCATAAATCACCTTCATATAAGTATGCACTTAGGATTAGGCAAAAACACGACCACAAACAAGGTTATGAAAAGGCATTACATCGTTTCCACGTTTTATGTATTTTTTTGATCTCTTTCTCAAGTGGATACAACTATACAAGTGAGCAAGAGGGCTTAGTATCTATAAAGGCCCGTTCATCTGAATTTTTGCTTGAGTTACTGATACATGCAAGTCGAGAAGGGTTCCTTTATATCTCTCATGGAATCTCTTTTGCAGTTTCCTAAGCTCTATGAAGAGGGAACGAAGAACATTCTTTTCAGTTGGCGTCGCATTTTAGGCTGGATGTTAAACGGTGTTATCTGTTCTATGATCATCTTCTTTGGCATTACCAATTCACTCGTGCATCAAGTATTCCGAAAAGATGGTCAACCAGTTGACTACGGAGTCCTCGGGGTGATGATGTACACGTGTGTCGTGTGGACAGTCAATTGTCAAATGGCAATCTCTATCAACTACTTCACTTGGATTCAGCACTTCTTCATTTGGGGCAGCATTGCCATTTGGTACGTGTTTTTAGTTGTTTATGGCTCTCTTTCGCCTATAATATCTACAACCGCGTACAAGATTCTTGTGGAAGCTTGTGCTCCGAGTCCTTTCTATTGGCTTGTCACACTCCTGGTTGTCGTTGCCACTTTGTTACCATACGTTACGTACAGGGCATTTCAAACACAGTTCCATCCTATGTACCATGATCAGATTCAAAGGAAACAATTCGAAAGTTTAAACAGTGACTTTTCTGAGGAGTCCAGTGACAGAGGCAAACAAAATATAGATCTTTAAAATTTAGTTTGTAGTTTATAATTGACTGTTCAATTTGTAAAGTTAATTAAGTTTGTGTAAAGTAGATATATAACAATACTGAGTGAATAGGGCTAGGAAAGTAGAAACTAACATTTTGAGGTGGAATTTATTATCATTGTAACAGTCTAAATACATCCCTTTTGGTAAAGGATTTGATTTATCTATCATGGTGCAATGGATTTTCTTTCTAAAGAGATTAATCAATATGATCTTCCTAAGTTTGCATTAACGAAAAATGGTCAAAATTACCCTTCAACTATTTGAAATCGAGCAGTATACCTTTACTTGGAAGGAGACTATAATAGCTTCTGTTATCCAATTACTGAACATCTAACATCGGGGTGCTTTAAGACATGTTAATACTCTATTTGTTTCAAAATAGTTGTCATGTCTCAGTTTCAAAAAGTTAATTTGACTAAAATTTTGAATATTAAATTAGATTACTTTGATAGTCAAAATTAAATTTAGATATTAAAATATTATACAAAATAATATTATAAATATATATCCTCCTTTATATCATGGAAGGATATATCTTTGATCAAAATTTCCATTGTATACTTGTATAGTTAGATAATGCTTTATGAATTTGGTGTATTCATTTAATTGATGTTGATATATACTATAGCTATGTTTGTCTTATTTCCTTTTCATGACTTGTCGTTTCATTAGTTTGTTATTTTTTCTCTGCCCCAAATTAATTGTATCTTTATATTATACTATTTTCAGTACTTGTTTATATGTTTGACACACTGAAAAATGTGTTAAAACTATGTGCATCGTTAATTTGCTTAAATTCAAAGTTTTCCATTTATTTTTTCTATTCCAATTTCAATACTGACATATTGCCGACTTGACTCAAGTGCTATGCCGGCCCCCCTTTGAAACAAACTGAAATACAATGATTAGCTTCTCACAAATGTTTAATATGATTAGTCTAAATTTATCTTTGAATATTTACTTGGTCATTGAATATTTACTTGGTCAATATTAAGAATAAGTTCAACCGATTAATAATTGCATTTCAGAAACGTAATTTATAGAATATATTTTGTGATTCAGAAACATTGAGATATAAATTGGGACAAGCGACTATGACATGTAAATTATATTTTCTTTTTACAAAAATCAACTTATAAATCACGTTTCTAAAGTTTAGTCGCGATGCAATCGACACACATCAGATGATGCATTATGGTATGTTATCAAATGACAAATTTAGTGCTGGAATTTTTATATTTTTTTGTAACAAAAGGACATTAGTAATACAAATAATGAACAAAACACAAGGGAAATAGGCCAAGGAGATGATGTTTAAGCGGCAAAAAAAGGAGCTAAGCATTAGCTACATTTGGATGTAGTAATTATTTAATATATAATATAGTAATCATTTTAGCTTATTAAAAGTGGCTATGCAAATAAAAAAACTGATAAGTTTAACCAACGACTCACAGCACAGTCAAATATTTGATTATTATAGGAAGTTTATGCTTTTATTGACTTGAAAAAGAAAAGCTCGCAAGTCGCAACTAATATTTTAGAAAAAAAGTCTGAAAAATATTTTAGTTTTGATGGAAATTGTTGTTGATCTCTATATTTATAATGATGCAATATTTTTTATGTTCACATGGACTGATATATGTCTTTAAAATATACTATTAAATAATACAAGTTTCGCGTGACATATTTAAGGCCACAAGGTAAATTTTATTCATTTGACATAACTTTAATTTAGGACAATAAGATAAAAAATCTTCCTTATTTTCTTAAACTCTGTGTAAATCAAAATAGACCGTAAAACTATGAAAATATACTTTTATATTTTTATTATTATCGACTTAATATAATTTCATCCAGTGAAATAAATAAAAATATCTTGATGTACGCGTGTAAAGTGGATTATCATCAATGGAAAAAGTTGCACCTTCTCAACTAAAAAGTAGATGCGCCTGAAAAGGAACGGACATCGCGTTTTGTTAATTAGTGAAAAATTGACACATTCGAGTTACTTATTTATAGAAGCTTCCAAAATTAAAATAAAAATCAAAAGTTATGAAAAAGGTTGTTCAAAAGATATATGGTCGTAGATTTATAGGGGACAAAAAAAAATTATTTTTTCATTATGTATTAGAACATTTATTAATTCGACTAGTTAGAACTTATTCTTAATATATTCTCTTGAAAATTTGCTCCAACTTTCTTTTTTTTAAAAAAGGAAACTTGTATGGTTAAGTAGATTTATCCAAAAATACTCCTCTATTTCTTCTTGAGTGAATTTTCTTATCGCGCAAAAAAAAAAAAAGTATTTTTCTTACTGTTTAAGTTAATTAATTATATGTAACAGTTTATTTATGAAGAGGAACCTAAAATGAGAAAAAAGAGTAAATATCCTGCTTCAATCAGTAATTACAGAAATTAATTGTTTGACTTCTTTATATCAAATTAAATTAATTTTACTGGTTTATAAAATCAAAATGCAGGAAAATCTTGAATGACGTGTTATAGTTTTAGAGCATGTTTGATATTGCTAGAAGCATTTTTTTAAAAAAAATAATAATTTGTATTTGATTAATTTATTTGAAAAGTATTTTTTCACTGTGTTTGACTAATCTTTTTAAATATTTAAGAGTTAAATTACAAAAAATGACAACTATTACTGTATTTCTAATATTAAAAGTATTTTATAGAGAGGAACTATTTTATATTTATTATAATTATTTTTATTTTTACAAATAAAAATTACATCTTTAAATTTTCAATCAATATTATACTTTTTGGGGAGGCTGAAATCTTTAATTATTATTTTTTCTTCCTTTTTCTAATATTGAAAAATTATTGTTAATATCCTTTTTCTAATACTACAAAATAATACGTAAAATTATATATAATATATAAGCATAAAATAATTTATAATATTTTTTAGAAAATAAAATTTTTAAATGAAATTTAACCAAACTTATAAAATATGCTATTCAATTAATAAGAAATATATTAATAAATATGTAATTATGCATATATGA
Source organism: Solanum pennellii (assembly GCF_001406875.1). Taxonomy (NCBI): domain Eukaryota; kingdom Viridiplantae; phylum Streptophyta; class Magnoliopsida; order Solanales; family Solanaceae; genus Solanum; species Solanum pennellii. The sequence goes on from NC_028638.1 coordinate 53,564,012, forward strand.
AAAGAATATTTTAGTCTTGAAAAAAATATTTTTTTTGTTTTTGCCTTTTATTTTCTTCGTAACAATAGAAAAATTAAAATTATTTTTATTTCCATTTAAAAATAAATATTTTTAGCCTTTTAACAATAATGTTAAATAGATTCTTACTCGAAAAGATCGTATAAAAAATTATATTTTATTTATAAAACTTATAGTATTCCATAATTTATTGCTAATTATCATATATGTTTTTGAAGAAAAAATATTTTAGTAAACGCAACACATGTTTTACATTTATGTCAAATTTTTAAAAAATAAAAATTAGATATTTGAATATTTCTAGAAGAGAAAAAGAAAACCCTCTCGTTACAACTTGCACAAATACTATATAAGCGCAGCTGGAAACTGAAACAGTCCGTCTTCCCCTGTCATAAATAATTCTCTCTCCATTAATAGGATCATAACCTACAGAGACAGTAAACGTGCACCAGAGCGTTTATGAAATTACAACTACTCACATGCAGGAAGACGAATATTTTTCTCCGAGCTTTAGTAGCTACTCTTCAAATAGAGTGGCCGAGATTGCCGGAAAAATCTCCGATGAAATTAAACGTGATTCTCAGGTGGTAGAAGAGAACGTTGACGGTGCCGATGATTTTGAATTCTCTTTGGTATGTGAAAATCCAGAGGATTCGGTCGGCGTATTCCCCTTCGACCGTCCTATTTACCCCGTTTTCAACCGCGATCTGATACCAAACGACGTTTCTTATGGCGTAGATCGCGAAGGTGTTAACGGTGAATCGTCGGAAAACGTCAATAGTTCAGTTCAAGTTTCGTTAAAGGATTTATTCTTAGAAGAAAGGGAACCGCTGTCGTCGTCATCTTCCGAGGTCGATGAGTTGGAGAGTGTACCTCCGGGAACGTATTGTGTATGGAAGCCGAATATAACCGAGCCTTCACCAAGCAGATGTAAGAAGAGTAATTCAACGGGATCGGCGTTTAAGCGGTGGAATATTCGAGATTTGATGCGCCGGAGCAACAGTGACGGTAAGGACAGTTTTTTATTTCTGACGCCGGAAAAAGGATTGAAAAACGAAACATCCAAAGCAAAGGACTCAGCGGAAGCGTCTAAAATTGCCGGAAAATTGAAGGCAAAGGGCAACAGTAGCAGCGGTAACAAGGCATCTTCGATGACGGACGTTTATTTACGGAACCAAGCGGCAAAGGAAATGGATAAGAACAGGCGCAAATCATATTTACCATACCGGCGAGATCTGGTAGGTTTTTTCGCTAGTGCCAGCAATATTGGTAGAACTTTTCCTCCTTTTTAACAATCTTCCATTTTTTAATAGAGTAATGAAGTGTTTGTAAATATCTAAATGAAAGAACATGTGCGATGATTCCTGAATGTTTTAGTTGTTATGCTCCGATTTGTTTAAAGGATGATCATTCACACCGATAATAATTTCCGATGAATTTTTCATATTATCTATGAATTAAATTTAATAATTTTTACTTGGTATATTTACAAATAAATTTGAAAAAAAAAATAATCTTCCTAACGTTGGACCAAAAGTGCACTATGCTTCGCTCCGTTCCTACCTATATGCAATCATATTATTTGTATTTTGTTGTCATATCTATTCTTTACGAAGACTTTAATTAAAAGTATATTTTATTAAGTTATTTTTATTTTGGAATTTTAAATTTAATTACCGTACTATTTTAGATACGGGAAGGAGTAATAATTGTAGTAACCACAACTAGAAAAATTGTTTTGGTGTAAATAAATAGGCATATAGATTGTTGTTGGTTGCATTTAAGTTGCTTGCTGAGAGTTGGGGACTCGAGGAGAGATCGTGGGGGACTTTATTGTATAATTACGAATAGTCAAAAACCGCGCCAAAAAAGAACCAACTCTATTCATTATCATTATTTAATAATCATGACTCATCTTCTAAACTTCATTACCAATTCCAAAACCTGGATCAGCTTGTTTCATTTGGTATGAGGTACTCTTAATGTATGATCGATTAAAGATATTAAATAGCATTAAAATTATTTATTTAACTATTAGGATAAGTTATTTCATAGGCGATATACGGGAACATGTGATATAAAATTAAATATTCGTGGACTATGGAATTCGATTCACATCACGAAATCCTTTATCATTCTGGGTTCCTTGACCTACCCCATCTAATAGGGAGGAAACGGTAATTGCCTGAATAGTTTACTTCCACTTGTTTGCTTCACTCATCTCTCCACAACTTAATTATCTAAATAATTATGCACGTTCTAGTTTACCAAATAGTTTGCTACAAGACCAACATAAATTAAACTATTTCCAACTATATTAAAAAAAAACAATCATATATAATTGAATCTAGAGGTTAAATGGTGGAATTGAGCTGAATATGGAGAGGAGAGAAGGATCAAATGGACCTAGTTATTAATTAATAAACAATTTATTAATCCGTTCAAAAGTTATTTAAAGTTAAATAAGTCAAAAAAAGGATATTATAACTCAATTCATTTTATTCTTACTAAATCTTAATTTTTTCCTTTATTATGGCCCCCTAAACATAAATGAATTGCTTTTAAAAAACATCCCATGTAAGAATTACAAGATGATAAGATAATGATGTATAGAAAATGAATTGTAGCAAGTAAAAAGAGGAGAGAAATAAAAGGTGGGATAGTAGTAGTAGTGTTAAAGTAATAGTCATATTGACAAGTAGTGAAGGAAAGTAAGTCCTTCACATGCATTCATTAATTAGTCAAAAGATCCATGATATCTGCCAGATCCTTTGGGTTGTGCAATCTACTTAGACAACCTCCAGCCTAAAATTATCTTTTTCTACTTTCATTGGGCTTTAAGTAACTGAAAACTGATTGTTTTGCATACTAAATTATGGTTGTAAATGTAAGACTTTAGCCATATTCAATTAATATTTATATCAATCTAATATAAGTGAATTGTTGAGGAGTGCGAATATGTGATATATTCCTCCAAAAAATATTTAATGATATAAAATCAAAGGGTAAATTTCAATATTTTCCTTTGCAATCAATGTAATTAATCTTATAAAAAATGTAAGGGCAACTTTTTCATATAGCAAACATAAAATTCATATTTGTATGTTATAGCAAAGTTTGCATAATTGCGCTCCAAAGCAAACATATATATGTATAATTCGCTATGCATATACAATTGAAGTTGAATTGTACAAAACGAGAAAGAGAAAGAGACTTGGGCAGAGAATTGTATAAAACGAAGTGTATAAAACGAATTGTATAATTATAAGTAGGATGATTATATACAATTTGAATTTGTATAAAAATGAGAAAGAGAGAAAGGCAAAAGAGACTTAGACAGGGAATATACAATTGAATAAAATTGTATAAAACGAGAAAGAGAGAAATTATATACAATTTGAATTTGTATAAAAATGAAAAAGAGAGAAAGGCAAAAAAGACTTGGGCAGGGAGTACTTTTATTGTATAATTATAAGTGTATAGAACAAAAATATATGTATTTGCATGTGTATATACAATTTTCTCTCGCTTTATATAATTAGAAACACAATTTATACAATTCTATTGTATAAAGCGAGAGAGGGAGAGTGGCGAGCGAGAATACGAGGGAGAGAGGAACTGACAAATGAGTTTGTTATGAAACACAAATAAATCAAACGATAGCTACTATATTTATTTTATTTGTTTGTTTGCCATTCTATACAATTATCTCAAAATGTAAAGCACTTAAAATATCCATTTTAAAAAAGGGAAATTCTGGAATAATAATAATAATAATATACTCTTGAACTTTGAAAAATCCCCTCATTTTAACTACAAAGAGTCTCAACACTTAATTTATATTGCACTGAAGAGAGTAGTTAATTAATTACTTACACATCTTCCACATTCATATCACATTTATCACTAAATAATAATTAATCAATATGTATTGTCATGTTAATAAATGATTTAACTATGATAAATAAGTTATTATAGGTTGATGTAAAACCTGGATGCGAAAAAGTCTTAGCAATCGCTAAAGGTAGTAAGTTCAATGCCTTTAAATGATCTAATTTACAGAATAAACTTATGTAAAGGTATTATGTACTCCTATCAAATATAAATACACACACAGTGTTATATATATATATAATTTGTGTATATGTTTTGTATACTTTTATTTACAAACATAGTTAAATTGGGCTGCGGGCCAAAAAATATGATAGAAGCCTTTGAATATTATTGACGAGCCATATATATGCAACCTGAGATAGGCTCGACTAGGGCCGGCAAAAGGGGCCCAAAATTTATGACATATTTTATAGGAAAAAAGGGCACAGTATGACAATTAATATAAATAAAATTTATATGATTTGAGTTATTACTTACCGTAAAGAGTTAATATTGTGATTGATCTTTAATGAACATATTTTAGAGAAAAAGATAGAAATTCTTACCTTGAAAGAGGGAGAAAAAAAAGGAAGAAAGAGAGAATTGAAAAATAAAAAGGAAGAATATGCATAAAAAAATTATTGACAAATTACGAGAGAGAAAAAGGAATAATAAAAGTAGACATGATAACTATTAAGAAATAGAGTGAGAAAATCAGAAAAAAAAAATTATTTTCAAATAAAAAAGATGTGAATATTTAATGCCAAATAAATAATAAAAAAATCTTTTTTTTGCTAAAAAATTTAAAGTGTACTATTTATTGCCAATAAACTCTTTAATTTATAAATGAAAGAGTACTCAATTTTCACTTTTATTTAAAAAATTAATAATCAAAGTAACAAGTGTTATAAACAATTTGTGTTATAGTGAATGTCTAATTACGTGGAGTCTATAGGATATGGTTAGGAATCCTACTTGGGAACCAAGTAAGGTTTTCCTATAAATAAAGGGTTTTCCTTCATTGTAAATAAGATTTGTGAAAGATCGATGAATCATGAATATTATCAAGAGAAATAAGAAGTCTTTTCTCTTCTCCCTACTTTCTTCTTCTTGTAATTTTATATAATTTCATAACAATAAGATATTATTCAGATAAATAACCTGCAATTTTATAAAAACATGTAATATATGAAAATGAATAGTTTAATGATAGACTTTTATAATAAAAGAAATTGAAGTCTCTTGTAGTCTAGTTGGTTTTTTTTTTTCTGATAACAAGTGGATTAAGCTATTTTTTCAGTTTACAACATACTTGAATACAAACATTAACAAAACTATTTATTCACGATCTATATAAATACAGATATGAGAAAGCGACTTAATGTAGAACATTTTGCAAAATTCATTCCACTTGGAATATATTGCAACATTATGACAACATTATTTCAGCTTCCCATTCTTTTCCATTTCGATTTATAAAGGCCAGGTTGCTTAACTATATACAATAATTAAAATTTGAACTATATATATATATATATATATATATAAAACTTAAACTCGTAACTATATATTCCTCTTTTGGCACAAAAAAGTAAAGAAGGGGTGGGGGTCCCTGGCATAGGGTTTGATGTGCAATTTGACAGTATGATGTATGTGCAATTATGTGCCTAATATGTCGAAACCATGACTCAATTTGCCATTCTCAAATTGCCTAAAGAGGCTTAATGATCATTTCTTATGGACTTAAAAGGGGCCAAAAATCCATTAAAGTGAGATGCCCTTCCCCAATTTTGTGGTTTCCTCCAATATCATGGCACTCAGAAAATAATCTTGCTCTGCTAGGCTTTCATCTTGGTAGATGTCTATTATGGAGTATATATTTTTCAATTTCTTCCCCCATCAATCAAACAGAGGCGCGTGGAGGTCATTTGGAAAAGTTTGGGCCATGGGGAGGATAAGGATTAGCTTCTTTTTCATTTCCAAGGTAGCCGGTAAGAGTACTGTGAAATTAGGTCAAAGGTCTTGCTCTGCTTTTGTTATACTACGAGAGTTTGGTTAAGTCCGACTCTCTCATATGACTAATAGAGATGGTTTCTTCTTATTTACATATATCTTAGTTATTTGTACTGATATTGATAGAAAATAACAAGTATCTTATGTAATAGTTGAAATGCACCCAAATTAGCCTGGGCACTACTATTTATTATTAAGATGAGTTCTAAATGTGCATTGAGGACTATGTCATCATAACATCAAATGTGTGAATAATTTTACAATGCTGACAAATATTATTTTTTAATTCAAAACTCATCTATATTCTCCACGTAAGGAGAATTAGGCCATACTGTAGCAGAAACATATGGTCCATAGTGATAATAACCATAAAGTTCCACACCAAATTGATAATTGAATGAGATAAAAATTGAAAGAATGTGAAGAAAATGTTGAAGTACAACCACAAGTAGCATTAGATTGAAGATAGGACCTTATCTTTTCTCATCCACTACCTTTTCCTTTTTTATCTTTCATTTACCATCCTCCATTCATTTTTTTTCTTCTTCCGTACGTAGATTTTTTGTTTGAATTTGAGGTAGTCATAAAGTTTTGTTTTAAATATTGACACATGTCACTTCACCACTTTTAATCGTGACATGTGGCGAGCATTGATTGGATAAGGGATATTTGGTAATTTGTTCAAAGAAATTAATGTTAATCTCAGTCGAAGGAATTCAAAAATATTGCTTTGGATATTGTATTCACAAATAGATCTTCCATGCATACACGTATTTAGAGATTCAATCCATCTAATATAATTGTGTAACGTTTATTCCAAATTAGTCCTTTTGAATATATTGGAAGCGATACAATAATAAAAGGATGCAAGTCTGGTGATCAGTTATCGTACCCATGGCAAAACTTTGGGTACATAGCACAGTGCGAAGCGGATAATTGCTTTGCTTCGAGGATATTCTGCAAATGAGATTATGTCTCTAAATCTGATGAATTTGGTACTAAATTGAGATTATGGCCATATTTGTTACTCTGCCGAGGCGAACGGTCATTGCATATGCATGTCCAAATTATGATAATGACCCTACGACAACAAAATAAAAGAATGAGTGCAAATGTAGGTGGGAATATAATTTGTACTGCCCTACGAAAAGTATAACATTGCCTATTCAGCGGTGGAGTAAGAATTTTTAAGTCAAAAAAAATTTAACGACATTAATCGTATATACATTAAAAAAATTCTCAATCTCTATACAATTTAATTTTCCAACAAAAGACAGAACCCGACTCCTAGCTCTGCCCCGGCCCCATTATCCTATTTCTTTCCTCCACATCCCTTTAATTTATTTTTTTCTAAAGAAAAAAAAAAGGGAAAAGAAATTAGTTTCTTGAAATGTAAGGTTCTTGGCTTCTTAGCCATATGATATTAAGGCAAAAGTAAGATACAACATTGAATCTCCAACGTACAAACCTCATCTACAATGGATTGAAGCTCTCATTTGCTTAGCCATCACTTTCAACATTGTCTATTGGATTGGTTATATGTAAGAGTTCTAAAGCAGCAATAATCAAGAACCCATCACTAGCTATACTATTACTAGTTAGTAACAAAGTAGTATAAAGGGAAAGCAAAAGCTAAAGGAAGCTCATTGAGAAATGTCAACTGCTTCCATTAACAATTGCCTTACTCTCTCCCCTGCTCAAGCTTCCCTTAAGAAACCTACTCGTCCCGTTGCCTTCGCAAGGCTTGGCAACTCTTCTTCTTCTTCTTCTTCTTCTATTCCAAGTCTCATCAGAAACGAGCCCGTCTTTGCTGCCCCTACTCCCATCATCAACCCCATTGTGGTACAAATTTTTAATTTGCATCACTGTATTTTAACCTGTTATAACAAGTTATTTATATTTGACGTTACTTAATTTGTTTTTTAAGCAAGACATTTTTTTTTGTCTTATCGTATTATTGGTAACGACTTATGTGTCCATGCATGCTAGTTCACGTGAAAATTCAATATTGGCATAGTTCTAAACTTTAGTTTCTAACCACCCTTATTATTGGTATTGTTATTTTTGGTCATGAATCTCCTGAAGTTAGGTGAATTGATCGTGTCGCTCTAAATTGTACACGTCTATTGCGTGTACTCAATGACATATAATATATTATTATATTAAAATAAGTGTTACTTTAATTTATTTCACACTCATTAAAATAAATATGATATTTTACTGAGTTACTACTATTTATTACTTTGATATTTTTGAGTACTAGTTCTTTAATACAAGAGTATAGTCGGAGAAAACATACTAATTTGTATTTTGAAACTTTAAGATGACGAGAGGGTGGAAATAACAAATTAAATTTGAAAATGAACAAAAATAGAGGTGGCAATTAGGTAGAGGTTCTCGCAAAATGAAAATTAAATAGGTAGGGCCGTATTGTGAATTATGTGGATAATGTTTTTGCTCTCTATTTTAATTTTTTTTTTTAAAAAATAATTATTACTTACGATAATCCAATGGGTATCCTCGTATGTGCCCATCCTACAAGTGATAAAATGATAACTACCAGTCTACCATCAAGTTTGTAGGATAGAAACTATTTAGTATACATTGTTTTTGTCTTAATTTCTAGTTTTGGTATCCATCTAAATCGATACTCCATTATGTTAATTATTTCATTTCTTTCTTTTGACATCTCCATCACTTTTTAATGTGGTTACTACTTGCTATAATCAAACTTTACTTGCATTTTATTTGAACTTAGTGAAAGTGAAATTTTCCTAATAATTGGTCTAAAAATTGAAGAACAATATATGATCAACAGATATTTAAAGATAAATTTTTAAAATCTGATTCAAAATCTATGGTCAAATATTAACTTTTATATATATATATATATATACCTCTTCTAAAATGCTAATGAGAATTAGAATTTGCAGAGAGAAGAAATGGCAAAAGAATCCTACGATCAGGCCGTTGCTGCACTCGAGAAACTCCTCAGGTTTGTACCCTCTCTACGACTCTACCTTCTAAATCACACTACTTTTTTCTCGATCAAGTGGGGCCCAAAAAATATACATACACCCCACACATACGTAGACAAAATATATGTTAAAATTTGCGAATATGCAGAGAAAACATAATATAATCATGCAATGTTTACTCGTAAAATTCAATTTCCCGGCAATGAACATGTTACTTGGTTTCGAGTTCTCCAGATCTGCATTAATTTTACCATTCTATCATCTATTTTTTTACCCCAGATCTGCATTAATTTATCATGTTGATGTGCTCAAACCACAAATCTTTTTTTTCTACCTGAAATATCGCTTCAATAATAATAATGGTCTAAATTATTTTCTGCAATTACAGCGAGAAAGCAGAACTTGGACCAGTTGCTGCAGCAAGAGTTGACCAGATCACTGCTGAATTGAAATCAGCAGATGGCGGCAAGGCATTCGACCCTGTTGAGCACATGAAAGCTGGCTTTATTCATTTCAAGACTGAGAAATATGAGTAAGCAAATTCCTTCAAATTAAAATTTCTGCATATTTGACGTTGTAACATTATTAGTGTCTGATAATTTTTCCTCTTTTCTATTTATGTACCAACAGTACAAACCCAGCCTTATATGGTGAACTAGCAAAGGGCCAGAGCCCAAAGGTACAAATTCCTTGTTAATTTGTTATCTAATTTTATGATTTGTACGGTTTCTGATGAGTTCTATTGTCCTAAATGTGTAAACAGTTCATGGTTTTCGCGTGCTCTGACTCACGAGTGTGCCCATCCCATGTCCTCAACTTCCAACCTGGTGAGGCATTCATGGTTCGTAACATCGCCAACATGGTCCCTGCTTATGACAAGGTCAGTTACAAATCGATTATTTCGCTCTGGAATTGTGTTTTTTAAAAATAAAGATGGGATTGAATTTGAACAGGTCAGGTACTCTGGAGTAGGAGCAGCCATTGAATACGCCGTTCTTCATCTTAAGGTGGAGAACATCGTTGTCATTGGCCACAGTGCTTGTGGAGGTATCAAAGGTCTCATGTCACTACCTGAAGATGGTAGTGAATCAACGTACGTCACTCTATAAATTTATTCATTCAAAACACTTATCGTTAGCAGATTATTGATTAATAATCTAATATACGCAGTGCCTTTATTGAGGATTGGGTGAAAATTTGTTTACCTGCCAAGGCAAAGGTTCTGGCCGATCACGGAGGGAAAGAATTTGCACATCAATGCACAGCTTGTGAGAAGGTAAAATTCAAATTTAAACTTTTTGATTATCAATTAATTACATATATAGCAGTATTTTATAATTGATGAAAAATGTTGCAGGAAGCTGTGAACGTTTCACTTGGAAATCTGCTTACGTATCCATTCGTGAGAGAAGGATTGGTGAAGAAAACATTGGCATTGAAGGGAGGTTACTATGATTTCGTGAAGGGTGGATTTGAGCTGTGGGGACTTGAGTTCGGTCTTTCTCCTCCTCTTTCCGTATGAACTTAATTCAATTACCATTTGGCCCTCACAATTTCCTTCCTTTTTTTGGCCTGACAGTACTTTTGCTTCGCAAAATCAACTGTGTGTATGTTGTTTGTATGTATTATGTATGTATGAATCAAATATGGAAGAGCACTCGTTGTTATATTTCTGAAATAAATAAAATGGAGACTACTTTTGGTATAAATACGTTTGTGGTGGGCTTTGGTAGGTAAAAGATGTGGCCAGTATACTGCACTGGAAGCTCATGTAGAGACAGAGAGATCGTCAAGCAACAAGAGGATTCCCAGATTTAATCTGTTATTCTTGCTCATGTAGACCGAAAATTGGCCATAATAATCTACAAACACTCTTTTCGGCTACAATTATACTAGTTTAACTTTCCATGATGCTTCTCTCATTTGTTAGTGTCAGACAACAATCCATTACAAAGCGGAAAATTTGTCTTAGTTTGCAAACAAAACTCACTCTTAACAAGAGATCTGGGGTTCCACTCTAAAATGGGAAAGTTCGAATTAGTTGAAGCTAATGGATTGTGAATACCAAATGGAGTAATAAGAAAAAAAGAAGCAAATCACCATGGAATATTAAAGACAGTTCTCATATGAAGTCGTAGAGCCTATTTGGATTTCGGATGGGCTTATAAGCATTTGAAAGTTTATTTTGACATAACCGTACTTAGAATAAATCAATTCAAACGGACTTTTGCTGCTAGGTATTCAAAATGATTCATGACTACACTTTTGAGTTGTTTACGACAACCTTCAGTTGTATGAACTGCTGAAAAAGTACAAATGATCAAAATATCAAATGGGCGATGACATTTACACTAGCGTCTTGTGGCTCTGTAAATTTAACGTCATGTAATAATATATCATATAAATTGACTATCCATATATTTAAAATAAAAATTGAAAAATGCTATGTAAAAAGTAGTTGGATTTGGAAATTTCTAGGAAAAAATGACAAATAGCCAAATCGGCTCTGTTTTTTAACTGTCGACCGGCCGTACTTTTTTAGATAGCTTTTACACCCATTCGTTACTTGGCTCCACTTAAGGCTAAAAACAGAGAAGATTAGAAATGCATTTTGGGCATCTAAAATTTATAAAATAGGTCCAATTAGCTAGTAATTTTAGTTTACTTATTACCATTATTTTTATAAGTTTTATAAATTTTTAAAATTTTTTATTTTTGCGTATTGCATTAATGTATCTCGCGCATCACATTAGTATATCATGTGTAAAATGTACCTCCGCATTAGATTAGTGTATCTCACGCATCAGATTAGTGTATCTTGCACATCAAATTAGTGTATTTCGTGCATCAAATTAGTGTATCATGTATAAAATGTAATGTATTTTACTTAACGATTAATGAATCTCGCGCATTAGATTAATATCAGCACTCACATTATTGTATCCGTTTTGAAAATTTTTTGTAATTATAAATTTTTAAAGGATAAATTATAATTTTACCTTAAAAATATGTAATTTTTGTTATTTACATTTAATTTTTTATTCATTATTCTTCGTTATAATTTCCATTGGGTCACGACGACAAGACAAAATGGGCTTAGACGCTCTAGTAGTCCATTTTTAGGTCTGGTATTCAAAACATAAGCAACATTTGCAACCGTATTTAAAATATAGTCAAAATTAAAAAGAGTAGCAAGACCGATTTCTGCTTAAGATATACACACCATGTGCATATTTATTTACTGATTTACCGTAAAAGTCGCGTACATTTCGTCCTTAAATGTATGATTACGCTCGATTAGAGGCGTGGGCTATTTGGATTAAATAAGTTAAATTAAATTTAATTTAATTTGGATTGGCTTTTTAGATTTTTGCTTTGATTTTAAATTTATGATTTATTTTATTTGGCTTTTTGATTTGATTTCAAATTTAGAAAAATAAAATTTGAAAAAATTGAATTCTATATATATATAATTTTTTTTTCAAATGACAAATATTCCTAACTTTGTTATGTTTCTAATTATGAATATAAATCGAAAAAATTCAAACCAAATCAAATTTATTTTGATTTGGATTGGGTTACACTTCGTCAAAATAAAAAATCAACGAATTCAAATCGTATAATACAGAATCAAATTGAAAAAACCAATACACACTCATGGATATGTTGTTATTGTTCACCACACAAACATCATTAAAACCAGAAAATAATATCAGACAAGAACTATTATTCACTACGTGTATAAAATGATTTTGCCAACTCGGATGGATTTTCAATTAACCATAATGACACTAATGAATTTTTTCTCAAAAGAAAGTAATATAATATATGAACAAAATTTTTAACAAATGATACAAATAAATATTTTTTAAAATTTTTAATGAGATATTTAAATTATTTTCTTACATGTAAAGTGTTGAATATCTTAAACTTCTCCATGCATTTAACTTTCTATATTTTAAGTTCTGTTAATAAAAATTTTTTACTCGATCACCACCGGCAGAATGTATTTTAAACTGTAAAATGTTAAAAAATTAGAATGTGCTCATGATGTCTAGATTGTGCCATTGTGGACAGACCAGTGTAGAACGTTCCATGGGCCTGACTCTGTTGCAACGGATTAAATCAAAATCATAATATGGCCCTGCGATTCACTTATCAAAGAGTGGGGGCCATTAAGGTGCAGCGTTACTCCAGTGGTGTAGCATACACATGAGTAATAGTCACGTTGAGAACGTAGATCACACAATATTAGAAAGAGCACCCGAACCGGAAGAACCAAGTCAATCGGGTCTTCCTCTTTGCTCTCACCAGTTGTCTTCTTAACAATGGCTGCATCTTCACACTCCTTAGCTTCTTCTGCTTGCTTCTCCACAACTCCGGCACGGAAATTTTCCGGCTCAGATCGATTTCAACTTGCTAAGTCTATACTCTGCCGGAAAATACCTGGTTTCTCCGGTAGTGTGGTCTGCGCTCGGCGTATTTGCTCTAACTATGCCTCTTCCGGTGACCAATCCAACTACGGGAAGAAGCTTATGGATAGTATTTTTGTGGCATGCGCTTCCGTTGCCTTGTCTTTCTCTCTATATATAGCAGACGTTGACCCTGCCTCGGCTTTTGTAGTCACTTCACCCAGGAAATTGCAGACTGATGAACTTGCTACTGTTCGTCTCTTCCAAGAGAATACACCTTCCGTTGTGTATATTACTAATCTTGCTTCCAGGTGATCTATCAATGAGGATGATCCTTTTTTTTCCTTATATGTTAGTAATTCATGTGCATTTGAGTTTGTAGATATAGTGCTAGATGAAAGTCTGCTAGATGTATTTCCTGTTATTGTAATTGCCGTCCACCTTTGTTTTTCCGGTTTGGTTAATTTGGATTCCGTTTGTGATATAATAGGCAGGATATGTTCACACTGGATGTATTTGAGGTGCCTCAAGGGTCTGGGTCAGGCTTCGTCTGGGATAAAAATGGAAATATTGTTACTAATTATCATGTGATTCGAGGTGCTTCTGATCTCAGGTGAGTTAATTGGCAACTGGCAACACATTTTTCTGTTTAAACAAGTTTCTATTTATTAGTATCTGCCTAAATGATTTCAGTTTCAAGTTCCTTGCCACAGTCCTCATATTATTTCTATATGCTATCTGACTGCTCTTATACTAGCATAATTCTACAACTTCGATTGTCTTAGCTAATCATGGAGTATTAGGAAACCTGCAATTTTTTTCATGATATGAATTTGGTTGGATTGGACAGTCTGTTAGTTGCTTAATTATGGTTTTACGCTTCAATTGCTAGTACTAATATAGTTTTAGTCTTGCTCAGAGTGACTCTTGCTGATCAAACTACTTATGATGCAAAAGTTGTTGGATTTGACCAAGATAAAGATGTTGCTGTTTTGCATATTGATGCACCAAAAGACAAGTTGCGACCTATACCAATTGGCGTATCGGCAGACTTGCTCGTTGGTCAAAAAGTATTTGCTATTGGAAATCCAGTATGTGACGAAATACAAACCTGCTAGAGAATTCTGTTCATGTAATAATAGTACTTTTATCTGCTCTGTTGTCCCTTCTCTAAACCTAGTTTGAGCCATTCTATATTCAGCTTTCGCTTTAGAGGAAAACTTGTCTTGCAGGCGTTCATGAGCATTACAACAATTAGAAAGTATTACTTTGCATATAGAATGCTAGTGCATTTTGTTATCAATAAAATTTGTGCAAGTATGGAAAAAAACCAACTGACAGCGAGTAAGGAAAAAAACCAACTGATAGCAAGTACAACTTAGTTCAGTCTTCTGGTTCAACTGTTTGCTTTTAAGCGCACCTTCTTCTCCAGCTAAAGAATCAGTATCTGAAAGTTGGCTGTTACTTCTGAACATTCATCGCCTGCTAATATTTTTAACTGCTTCTTTTCCCATGAGTTTAAAGCATAACGATTCCCCCCCTGTAGTGCTCCAACTTCTGCCAAAATGTGTCACTGACTTGCACTTCAATCAAATTACTTTTCAAGGGCCCTAAAACAATTGTTGACTTACACATTGAAAATCTCTTGTTGCAATGAGTATATGTTTCTTGTGTTTAGGTACCCCACCACTTCACACCTCTTTTTCCTCTTTATTCATATAAATTTACTATAAACATGAATATTTTACTTCTCTTTTATGTTTCATATGTAAACACATCATGAATGATCTTTAATGTAAATATCTTTGCAGTTTGGACTTGATCATACACTCACCACTGGTGTAATCAGGTATTTAGACATTTCATTTATGGTGCGCAGGTTCCTAACATTCAGATATTCCAGTGAAATGGTGTTAACTATGTTTCTGTGAAGATAGGAGATGAAATAAATGAATCTAGCCACTCAAAGTCGTGGTAAAAGGCTTGTGCCATCAATGACTAACGAAGTGAAGGAAGTAGACGAGAGGAAATCAAATAAAAATGACGTTAACTTCTTTCCTTGTTTAAAACGGAGATGAAGTAGAGAATTTTGTTTAATCTTCTCCGTGTATTTCAACTGTAAGACTAGCCTTGTGATGTTGACGTGGTTGTCACTGTTGAGTGCCTTGCACCCATAAATTCCAAGAAGCAAACATAAATATTAACCATATGTCATGGTAAATGAATACATATGCATAAGCAAGCTGTGTTGGATATGGATTAACTTAATGCTATGGATCATGCATATTCTTTAACATCATTGATTAATTTATATGTTTCTAGTGGGCTTAGGAGAGAAATCAATTCTGCAGCTACTGGCCGCCCAATCCAAGATGTTATTCAGACAGATGCAGCAATCAATCCTGGTAACAGTGGAGGGCCACTTCTAGATAGTTCTGGAAACCTTATTGGAATAAATACCGCTATATATTCTCCTTCCGGTGCATCATCAGGTGTTGGATTTTCAATTCCAGTTGATACTGTAAGTTGTTATTTGTCTTTCAGAATTTTATTATTTGCTATGCTCAATGAAACTTTTAGGTTCAACATACTTCCCCATATAAAGCAAACTGATTTATTACACCCTGTGGTTCAGAAAGTTGCCCTTGCTTCTACTAAGAGGTGGTAGTCTCTCCCCTGATGATTTTGATTTTTACCTATTCAGGTCAGTGGCATTGTTGATCAGTTGGTGCAGTTTGGGAAAGTCACAAGGCCAATTTTGGGCATAAAGTTTGCACCTGATCAGTCCGTTGAGCAACTGGGAGTCACTGGAGTACTTGTCCTGGATGCTCCTCCAAATGGTCCTGCAGGCAAAGCAGTATGTTATTTCCTGTATCTTTTCCCTTGACATTCCTTACCAGTTTCTCCTTCCTTTTATACACTATAATCATCCGCAGTTTCCACCAGTTATTTCACCCTACCGATTTTCTTTCATGTGATTGTTTATACAAGCCAGTTTAAATTTGTGACCGACATGATGAGAAACCGAATATGAGATGTTAAATCTTGTAAATGCAGGGTCTTCTACCTACTAAACGTGATTCCTACGGAAGACTTATTTTAGGTGATATAATCACATCTATAAATGGAAAGAAGGTCTCTAATGGCACCGACTTGTACAGAATTCTTGACCAATGCAAAGTTGGAGAAAAGGTAATTCTCATACATCTATTACAAAAATTTTCATCTATATTGCTGGCTTAGAATTCATATGGAGTACAGAGCATTTCTCAAGCATACACCAACTCGCAACGCTTTCAGATAAACATCATATTTGGAATTGCACCTTTGCTTGCATAAAACTTTATTAGTTGATCTTCCTTTTTATTTCTGCAACTTTATTTAAGTGGTCTTTAAGAATATGAATAGTTAGTATTTGACCTTGATATTGACAGTAGTAATGTTTTCTCTTATGAATCTTGCTAAATATTTTGTTTTCCCCAAGTTTGTATACTTGCACATACTTTTTCATTAACATTTCCATATTTCCATTAGCTTTTCTCCTTCCAGTATTTATGAGATAATTGGAAAGTATTCGGTATGAGAAGGTAGTGAAACTTGGAACTACATTTGTGGAAATTGTAGTAAGCTAAGCTTACGGCTGATGTTATGAACAGGTAATTGTGGAAGTGCTGCGTGGGGATCAGAAAGAGAAGATCCCTGTACTTCTGGAACCAAAGCCTGAAGAATCGTAGTTCCTCAAGTGGATAGTGTATGTGTTGATATGCATTTCTTGGCGAACAAGCCCATATTATTAGTGCATCAATTGTTGAATGGTTGTGTATATACAAAAACAACACTTAAACTAGGGTGCAAGCAATATAGTTGGGAGTCTTAACACTGCTGCCTAAATATTTCTACTATATTAGATATCCTCAAATTGTATAATGTTAGGTAAGATGGGTGTCCACTTAACGGGATGACAGAACTACATCAATCTGGTGAAATTCCCAATCCTAAATCAGATGAAAAGGACGAACTAGAAAATTATTTGGCTAAACTGTAAGCATGAACTGATTTGCCTTGCAAGTTCCTTAAAACTTAAAGAGCTAGATGTGACAACAAAAGGATAGCAAAAGTCCAGCATATTCTATTTACATTCAAGATACAAAAAGACCAAATTGATAAAGAAACATTATCAACTCTGACAATGAAATTTGAAAATTTTAGTCCAACACTAATATATTTACATTCAAGACATGGCAAGAACAAATTGAAAAAGAAACTTTATCTATTTTTACAATCAAAATTGAGAACTCAAGTCTACCATTATTCTATTAGCCTTCAAGTTGCACCAAGAACCATCCAGGGTAGCAGTGGAATGGACAGTAGTCCTCCACCCTTAGTCAGAGGTCCTAAACCCTAAATGCAGATTAGTTGGGATCAGGGCGCTGAACACATTGATACAGAAAGAACAAATTGATAAAGAAATGACTGACAAAGAAATCGAGAATTTAAGTGTACGATTATATTAAACATTCAAGATACACAAAGAACGAATTGATAGAGAGACTTTATTCTGATAATGAAAATGAAAACTTTACATTCATTTCTAGTACAAACCGTATACCACAAGCAGGAGGATCTCAATTCCTCATTGCCCAAATAAGACAATTTTATTTTCCTAGTTTGTCTTATCCAAATGTACAAAAAGGTTGATGCCCCAACATGACAACAAAGACCTTATTCTTTCATCTTTCTAGTATATCAATCTCTTGATCCTGGAGGAAAATATGAGACATGTTACCAAGAAGTGTTTCCAGGGATCTTGATTTCCTGCTCCTCACTCTCCCTGATTCTCTTAACAACTCAGTTAATCTCCTCTTCTCATCATCCACGTCAGGATTTGCTGTCCCCAGTTTCTCCTCCCTCATTCCGACGACAAATTCTAAGATTTCAATTGCATCATCCGTCCTGCAAACAATTACATTGTTATGATGAAAAGAAAAAACAGAAACCAAACATAACATGATAGTAATATGACAATCGAAGACATCAATTACCTGCCCATAGCATCATAAGTTCCAGCAAGATTGCTATAGATTCCTAATGTATCTGCATGATATGGTCCACATTCAGTCTCTAAAATTATCCTTGCTTCTTCAAATAGGTCCCCAGCCTCATTAATTGCATAAAGCTGTACACATGCAAGTCCCATTTGGTTTAAAGTAATACCAAAAATTGCAGACTTCTTCTCTCCAATTTCTCTGAATTTCGATACTGCAGTTTTCAGGGAATCGTACGAGTCCATATACTCCCCCAGAATATAGTACAAGACCCCAATCTGGGCTTCAATTCCTGCAATAGTGCTCTGTTGTCCTGGTGCATTTCCATACACTTTTATGGCCTTCTGAAGCAACTTGAGCGCCTGATCAGGTTCGTTCATCGACTCATAGATCACAGATACATCGACAAGACCACTTGCAATCTCTTCTGGATGGCTTCCAGGGACGGCCTTAGTGTAAATCCGAAGTGCATTTTCACAGTATGATTTGGACTCCCTGAATTTTCCTATCTTGTTATACAAATCAGCCAGACGTACATAGACCGATGCAACTGAAGGATGGTTCTCTCCTTTGGTAGACTTGAACATAGTAAGAGCTTTTTGGTAAGCACATATAGCCTCATCATACCGTGCCATAGATAAATATGCATCACCAATGTTGCAGTCAATGGACGCTACTTCAGCTTCCTGGCCATTAGCTGCCATGGCCATGCCTGCTAAAACATAATGCTCAAGAGCAGCCTCGTAGTCACCCTTCGAATCGTAGATAAGCCCCAAGAGTCTTCTGTCAGCAGCTTCTTCTGGAGAGGCTGATGAATTATTCTCCTTATGAATGTCAAGTGCCATCTGACAAAGCTTCTCAGCCTCATCAAATTGCATAGCTTGAACATGTGCTTCAGCCACATACCTACAAGTCTCGCCAAATCTCGTGTCTTTCTCTCCAAGAACTTGCCTTTGAATTTCCAGGCCAGCAGTATAGCACAGTATCGAATTCTCCAACTGTCCGAGCATTGCATATGTATCACCTAACTGCATGCACCCTGCAAATTTTGCGAGTGCATGATTTTGTCCCACATCCAAGTCAGGAATTTCAATTGATCGCTCCAACAGCGGAATTGCCTCGTTGTACTTCCCTAATCGACAATTTAACGCTGCTACAACGTGCAAACACATAACAAACTCTAAACTGCTCTTACCCTTTGAAGAACTCTCAAACGATTTCATGGCTCGAAGGGCTAGTTCAAGAGCCTTTTGAACATTTTCCCCGGTTGTTGAAATCATATCCCTGGCTTGTTTAAGTAAATAGGGTCCTAAATACCCTGCCTTAGATGAATCCTCATTTGCATTCGGATTCTTCTCATTCTTCATGGACATAGTTGCATTGAGCTTTTTCAAATTCCCAAATCTCTTCGGAGAAGGCTTTTCATTAAAAGACTTGCTCCTTGATCTTGGTGGCTTGTTAGATATTGGAGAATCAGTTTGCGATGGAGAATATTTCTTTCCCTTTGCAGACCAAACAGATTTGGGACTTGCTGGATATGTTTTAATTTTTCCCAACTTCTCATCATTGTGTACTTTATCATGCTCAGAAAGCCCTTTTTTACTATCCAATTCACCAAAATCTACCCCTGCAAGGTACCTTAACTCAGAGTCAATTCTCGATTCCTCACCATACGATAGAAAGCTCCTTCTCGAAGGAGAATAGTCGGAGCTCTGCATTTCATACACATTATTGTATAGTTGTTCAATTGAAGTATCAACACCCCCATTTATATCCAGATCAATCGACTCTGTTTCGCGACTATGTGTACTCAACGGACTCCTCGGAGACCCCTGATCGAAAATTTCTCTGTGAGGTAGAAAATGGCCATTAGGTTCTTTCTGATTTCCATCAACAATTGATCCATCCATGGCAAATTCAGGCATTGAATCTCTGTTTCTTCTACAGACAGAAGGCAAAATTAATCAATATTTTCTTCCTTCAGAGTAACAGAAAATCCTACATAATCATAAATAGAGCAATAAAATTAAAAGATTAAACCGCACACGAAGCATTAAATAATATTTCAAAGTGCAATATTTAAATAGGGAATTAAATTTATAACTCTGCATTTACTTGTTAATTACTCCTTTCCCCTGTTTCAAACGTAAGAATGTTCAAAAGCATTTCCAGATCATATCCACATTCCTTCAATATACTCTTCATAAATTAATTATATTTTGATAAACAAACATAAAATTTCGATGTGTACAACATGTTTTGGACAATGAAGCATGAAGACTAAACAATTAATAAAATTTGCGTACCTCGAATTCCCTTAATCTTTGTGAGGAAAATGCAGAGAAAAACTTGAGAAACAAAGAATAACAATGTTACTGTTATATATGGAATTAACGTGTTTATGAGTATATATATAAAATTTATTAGTCGATAATGATGGTGGTTACAGAACAAGTAGGTACAGAAGAATTTAAGAAATTTTGATAATGAGAATTAAGATAGAATGTTGAGATTGGAAAAATAAAATAAAAGTGGGGTTACAGAGAGGTTGGAACGTAGAAGCAAGAAGACGACTTATCATCTGCCAAAACTTTTCCCCTTCAACCGCCCAATTCCCCTTTCTTATTTACACCCTTTTCTTCTCTCTCTTCTTATGTATCCTTCTTATTTTTTTTAAAAAATATTTTCCAACTTATGCTTCGCTGTGACTTTGTCATACATGGCGCCATTAACGGTTTTTCAACGCCATCGATTTCATGCACACACTCTTATACGTGCAATAGATATTGCGCAAAAGATATTTATACGATCAGTTAAGTTTTAATGTTAATGATCTCATATTTAAAGAAAAGTGATATATATTTTTAAGTTCATATATTATATATACAATGAAATATTTTACTTGTAATAACAAATTACTATTTTATTTATCAATTTATGTGGATATTTTTCATTTTTTGAAAACTATTGTATATTTATAATTTATGTTAAATAATAATTCAGTATATTTATGAGGTATATTAAAAAGTTAATTTGCTTGACTAGTAAAATTTAAAGATTTATGGTATAAATTATTATCCTGTGTATAAAAGGAGAATTATTGCCCACAAGTTAATCAAATGCAAATATTGAAGGGAAGTGTTTACACAGCCTGTCACGTGTCACCTTCAGTGATAACGTATTACGTGGCATCAGATAAGTGGTCCCGTTAACTCTACGATGGAAATAGGGACCAGTATCAATTTTTTCTGATATGGCGGCCACTTAATTCTAAAGCCCATTTGTTCTGTTTATTTTTCATTTTTGAAGAATTTATGAATTTATTTCAAACAAAACAAACTTTTCAATGACAAATGTGTTTTGTTTTGGGAGCAGAAAGAAAAATAACAACTGTTTTAAAGGAATTTATTAAAAATTCGCAAAGGCAATAATATTAGTTAATAATTTTTAAAAACAGTTTTTGTTATTTCCGTCTGTTCTTTCTTCTCTTTTCTATTTTTTTTTTTTTTAAAAAAAATTGTTGGGCAGATTTTAGTAAGGATTGATTTTTACCAGTGTGTGGACAATGATATGACCAACGTTACAATATTGTGTAAAGACAATTCGATTGAATATTGATTTTTAGATTTTTTTTATTTTTGTAAAAAGAGAGAAATTACTATTTTTTCTTTTAGAAAATCTAAAATTCAATGAATAAATACTTTTTATTTTGTTTTTTTTAACTTTCACAGATAAGACAAATATAATTTTTTTTGTGCATTATTTTATTTTAATTATGGATCACATGCCATCCATATCTTGTAGTTTCAACTTACACATGCATGCATCAAAATGTACCTATGAAGTCAATCTGTACCTTGATTTATTCTTCTATAAACAAACTTTTAAATAATTAACTTGATTTTATAATGTCTCTTTTTCTCTAAAAAGAGCTGGCAATTCCCATTTTTTAATTTTTTTTTTTACTTCCAAGCAACTAATACACAAAAATTAAGATAAATTATTAAATTAGTATGAACATCGAAAGTAGATAAATTTAATTCTATGTAGTCAACCAATCAGAAGAATTAGTGTAACCATAAGAATGGCTAGACAGTCATGTACCGACCAAAAGGGTCTTCAATAATAACTATAAAATGTTGACAATGTCAAAATATTGTAAGTTCAATGAATCAGAAGTTTTTATCATTGTTTTTCTATTTAAATTCATGCTATTTTCTTAGGGTTAAATAAATAAAAATCTTAAATATATGTTCACGGAATATATTATATCTTATACTCCCTCCATTTAGAAATAATTGTCAAGTTTAGATGATACACATCTCTCAAGAAAAATTTAATATAATATGTAATTTGACCAATATAACAATAATTGTCAGGTTCATAACAATAACTCTAATGACTCTTACATTTAAAGGCAAATGAAGTTTATACAAAGAATGGATACAGAGAATGGCCTTTTGGTATACAGAGAATGGATATTTACGTGCTATACTCTAATGATTCTTAAAAAACTGTACTTATAATAGTTGATATTTTATTGAAAACTGCAAAAGTAACCTTTTATAAATTAAAGTCTTCTTGTAACTTTAAATCAATAATTATTAAAATGAACAATTATTAAGGGTATAATTGAAAAAAATGAGCTAATTAGTTATTGATTGTCTAAATTGACAATTAATCTTGAAAATCTATTTTTAGTATATCTGACAATTATTTCTGAACGGAGGGAGTAAAAGGGACCATCTTTTTCCTTTTTAAGTCTTATATACCTGAAATTGAGGAAATGATTGAAAATTATAGCAATTTTCTTTGTAGTTTTCAGAATTAATTAACATCATAGATTATACAGAAATGACAAAAGTAGTTCAGTGGAATATCATTAGTCACACGGACACATTTTGAAAAATAATATATTTGGTCCTCACAAACTATCGTCGTCATTGGACAAATTTAATCATTAATCATTAAACTAAAAATTATTGGTTATAATATTATTTATCAAATATTCTTTTTATGTCTCTATTTAATTTTTTTTTTATAATCAGACCATATTTTGAAGGTATAACCTCCTGCTGGGTGGGTGGTGAAGCTTATGGACCTACACTTACTATTCCAAATACAAAGCACACAAATAAATTAACATATACCCTTGAATATTAATTTAAGTTGAATAATTGTACGTGACAAAACACATCTTGAAAAAAATGCATAAAAGATAGTACTATAGTCTATATGAATGTAACAATAAACTTTGGTCGAATATCTCATTTTAAGACCGTTGTTTAATAAATTATCAATCTTTTTATTTTTTCATAAAGTTTTCTAAAATACGATCTAGATAGCAAATTGAAAAAATTATGACAAAGTACATCACAGTCCCACAATGTATATGCATAAAAATCTATGCAAATCAATAGTCAAAAAATTTGTGATTTATACATAAAATTGAAAAAGATATAAATAAAAATTTGATATAAGTCTATATTCGCTGGAAGAGTAGTTTATCCTAACTATATGTACATGATCACTAATTCAATTTTGTCTTTCGTTTTAATTATCGACTTATTTCTCTTTTTGTCTTTTGACTCATTCATTTTTAGTAACTTTTTTAATTTCAAACTTTTACATGATATATTTAAGATCATAAAATTAAAAATTATTTTGAAACATTTGATAAATATTTAATTTTATTTAAATCATAAGATTTAAATTTTTTTTTTACTATTTTCTTAAACTGTTATGTCGAGATAAAATAAATTATTTAAGTCTAATAATAATGAAAAACTTTTGGCATTCAAGTTTTTCGGCGTTGGATGTAAGTAAGCTAGGTTAGTAGTAGCTAGCCAGCGATATAGGGCCAAATACAACTCTTGTAAAACGCAAATTTTCTAGATCTAAGATTTGGCCTATTCTTCCCATGCCCTATGCTCGTTTATGATTAATCAATAAGTTTTGATCCGTTTAAGTTTATTTATTCACTAATAAAATTATTTGTGCTTTGCGTGAAAATTTAATATTATGAAATATATAAAATCTATTAATTATCAAAACTAAAACACTATATTATCCTATATAAAAGATTATAATGTAAAGAAAAATGAAAATTATTACATTTTATTATTTATCCTTAATAACATTAACATAAACATAAAGTAAAAACATAAGCAATAGTGTCATTAAATCATTCAACCTTAGTAATTGCGAAGAAGAAGAAGAATAAGAAGATGAAGAAGAGGCTCAGAATTTTTCGTTGTTTTAAAATGAAAGAAAATCCATCTATTTATAGACAACAAATAGTAGAGTCAACTAATATTTATTGTGTCTTACGGAAAGTTGTAACCCTTCAAATGGTTACAACCATTCATAAAAGTCATAATTTTTCATAAAAGTCACAACTATTCATAAAAATTATAACTTTTAATAAAAAACCCAACTTTTTATTAAAGGAAAATGCTATTTTTAAAAATAAATAAATTAAAAATAAATTTTAATTTGTGATAATGCTACGTAGGCGGGCCTGAGGTTCTCGAGAATTGTTGAAGTCCATCAGACCACATATTCATTAAAATTCTAATCCCACTTTGATAGTTATCTATTAGAATTATATTATTATAAATTTGTGTCCACCTCTTAAATTAATTATCTGTGAGAAATATTTTTATGAGCAACTAGGGCATGTTTTGACATTAAAATGGCCAAGTTAACGGGCCCAGAAATTGATTGTAAATGATGGAAGAATGATCTTCGCCTAATTAAGTGGAATATATATATTCTAAAAAAGATTATTATATGAAATAAGACAATTCTGAAAGGACAAATCGATGTCCTTTGTGAACTTGCTTTTGTTGGTGCCCCAGCCCTGTATCTTTTTCAATTATTATTAAATATGAGTAATAAATATATATATATAATTATAAATCATTTTATTTAAAAAAATTTAAAAAAGGAAATAGTATGCCACTGAAAGCTCAAGTTACATAGCTTTTTGAGAAAAAATCATATCCATTTGTGAGAAGAAATCGACATGCCAATTTCAGGCTCAACAATGGGCTTGTGACCCATCGTCTTAATTGGGCCTTCATACGTAACTTACCAAGAAGGGGGCCAGGGATGTAAAAGAAGCCCGGAATATTTTTAAAAAGGAAAAAGCTCAAATATGTCATCGAATTTTTAGAAAAAGATTTATTTATATCATCTGTTAAAAAATTAGCTTATTTATGTTATTACTGTTAAAGAAAAGGCTCATTCATGCCCTTTTTTTTAACTCGGGTTTTGCTAAACCATTTGTACACACCAAACAAGGTTTAACACTTCTCTATTGGTGTTTTTGGATCAAAAGTACACTTTTCTATGAGCTAAATTTTTAACGGTAGCCTTTTCTAATAGTTTGATGGCATATTTGAGCCTTTTTCCTTTTCAAAATAGCAATATTTGACATCTATTAAAAATGTCAGGATTTTAGTTTGTTAAAAAATTAGTTATGTATTTATTATTATCTTGAAAAGAATACAAATAATCAATAACAGAATAATGGAACAAAAAAATTAAAAAAATGAATTTGATAAAATACAATTAATTAATAACAGAATGGAGAGAATCAAGAAAAATAATGTTTCAAATAAAGTAATTTTTGAATTTAAACCAACAAAGTTACGTTATCATAATTACTAATTATAATTTTAGTATAACTTTAAGTAGATGTAAATTTTTTTTCCCATTACTCTTAAGCCTTTTCATCATTTATTTTTGGGATCAAAATTTGCAAAATTTCTTTCCTATAACACGTGTTCGGTTTCATAATCGACATGAATTTTTTCTCCCTTATTCCTCAAATCTACAATAATATTTTTTAGCACTTCATTGAAAATATTGAATCTATGTATGATTGAGTCGATTGATTTAAGATTTTCGCGAGCAGTGAAAAATATTTTGGAATGAAAAATAAAAAATAAATACAAAGTTTGTTGGCAAACAAAGTGAGATTGAAATACAAAGTGAGCACAAAAAATATAAAACTTGTTGGACATACATTTAAAATTGATATAAAATAAATAAAGAAATACCAAAACTTGTTAGCATAGAAAGTGAAAATGAAATACAAAGTTATATTAAAATACAAGGTGAGCACAAAAGAAATACAAAACTTGTTGGCATAGAAAGTGATAATGAAATATAAAATGAGATTGAAATACAAAATGATATATGAATACAAAGTGAGCACAAAAAAGTAGAAAACTTGTTGGCATAGAAAGTGAGAATGAAATATAAAGAGAGATTGAAATACAAAATGATATTGAAATACAAGTGAGAACAAAAACATACAAAATTTTTTGGCATATATAAAAACAAAATACAAAATTGTTTGAAGCCTAATTTAGAATAGTATACAAAATTTTGTAAAACTATTTATCTACTATCCTATAATATGATACAAAATTAAACATATAAATAATTTGAAATGAATACCACCTACAAAATAGATACAAGTTATACTTAAAAAAACTCAAATTTTAGCAAGATACCTCATGGATTTTGTAATGAATACAAAATGCAATAAATCATAAAAACAATAAAGAATACAATTGATAGTTTAAATACAAAATGCAACCTGCCATAAAGTTATTCTTCATCACTTTGATCTTGAATAATTTCATCAACTTCTTCGGCACCCATAATTTTTATTTGAACTGTTGATTTCATTAGCCGGGTGGATAGAATCATGTTGAAATTCAGATTTTCCCCTTCTCAATCGGATCTACACCATAATCAACTATTTTAAAAAGAAAATAAAAATAAATTTCAGTAAACAAACGAAATTAACTTTGTCAACAAAAAAAAATCTCTTGAATTAAACTAGAGATTTTGTTGAACAATTTGGAAGAACCTTATAGAAAGAGGAGTTAGAAAACCTGAAAGGTGGGGGAAGAGAATGTGAATTATGGAGAAGGAAGGTTAATGGGTAATGATTTAATTATTATTTTTCTTTTTAAAAGTTTATTGATTTTTAGAATTTGATCTAATGTTGAAGTGTTTTGATAAATAAATAAAAATTAAATAATAAAATCTGAATACAAAATACTTTCTAAAATATTGTATATTTTAAATAAATACTTTAAAATGTTGTTGTTTCAAATAATTATGTTATGTATTTGCATCACCTGAAAAATCTAACTCTTGATAACGGTACGAATTCCTTGGTCACATGTAGCTAGGTCATTAGTATTATTTTATTTGTGAATGAAAATCATAAATTTTAATTTTAGATTCGCCTCTCAAGTGCATTTTATGTTGTTGATGAGACTAAAAGTAACGAAAGGCCCATTCAATTTGTAAAACTGTTGACTCTCCGAAAATGAATGGCAAATAATTAATGATGTATCTCCGAGTCAGTCTAGATCGATTATTAATCAAATCAAACTAAGCGAATTTTAAATTATTAAAACCAAATCAAACATAATATATGTTTATAGATTTAGGAATTATCAACTTCGATTCAATTTTTTAATTTTGAATCATTTTTCATCCAAATCATAAACACCCTAATGGGCCCATAAGCATTAGCACATGTGGTCACTAGGAGTGTACATGATCGGGTTGGTTCGAACTTTTCAAATATCAAACCAAATTATTTGTATAAAAAAAATTAAATTTATAAATCAAACCAAACTAATAAAATTCAGATTTTTTTGAGTTTTTCAACCTCGGGTTGGTTCAAGTTTTTCAAATACCAAACCAAATCATTGTGTCAAATTTTTAAATTTATAAATCAAACCGAATTATAAACCTCGAATATTTTCAGATTTTTGAATTTTTCGGTAAAGTTTGCATATAAACATATAATTAACTGGTGCTTCAAATATTTCTTTAGTCCAACCAAAATAAAATTATCTAAGGTGTTTCTTAAAAAAAATAACACAAAATATAAGATGAGTATTGATGACATAAAAATATTTAATTAAAAATAATAATAAAATCATCATATAAAATAAATATTGTAAAGTCAAAATGATTATAATTCAAAAGTATTAAATCATGCTAAAATAAGTTTAATAAGTATGAGTTACATTACTAAATATATGATAAAAATTCAAATTAGATTCTGTATTTTAATTATCTAAGCCAATGTAAAACTGAAGAATAAATATTCAATATTATTATCGTTTTTAGTGTTGAATTGATTTTCTTTTTGCATTAATATTAATTTTGATTTTGATCTAAGTATTATTATAATTATCAATATCTATGAACTATAATATTTATTAGACCACTTCGAATTTTAAGTTTTAAAGTAATATATTAAAAGATAAAACTATGAAATAATATAAGAAATACCTTAAAATTATATCAAAGTAATTTTTTTTTGTATAAAATAAATTTTAAAATAAAATATATAATGTCGAATTGGTTTGATCTCGGGTTATTTTTTAGTTAAAATCAAATCAACCCAAATATAATCAGAATTTTTTTTTTCAATATCAAACCAAGTCAAACCACAAGTCAATTTTTTTTTTCAAATTAACTCAATTTGCAATTTAATTCGATTTCTAGTCAATTTTTTTTTAAAATTAACTCAATTTGCGATTTAATTCGATTTTCTTTTAGATTTTACATACCCCAAATGGGCACCACAACTTCTGAAAGCTTAGTCAAACTTTGGCTTCTTTTTTTACCATACTATTTATGTGGTGCCATTATATTCTCCTTTTTGAATATCTTAAAATATTTCTGAAGAAAGTTCAACCAGTTGGTTGGAAAAAAAGACAAACGAATAATTAATGTATCAATGGCACTGAAAATTGAAATACCAAGGCCGATGCTATATTAGCTCCATGTTCATGCCCGCGTGGTTATTTTCAATCTGCATTCCATGCATGCATGAATTAACGTCGTTTACTTAGGTATAATTATGTTTTTCTCAGTTATAATAATCGATTAATTGATCAATGGAGCTATATATATATATATATATATTAAATTGTATGATATTTAAGGTGAGAATCAACTAAACAATTTTCTGCACTAGTAAACTTTGTTTTTGAAATATTATACTATGTTGAGAAACAAAACAAAAAGCGAAAGATTATCACACTATAACAAAATCAATTTTTAGCGGTATTTAATTTTTAATTGTGATTTTTAGCGGCAATTTTCACTCTTTATATATGTCCCTAAAACCTTTAGCGACATTGGTTCTAATGGCACTTAAGTAATGCTGGTAAAGACATTAACACTCTTTATTAGTGTCAATAATTAATGCCGCTAAAAGTTAATTTTGTTATAGTGTCAGTGTTGAAAAAAATCATAAAATGAAAGGACACAAAATAAAATAAAAATTAAAAATGAAAAGACAAAAGGTTGTTAAATTAAACGTGAATAATCAAAATTATTCCAAAGGAGAAAATGTGGCTATTGTGTTTGAAAGGAAAAAATATACTCTGGTTTTTAAAAAATATTCTTTTTTTTGTGAAATAAAAGAAAATGCAAATGTTTTTTAAGATTATTTTATTTATCACATTAAATATAAACGTACCCTTTTACAATTTTAATATATGGATATAAATATATAAGATAAAATAATGATATTAATAAATATCAAATTTTGTATGAGATATATTCTAATTCTTATCAAATTTGGATAATACTTTTTTAAAATTAGTTGACTTAACTATGGTTATAGTATTTGTTAATATAATATAATCTTGACTTTTAAACTTTAAATAAAACGCATGTCTCTCATCTAGACATACACTTGACGAAATAGAGAAAAAGGGTAATGAAATGAAGCCGGATCCACCACTATAATATATTTACAACCTGGAAATAAGGCTTGAGGATCATACCGTTTAAGGGACTATCCATCAATATCCAAATTAAATTCCCTATCTACATCAACATATACATGCAGTACACTTTAATTATTATTTTTTCTCTTTGACCCATTTTTTTTTTTAATATATAAGGTCTAAAGAATCTTATACGTTCAAACTTTGTGATAAACACTCATCTTTTGCTGTTGGAGCTTTGGCTCATTTCATGAGAAAAAAGAGTAAGAAAGTTTCATTCCTTACTCTGTGGCTTTTAGTTTTTTGTACTTTTTGACTGTCAAAAAATTAAAGATTAAAAAGGCTCCTTCGAATATTCATATTCTTTATTCACCTTACCTTTTGCTGCTTTCTTATTAACCCAATTAGATGATCGACGTTTTGCTTTATTTAATTTGTTTTTCGTGCATGGCACACATGGATATATAGTTAAGGCTTAAGTTATCGTCGGCCCCTTAAAGTTGTCTACATAATTCACTTACACATCTTAACTAAGACTCGTACCAATTGAACACTTTTATCTATACAAAAACCGTTTTTATTAGACATTTTATGATAATCATCAAAAAATGTGAAGAGTGTGTGATACACTTGTGGTGACCTGGCAAATGACTAATTAAAAAATAACATTTGACATTGTGCCCCGAAAATTATAAAAAAACACACATTTAATATCTAATTTTTTAAAAAAGAAAAATAAAAAATAAAAATGTCACCCTATTCTACCCCACCTTACCTCACCACCCCAATCCCCTTTCATCTTCATCTTCATCTTCATCTTCTTCCCCAAAACACATTCTTTCTCAAATTACAAANTATGAAAATACATGATATTAACAATGCAAGTAGATTTAATATATGCATTTACACGGTTAAAGACACGATTGCCTACCGAGTTTCTTATACATCTTTCCCACCATATTTGTGGAGGGTATTTTTGTAAATAAATATTCCCTCGTTTTACTTGTCAAGACTTGTTTCTAAAATAGATTTTCACTTTTACTCGTCACTTTTGACATATCAAGAAAAAACAATTTCTTTTCATTTATTAAGTATGTCAATAATTATTTACTTATTGAGTGTGTCAATTAGTCAAACAGTGACAATTGAAAATGCATGAAGGGAGTATTACTAAAAAAGATACGCAATACATGTTATTTTTAATAAATCAAACCAATTAATACATAAGAAATATATCTCTGCATAATTATTACAAATATAAAACATAATACATAAACATGCCCTTCAATTTATCTTCACCTGACTTCTATACCCTCCAACTTTATGTGTTCACAAGTAAGCACTTAACTTGTATAAAATTAAACAAACAAACAAATTCGTCTTGCATAATGTCATACATGATAATTTTATGTCTTATGTGACATCCTACATATATTATGGGCTTAAGTCATCAGCGGCCCCTTAAAGTTGTCTGCATAATTCAATTAGACACCTCAACTAAGACTAGTACCAATTGAACATTTTTACCTATACAAGAACCGTTCCTATTAGACATTTTTTGATAATCATCAAAAAATGTAAAGAGTGTGTGATACGCTTGCGGTGGCGTAGCAAAATGAATAATTAAAAAATAACATTTGGCATTGGGCCCCGAAAATTATAAAAAAAAACACATTTAATATCTAATTTTTTAAAAAAGAAAAAGAAAAAATGTGTCAACCTATTCTACCCCACCTTACCTCACCCCACCCCAACTCCCTTTCATCTTCATCTTCATCTTCATCTTCTTCCCCAAAACACATTCTTTCTCAAATTACAAAATCTTATTCTTTTCCAATAACTTCAAGATTATTTTAAAATATATATATATATATATTTCATACTAAGAGTAAAGATGAAAGAAAATTTTGTTGGTGGTTACTCAACTCTACATCGATGACATTGATAGCTCCAAAATTATTTCTTTCAAATTTTTTGATATCATTTTTGACAAATTTAATGAACACATATGAATTTGAGTAAAAATTTTTGTTCGAAAATTGTGATAAATAAATATCGGCTAACTTTTTTTATACATAAAAATCATTTATCTTATTTCATCTTCTTCATATTTGTTCCTTATTTTTATGAGATTTGAAATAAATCATACAAAGACTTTCTTTCAAATTAGAATCTTCATAGTTGATTTCATTTACCTTCATATTTGGAAGATATAAATTTTTTGTATATAAAAAAAAAGAAAAAAAATAATGTTGGAGCTAAAATAAAGAAAGTTTTGTGAACTAAATTATGATATAGATGATAGGTAGGGAGTGGGGTGCTTTCCTTTTTTGAAAAAAGTGTAAATAAAAAAAGAAAAATATTTTTTAAGTTAATTATAATGCCAAGTGTCAATAAAAGAAGAAAAAAATATAAAAAAAATAAAAAAGACACTGTTTTAAGTCTTTTCACACGCTTCAGGAAAGTGCAATACACATTTTTTTCCATATCAGCATTTTGTGTCTAATAAGTACATGTTTTGAACAATTTAGGTGTTCAATATGTACAAATCTTAGTTGAGGTGTCTAAGTGAATTATGCGGACAACTTTGAGGGGCGGTCGATGACTTAAGCCTATAGTTAATATACAGTCCTCGTTCTAATTTGTTTTCCTACTTTCTTTTTTACTTTATTTCAAAAAAATATCTTTTTCCTTTTTAATTTTTTTTTTAATTTTAACTTTTCACATGTTTAAAACCACAAAATTAAAAAATAATTATTACATTTTAATATATTTTTTGTTGGTGTAATATACCACAAATACAATAAATTGCCATTGAAATAAAATGAACAAAAATGTATAAACAAATTTTTAGGTTGAGACACAGATATCTAAATCTCTTTAAAGAGATACAAACCTACTGCGGCATAATTTACACCGATCCAATAAAATATCTCTTTGACTTGTTCCCTCCATGACACAACAACCCAACAACGTCCTACAACTCAAACAACTCCGGATTAGTTGAAGAGTCCAAGGCTTCACAAAAGAACACCTTCAACATATAATTACTCATTTATCAATTCTCTCTTCTACACACTCAACTATTATTCCACCCTTCTCATCTTCCTTGGGATACTTCGCAAAGGAAGAAACACCACTATTTATGGGTGAGTAAGTCTTCTCCATATAATAGAAGGAGGGATGGTAATGTGCGTAGATAAATGTGATAAACGTTATATAAGTTATAAGAAATTAATGGGCATATGAGTTATAAAATATTAATGATCATTTTTACTATAATATATGCCCTTGATATTTTACCTGTTCATTTCAAGAAAAAAAAAATTTCTCACTATATGTTTAAAATCACAAAATTAATAGATATTAATGTGACTATTGATTAGTTCATTAAATGTAAAATTAGATTTATGAGAATGGAGGAATGAAATGGTCCAAAATTAGTGAACCTTGGAATAAATTGAAATATTCTTTGAATGGGACTCAATCATATTGGTATCACAAAATACGAATGTGTTTGGGGAAAAAAGAAAGGGAGTTTTGGTCAAAGATAGTATCTTTGAAGAACAAGTATCCATGTCCAAGACTCAATGCAACACTTCTTTAAAAATATTCTAAACAGATTTTTGGATGCACTACCAAGTTGCAGTAAAATTGCTGATCATTATATTTCTATGCGGTGATTAATTAGGAAAAAAGTTGAGTATGGTATGGAATGTGGTTAGATAAGAAATAAATTATTCATGTATTATTTTTTGTGTAATTTATACTATTGTTGGGTATGTAGCAAGAATTGATGAAAATTAGAGGGAGAAACTTGAAAAGTTGAGAATTTGAAGAGTTGAGAACTTGAAAAGTCCTCTTTAGCTTTAATGAAAGGACATTTGTCCCTCATCGGTGGTGGAAAGAAACATAGGAGAGTTTAAATAAAGAAACACTCCTATTAATTATTAAAAGGGTTGGAAAGAGGGATTCCCTCGCAGTGGTGGCGTGATTATTTTTTGGACAAAGTTTGTTTTAATTATTTAATTAATTAATTTAATTAAATGTTTTCAATTAATTAGTTGATAACAGAAACGTTTTCAGTTATTTAGTTGAAATTAATCGAATCAACTTTTTATTTGATTAACCCGACCTGACTCGGATCCGCATGCGACTCGTTTGATTTAAAAAACTTTTCCGTTTTATTTAAATTTTCCGCCGTTTTGGAAATGACTATAAATATCATTCACTCTTCAGAATTTTCTTACGAATTTTTCTGATCTCCTCTTCTTCTTCTGCACAACAACTAATTCGTGTATTTTACTGCTATTGAATGGTTCGCTGACACCAGAGTTTTCGTATCTATACTCTGGTGATTGAGATCATTTTACCCTAGGAGGTCATATTCCAAATCAAATCTCGGATACTAGAGGGGAAGAATTTCCTTAAGGGGACACTATGAATTCAATAGACTTGATACTTTTCTGTTCAAATTTTTCAGATTCTGATACATTACAAATTTTATTTTTTCTTAATTAATTTCTGTTCATCTCGTGTACTGATTCAATAAACTTTGATTACTTCATATTTCTGTAAAATTTTATCAAAATCAATAATTCTATTTTTTTAAACGCAGATTGACAACATATATCAAATAAGTTATTCATGTTTTTTCAATGAAAACAAGAAATATACATTCTAGTAGACCAAGAGTGGACCGGACCGAAACATTTGGTTTAACACAAATGTTTTATTTTGACTTTTCTCTTTGTGACATAGTATAAATCAGACTAATCGATTTAAAAATTTTTGTAGCTAAATTGATTGATTATTTGAACTTTTACTTTGTTAGCAAAGGCTTTATTCCCCATGTTGTAATCCCTTTTCTTACCCCTACTTTTTTAAACATAATTTGCTGAACACCAATAGATGGAATACTTTCAAAAGGATTTCATGTTTCAAAGACTTATATAAATAGGAGGAGACCTTCAGACTTGTTGCTCAGATATCTTTTCTCTCAACTACACAACTCTACCACTAATTTAACTGCTATAATGGATTATAGAAATGAGTCTTCCGATACTCTCAGGTAATAATATATTCATTTCATTTACGCAAAATATTTCTTTTTTTTACGTCAATGTTTAGATTCGGGTCTAATGTTTGATCAAACATACAAATACTCATCAAACATTAACTTTTGAACCATATATATTATCTAACAAAAAATTAAAAATTGTAAGAATTTTTTTTTTTAAAGAGAATTGCGAGAGAAATTTTTTTAAAAAAAGAATAATTTACTAGCTAAACAATTTATTGATTTGAGTACGTACGTACAGGAACAAGTGTGCAGCGTGCTATAGGCAATTCAACAAAAAGGAACATCTTGTGGAACACATGAGGACATCTTATCATTCAGTTCATGAGCCCATGTGTGGTGTTTGCAAAAAACACTGCCGCTCTTTTGAATCTTTAAGGGAGCATCTAATTGGTATGCTAGCTACACTTACCCCAAAAAAACATCTTTCTTTTTTTAAGTTTAAGTTATATATATCGTCACGTTCAATTTTTTTTATTTGGTCACTAATGTACCGCAGGGCCACTTCCAAAGGCAGAATGTGAAAGAATTTTCAAGGAACGAGGATGTGATATTTGTTTGTCAATCCTTGGCAATCGAACTTCTCTACGGGCTCATAGAGAATCATGCCTCTCACGTCCTAATAATAACGTAAGCAATTAATTCATCTAAAAAAATTTTAAAATTATTAGAGAAGAATACAAAAAATCTATGTAAGTTCTGATATCATGTTAAATTGTGTGACTGTCTTATTGCAGGGTTTATTGTATCGCATGGCTAATTTGGGGATTCAAGATGAACTAAGAATTGATAACAGCAGAGGAAGAGTGGTTGCTCTTGCTTGTAAAATGGTTGGTGGTGGAAGTGATGGATCTTTAGATCTTTGTGCTAGGGTTTGTCTCATTGATGAACATGAAAGAATCCTCTTTCATTCATATATCAAACCAAACATTCCTGTCACTAACTACAGGTGATCCATTTAATTTAATAATGTAAAAAAAATCTTAACACAATTAATAACATTTTTATTTAGTTACTATGTTATTAAATGGAGTAATAATACTTATTGTCCCAAAGTTAATTAACTAAATAAAATTTAAACTCAAATATTAAAGCACGTTCTCTTATTTTTGGTCTTTTTGCGGCCCATTCCATGACAAGAACAAGAAGGATGTGTCATGATAGTATAAAAATTTTTCTTATATTGACGATGTATATTAACTTAAACTCTAACGAGATAAATATATATGTTTATAGGTATGAAATGACTGGTATAAGACCAGAATATTTGAGGGATGCAATGCCTTTAAAGAATGTGTCAAGAAAAATTCAAGAATTTCTTTGCAATGGAGAACCTATTTGGCAAATCCGTTCTAAAGGTGGAAGGTCTAGGATTCTTGTTGGCCATGGTTTGGATCATGATCTTAAATGTTTGGAGATGGATTATCCATCAATAAAGATGAGGTAAATTAATAATTATTTCATCATTTATATAATTATTTATACTTTACTGCTATATAGAAAAAACATGAAATTAACTCCTACTCATTACTATTATATATATTACTCCTCCAATCCCTAACAACGCAGGATAATTACAATCAAATGTCTTTGGTAATCTAGTTTACAAAGTATATACACAGTAGCGTATATTTATACTAAAATATACATATACTTATTCATTTGATATACACACCGTATACACTAACATATATAGCCAAAGTATATAAATAGTGTATATTTCGACCATATTTACGTGAGTTAATTCCCTTCTAACATTTCTTTTTTTTTTGTAAAGGGATACTGCAAAATACCCACCACTTATGAAAACAAGCAAGCTCAGTAACTCCCTCAAGTACTTGACCAAAGCTTACCTCGGGTAATATATATTAAATAGTGCATATATAAAACTTTGTCCCTAATAATATTATTAATGTAATTTGTTGCAAGTGTTATAAAAAATAAAATAAATATGAATGGACAATAATAAGGGAAATTGTGTGTAGGTATGATATTCAAAGTGGAGTACAAGATCCGTATGAAGACTGTGTGGCCACAATGAAACTCTACATGAGAATGAAATTATCACAATTTCACAAAAAAGAGAATTATCCTCTTGCTACTGATCCACAAAATAAAAATAACTTTGCATCTTGGAGGCAAAATGAGCTTGAGAGGATGACTCCTGACCAACTATTGGATATTTCAAGGTCTGATTATTATTGTTGGTGTTTGGACTCACAAGATTATTAATATATAGGAGATCATGATAACAACGACGCATGGTCTAATATAAAATAATAATACTCAATGTGTTATGGATTCTTATTAGTAGATATCGATGATTCAAATAGTATTCATGAAAAAAAAAATTAGTATCTTTGAGTGCATACTTGCTATTGTAAGATTGATATTATATAGTTACATTTGAAATAAAATGAATTTAATTAGTTGCAAATTCTTTGATCAAGAACAGATGAATGCCTGACCAAGTCACTTATTCATTTCAAATATATATATATTTGTAGAATAAAAATATATGAAGTTATTAACATTCTACTTAGCGATGAAAATGAAACCATTTGATGATAGGAATTTGAAATGACATCAAATGTTTATAGCTATTTTCTTAACCGCAAAACTTTAAACTATTACGAATTTACAAATATACGAAATTATTCTTGAACGAATATTTGTATGTATTCAACGAGTATTGAATTTGTTTCTGACGGAGTTTTTTTTTTTGTGTGTGTGTGTGAGAGATGTTTAGTGAGGCTTTTATGGCAAACATTTGCTCTTATAAAAATTGTTGACAATAGTTTTTATCTTTTCAAGTTTGTGAGTTTGATGTTTGGTTGTTGAAATTACAAGGCCAACAGTGGAGACAAGTAAGATGGTCATCCGACTAACAATTTTTTTTAAAAAAAATTAACATTGAGCTTGCTTACCTAATACCTCAAACTTAAAAGATAAAATTTGTATATTACGCGGGCATAATAAAGTTTGTTTTTACTATGTCTAAAGTTAATCCTAAAATGGTTAAGGCGATAAAGATTGTACACTTCACTGTAGCTCAAATAGGATTTTCAGAATCGACTGTATGTGCACTTTCCCATGTTATATTACCATTAATTATTTTTTGGGTAAAATTGTATTAGAATTAATTGCCTTAAAAGTGGATATTGTCAAAATCACAATGGATTTGGCGCCACCTGATGTGATTTTCGGGTTCAACAAGGATCTGAACCAGACCTTTTTTGCTATTGGCCCAAGTCCAAACACACCCTTTTTCCTTTACATCTTATTATTCGGTTTAATGTTTGTTGTGATTTATGGAGCCATTAGACGATGATTTAAAGATATATTTTGAGCAGACTAAAATTTATGAGAAAATATCAGGACCACAACCTACAATTTTATAAGCAATGGTAAATATTAGATCAGAATTTGGCATCCTATATTTAAAAATGAGAAATATATAAGTAATTCTTCAGTTTTTAAATTGGAATTAGGAGTTATCTTTTTATACTGACGCATCACTCTATGCTACTGAATCTACTGGTAGGTCCTGATAAATAAATTTTCCAGTGACCATATTTGCACGACATTTCAAAATAGGGACAACATTAACAGTGAATTATGATAAAACGGACGTTTGCGTAAATCAGCCTTACATTTTTTTAATCATTATGCCAAATTGTGAAGTAGCTTCACGCGCCAAGAGGGGATTATTGCTCAGATAATAATTCTCAATCCAATGTGACGGAGCCATAATTTTCAATGAGAAGTTCAAAATCTTACAGAAATAGACACGCAAAGTAGCCAAAGGAAATTCAACATCTACTAAAAAGAAAAAAGAAAAAAAGTGGAAACTCTTAGAAAGGGGTTTAAAAAAATACACCTCGACAGGATCCTCAACAGGGCATGGGTCTACGAGTTCCCAAGGCCTTCGAAAAAACAGATGAAAAGTATGGCTTATCAACTCAATAGCTGATAACTTGTCCAGAAGTTCATTGAATCTGGTCGTTCTCATAATTGGATATCTCACTAACAAGAGCAGAAAACTGTGTAACACATATATAATATCATCCTAAAGCTTGTTCAAGGAGCATTACAACATAATTAACTCAAGAAACCTTAGTTTCACCTGAACAACCTGCAACTGATTTTTCAGATCATACAATTATATCAAACTTTAAAGGATGACAAACAGATAGACTCAAACATGGCACGTTACTACGTTGATCTGGAATTGCATAGTACATAGCCAGATATGAGTGAGCTGAAGGCCAAAGCCGCAAATGAAAGGAAGGACAATGCTACAGAGGCGCTTGCCATATCAGGAAATTTGTCCTTGCCCCAATTGGACTGCCAATCATCAATGCGAGTGGCAGCAGAAGATGATGCTGATATCAGAAGATATGTTACCACCTGTCATTTAGAAAAATAATAATTTTTAAACATAAATTACGAGTATCAATACAAGCTCTCCACACGTTTAGGCATGAAATCAGTAGTTGCCTACAGTTCTGGTCTAATCACCAAGAAAATGAAGCTCCATATGGACCAGGTACCAGCTTGGCTAAACAAGTATAAAATGTGCTCTGGTTCCTTATTCAACCTAAGAAAAAATTATATTGCCTGTAGATATGACCTAAAATTGTTTATTTAGTTGCATTAAAACTTAGTCATGTCCCCTAAAATGTGGATATTTCATATCAGCTTTAAAGCAACAGCTAATTATCAATAAACGAAAAACGTCTCAGCTACTAAGTATGATATTACACAAATTAATTACCACCTGATAAGTTTATGTAGTTGGGTCTAAAAAGGACCCTTGCTGGTATATCCTCGGGATCTCGCTCCTGGAACCACTTGGTGAGGGGGCTTGTGGGGGTGGAGACAGTAAGGTTGTGTACATTAAAGCAATAACTTTCACGAAAGAAAAGGAACTTCACATAAAGAAATGTGAACTGAAGTACGCATTCTTCAAAGCCCATTTCATGATTATTTCACAAACATCTTCGTCCATTTTAAAATATAAAAAATAATCCATGCTAACACTTTATATAAAACTGTGATAGCCTATTGCTTCTGTTTGAAGATCAAAATAATTGTATCTGCATGCATTGCTTTTGTAAATACACAGGTGCAGGAAAGTTTGTCAAACCATAATTCATAAGTTGGTAACCTTCTTAATTGTTAAATATTGGTTCTTAAAACTAAATTAACTAAACCTGAATATACATCAAGAACCAATAAATAAACTAGCTATTTGTAAACAGATTGCAGAAAACGGAACGTAAATATAGAAAATTGCCAAAGGACCTCACCAGAAAAACCAACAAAAGAAACAACATTTCAATTGAATTTGTATCTCAATAAGTTTTAACCCTATAATAACTCTTTACCGCCCAAGAGAATTACCAAATCCATAAAGGTGTATTCAATGGAAAAAGGAGTTCTGAATGTGTACAAACTATCATCTGCCATATACTCTTTGCAATCCCTATTGTACTTCATTTTTTCACTTTCATATCTTCCATACAGATTCAGCTAGCCATTAGGAGAGTTCTAGTCATTTTAGCCTTTCGGAATTTAGAGGATACACAAAACAAAGCCTATTGGAAATGCTTATATGTACAAGATAGCCATGGAAGGAACGTAATCACAGGAATCAGTCTGCTAGTGCAGAGAATGCAAACGAGCTTAGTAACACTTAGATTCAGGAAGGACTGGCATTAATGTAATCACATATCTATTTGTTTGATTTTTAATAAGGGCTCAGTATTGGTCTAATGGGAGAAACTTACCCTTAAGATAAATGTAAAAAAAGGAACTTGTGCTTATGGAAGGCATATAGCCGAGGATAGGTAAAATTTAGGGCTCAAAAGGAGTATGCCACAAAAAAGGTGATTCTACAGTTGGATGGTCCTGTTAGTATTTTCCAGCCAGTGAAAGTTAGCAATTAATAGGCACCTAGATCATAAAGGATAATTCCTCCAACCTTGCAGGAATATTTTTGAGTGAATTCTATTGACAAATAAACATTTTTATGGGGTATATGATTCCTCTCCATCCCTTTTCTGTTCATTTTACTTAGAGTTAGATAGCTACAACAGTCTTCACCAGGCTAGTACAAAATCATCACCACCATCAAACAATTTTTTCCCCTCAATCAAAGGGCTTAATATCATACTTAATAAGCCAAACTTCCACTACCCCCAAAAGAGAAGAAGTCAGAAGTTCTAAAAGCTTAAAACAATTATGGAACCTAACCATGAAATATGCATGTATAAAGATAATAAATCTTATATTTATTATTTTGCTATAAACAACATGTATTAGTGTAATTGGATGAACCAACTTGCCTGATCAAGGGCAAAATCAAACATGTAGCGCAAATGATGTTGCACGATGTTCTTGCCGGTGGCAGATTGGTAGGCTAAATCGAATGCCTGAGCTGCTGAATACACAAATCCAATGACATTCACTGACATACAGTACCTGCAACGTTATTCACCTACCAATATTATCATTCATAACTATACTACCTGCCTAACACATTTATTCATTGCTCTGAAATATTGAACTTAATGCGCTGCAGAATTAATTCAGTCAATGTAAGGAGAACAAACGACAAACCTGAACTCCTTGTAACGTTCAAAAGAATCCAGAGCCCAACCCTTATTCCTATCAGCTGCCATAACAGAAAATGAAACCAAACAAGACAAAAACCCAAAAATCCTAAAACCTAAACCCGCTTTCTTTACCATCGCATCCCTCCTCACTTTTCTTAAAATCGACAACTGTGGCCTTCCTCTCTGCCGACGGTTGCCGCTGTCTTCACCTTCCTTAATACTAGCTGTACCATCTCCGACAAACAGATCCGCTTTCACCAAAGCCAGTGGCTCCTCCTTGATAAACTTCTTCACCACCGCTTCCGGTATCGGAGGTTTTTCCGGCGGACTCCCCGTCGGAGCTGCAGAAGGCTTAGTATCCTCCATATTTAAGGACTCATGAGGAAGAGAAATTTGATCAGAGGAAATTGACGACCTCGTCGGAGATTCCACCGGCGGTGAAGATACTTTAGTAGCTGTAGAATCTCTATTAACAGTAGCAGTAGTAGAATCAATCTTACTAACTTTATGTTCTCCACACTTACTAAAATCATCTGAATCGGAGGAAATTGATGACCTCGGCTGAGATTGCGCCTTAGTAGAATCGCCATTGACGGTAGAGGGATTAGTAGCTTTATCTGTTTGGAACTTAGTGGAATGATCAGAATCGGAGCCGCTATGAAAACGAGCTGGGGAGGAGAAAGTAATAGCTTTCTCAGGTTCAGAATCAGTAGAATCTGAATCAGAGAGGGAGAGATGCTGCTGTTCATTCTCCATAGCCGTTTGCAGAGTCTGCTTGGTATGATTCAATTCCATGAAGAAGAAACAGAACACTGCTGCTACAAAAATGGGATTGGGTGTATGAAAATGGATTGAAACGGAAAATAGAATAATGAATGGAAGTTGAAAGATGAGGTCTCTACGATAATGATAGTTTTGGCGGTTTCCACTTTCGTCTTCCACGTCTGAATTTGGGAAAGCTCTATATTTAGGACTACTACTAAATACGAGTAGAGTATTCAAAAAAATTGTGATCGAAAAATTTAAATAAATTATAACGTTTTCGTGACTTAAAAGTAAATAAATATTCTAAAAATTAGATTGTTATAGCAAATATAAAATTATATAAAAAAAAATTTAACTAAACAAAAAGAAAGATGAGTCACATGCCATTTATCCTAATTTTTCAGACAAAATTACAGGAATACCTTTTTTTTTTTCAAAACGGAGAAAATAAAGAAAGACGTATTTAGAAACGGTACAAAGTATACTCGAAGCATCCTTCGTTAATTAGTACTAAAAGATTATGAGTTGACAGATTAACTTGTCAATACGATTCCTCGAGTTATTGAACAATTATTACGCAATTTCTACCTCCCTGTGTACTTATAGAACATTAGTTGATTATCAAAGAAAAGTTGCAGCCTGATAACAAATATACAAATTAGTGACAATTGAATGATATTTTGATACTAAATAAAAAATAAATGATACTTCATAGCAATATCCTAAACTTAGGTGACCGTTTAGGAAATTGAATGAAATTTCTGATCACTAATAACCGGTATCTAGATTTGTAAATCTTAGCCACTATTACATGCATATCTCGCAATTTCACATTGATGTTTACAGACCTAACTAAACAGAGACGAATTTAGAGCTAGTTCAGAAAGTACCCGTTATTCTCAACTTGTATTACGTATACAAATGCAAGGATATTGTACATATAAACGATCACAACTCTTTTGAAGGCCAATGACACTTTTAACTTCTGGATTGCAACTAAGTTTCTGAAAAGTTGGTGCAAATGAAAGTGGTGAAACATTCTCACAAGCCTGAGAAGTATTCGCGAGCTTCATAATACCGATCCAACACTACGTTGAAGAGTGGGTGAACCTGTTCCAACAGACATTTGGAATAAGGACCAAATACATCCCTGGGTAATGGTGGAGAATCAGCTTCGTCGGTCCAGCTATACTGAGCAATTGAAAGACCACTTAAACAGTAACACGTATGGTAGTAGTCTCTACCCTTCCCAGGTTTGTCTCTGAAACCACCTACTTCAATCTACATCCACAACATTATATTAGAATCTTGAAAAAGATCTAAAAGCAACTGCCAAAAGAACCTAAACACTAATATCTTGGTGAGTCGCAGCATCTGATATTTAAAACCCACTTAACTTGCTTTTTCCCTTGGAAGAATGAATAACTAGTTATCAATTATACACAAGAAAATTGAACTCTGATTATGAAAAGAATGCAAAATAAAGCTGTTGAATCCGACACCAATTAAGAGGATGATTAGTACACGACTTCATGTTGCCAAACAAATTCAAAAAAGAACATTATATCAAATACACATGCCTTTTAAAGGCTCTTGAATTTATATGTTAATGGAGAAATAATGATGCCCAGCAGATGAATGATATTCAAGATGTTCTAACAGAAACGGTGTGGTTTTAGTGATGCT
The DNA here is from genome assembly GCF_001406875.1 of Solanum pennellii. Lineage (NCBI taxonomy): Eukaryota > Viridiplantae > Streptophyta > Magnoliopsida > Solanales > Solanaceae > Solanum > Solanum pennellii. Next base: position 53,608,288 of record NC_028638.1, read on the forward strand.
CCAAAATCAGACAACAATTCCATCTTCAGACGAGATTAGGAGAGAAACCCGATAAAATTTACTTATTTCTTTAAACTATGTAGGGCCTAGAAGCTCAAATAAACCAGTTTCTCATATGCATTTTCAGTGATGTTACAAATTTTAGAAACAAAATCTTAGCTTCTACGATTATAATTTTCTTGAGATATTTTCTTTATCCCTTATTTTCCAGCTTGTGCTGCTGTGCATATGCATTACAATCCTACACCAAAGCAAGGGACATGCAAGAGTGAACAGGGATCTTCAGAATATATTTTCTCGAAAATTTAAGCACCTGGGAGCAAAGAAGCACATATTGCTGCAGATACATGCTGTCAAAGAGAGGCCTCATAGCTATGGGTCGGTCGATAAACTCATATCCAGTATCTGCTATTTTTGGGCTATGAGAAGCATTTTCTTGACCAGCACCTAAGAAAAATGAAATGATGTGATTAGAAAGTAATTGTGATAAGACCTAAAAGAAAGAGAGAGCTAGACAACACAAAGAATCTGGATAGAAATATTAGGAGCTGTCAGAGTTTCAAACTTCCAATGAAATGCTCTACTAAACTATCTCGGTACACCGTCAAATGGACAAATGGATCAGAGTAAGGGACATACAACCCATTTTGATAATCCAACTTTCACATATACATTGTTTGAAGAATCCAACATATGGTAACTATTTAAGGTGAAGTTCAGCTGATAGCACTATAGGTTACTAACTACCTGACCATTTGGAGATATCAAGTTTATATACATTCCCAGTGCCACTTATGTGACAAGAGAAGTGCTTTAAGATGGAACATATTCTTTTCATCCTTCATTTATTAAATTCCACCCGCTGGACTCCGTTATAACATGATATGCTCTATTTAATTCAGATCCAAGGACAACGTTGAATAGCACTGCAACAAACAGACCAGTGAATCATACAGGAGTACTTTCTTTTTGGCCTTTTGAACTATTGTTCCTCAAATTGATATACCTTCTTGTCCAAGAGGGAAAGTATCCTGAACATGGGAGGATGTCCCTTCCAAATGCTCTTCTTCATCAGATAACTCTGACTCTGAAGAATCATCAGCACTTTCTGTACTGAGGTCATTTGACAGCCCTAGTTGTTCATGGACTACCAAATTTAGTCTTTGTATAAGAAACACTACCGCGCCCTGATCAATCAAAGTCATCTTTAGCTCAGTAATAATTAAACTGGAAATGGAAGAGTTCAGGACATAAAGGTAAAACTGGTAGTCACCTGCCAAAAGGAATAGCAGCCATCGACTAATTTATTTGTCCTGCCTTGAAATCCACCTTCGACCCCTTGTCTAAATACCACCCAATCCTAAAGATCCATAATCACAATACATCATCTCCATCAATACCGTCAGATGATCCAGATTTAAGTAACATCAATTCAACAACTTGATAGAACTCAACTTGGGAAGAGTTATTAAAAAAGCAACAGAATGGAACTGCTAAGAGAAGTAAAGAGACTAAGAGGAAGTCATGTAGAGATACTACTATACGAAAGATACTTGGAAGGAAAAGGAACTAATACGTTCATTAATAATCTACCCCCAACAATCCCAGGAATGCAGCAGCAGAACCTGGTGCAGCTCTACAAAATGAACCAGCGTCAAAACCAAAATTAAAGGCCAGAAGGCCATTCCTGAGTTCCTAGATATCCTCCTATCCACCATACAAAAAGGTGGTGTATTAGCAAAAATAATGCATGCATTAATTATATGTATTAGTAGTACCTTGTTTAGTGCATTTTTTCATGCTATGTATGACTAATTATACACACTATTCTATTGTGTATTGAAGAGTGTATTACTAATACCATGGATTTCTTGGTATTAGTGATGCAAAGGATTTAATACGTGCATTAATATGGTTATCTTTTCCACCATAATTGTGAAGGCTACTTTTGTAAATATATATTTTATATAATACACACTATTTTTAATATACCAAACCAAACAATGCATAACTAATACAAGTATAACTAATGCTTGCATTACTAACACAATCTATTAGGTATTATTTTTATATGCTCTAACAAACGACCCGTAAGTGTTAAGATTTTGTTCTAATTTTCATAGCTTATTTGAAATTTATTTTTTTTAGGGGAAAAGGACAGATATACCCTCGAACTATTGTAAATGGTATGCAAATACCATCCATCATACTTTTGGGATATTGGTGCCCCTGTCGTCCAAAAAATAGAGCATATATACCCTTTATACTAACTGACATACACGTGTTATAATCTTATCCACCGATACAACATTTATTGACGAATAAGATTGGACCACGTGTCTGAGTGAATGGCATATATGTTCTAGTTTATGGAAGACAGGGGCACCAATGTCCCAAAAGTATAACGGAGGATATCTGCATACCATTTACGATAGTTCGGGGGTATATTTTAACATTTTTCCCTTTTTTTCTAAAAGAAGAGACAAAACAGTACTACAAATGTTTTACTTTTCATGAAAGGAAAATAATTTTTTTTTCATATTTGGTTTATTTTTTCCTTAAAGAAAAAGTTAGGAGATCTATATATTGAAAATCCCTATTCTCATAAGTCATCACAAAACAACACTAGAATCCACAATGTACTCGTTTTAGAGACTTTTCTTTATGGAGAGATTGTATTTTATTTTTATGACAAGGGAAACCTGCAGCCGCTACCCTTTGGGTGCACACGGGGTTAAAATCCCGCTCCTATGCAATAGCTCGCAAACCACATGGGAGAGGTAACCCGCACTAGGCAAGCCTGGTGCGACGAGCTCGACCCAGAAGGCAAACCCCTTGCTTTCGCTGGCAAGGGGTTTCGAGCTTGAGACCTCTAACATGAAACTCCCAAGCTCAAACCACTGGCCCACCTCGAAGGATTATGGGGAGATTTTTTCTAAACAATTTTAATGTTTTAAATTAGTTTTTAGTATGTAGGTCAATTGACCAAATTCTATATAATAATATTTTAATTTTTAGTATAAGTTTTTGTCATCTAATTTATCAACATCTTGATTTGCAATTGTAAACTTCGACATGACGCCTTAATCACTTTCGAACCCAACACCAAGCTCCCCACGCATAGCGTGGTCCAAGGAAGGGTCGGACCACAAGGTAATAAAAAGCATTCAAAAGTTTAATACTCCAACATCCCCAATAAGGACAACCACCAAAATGTTGCATGTTATTTCCCAATTGTTTATCATCTAATTCACTTTTTCCCATATGCTAACTTTTCCAGTGCATCAAAGTTATTTCCAATTTATTCACTTTTGATTCCTAAATATCCAACAAAAAGTTGTATCTGTAAAAATAAAATAGCCTACCATCATAAAACCAATGATTTTTATTTATTTTTTTGGATTATGGCTTATCACCTTAAGTACTAGAATAATCTCCTGTACTCAGTAATCACAGCACTAAAATGTTTTTCCAGTTCTTCAATTGCCAGCTGAGATTCAGCTCATCTCTACGTTCTTTTTGTTCTCCTTTACATTTTATGAGAAGCAACAAAAAAGCAATGTGGAACATTTGTGAAGACAAACTAAAATGCAACTATTATAACAATCTTGTTTCAGTTTCATTTAATCAGTCATGAAGGCCAGTAACAAAAAAGAAATGATAATATCCCATTTCATGACAGTGAGAGTAATGCCATAGTCCTGTAACTCTGATGCTAAAAAAAGAGAGTACACACACACATGATTATCTTAGCAACACTCATCAGTCCCCAACAGAGTCCTAAAGCAACTTACAATTAAACCTGGCAAGTCCAATCGATTCACTTCGTTGATCAGAATCATTGCAGCCAACCCACAGAAAGTATACCTAGAAAATGAGTTAAATGTAAAGGGCTTCAGTAACATCATAAGCTGAGAAGTGATAGTTCTACTACGGCAACTAACATTGAAAGAGAACTATAAGAAAAAGAGCGAAACAAGATTAGAAAGATGAGAATATCTCCAACGTGAGACTTACCCACCATGAGCTTCAGAACCTGGTTCGCCAGCAATTCCACCTTCATAAGTCTGACAACTGAAGCAAAAATGGAGAACAGCTTAGGAAAGGCTTATCCATGAAAATACATTCTTAATGATTTCAAACAAAAAATGAGAGACATTAAGGAAAAGAAAGATCTGCCACCTGCTTCTTATCTTGTATTTCTGACACTAAATAGAATAAATTCTTATTTATCCTAGCTAAATAATTCTTATGATGAGACTAGGATTAAATCAAGAACTTCAGAGAACAAGAATGAGAACAAACTAGAATAAAAGAATAGTTCCTTCATCAATTTTTATTCAAGGACTTTCAACTTTCTCAGATGGCAAGAATTAGGAAACATCACTTATCTCTCATATTTTAATCCCGGACAAATGGAGGCTGTCATCAACTCAGAGCCATGAATATTCAAACATAACATCGTTCTGAAATGATACTTGGAAAATTGTTCTCTTTCCAATGGGATTGAATCTCAAAGAAACCCTTCAATGCAACTAAAGTACCAGCCTCGGTCATGCATTTAGTATGTATAATTAACTAGTCAACATGCACTGACTAGTTGGTGACAGTAATATGAATACTCCAAATCCATTACTTTGTGTCATCCCAATACTCAATATTTTGTCTTTAAGATATATTAGTTCTTAAAATCTCACAGCTGCTCTGCCATAAACATATAACTTACCACACAAAAGGACCTCTGGCAAACACAACCTAATGTAAGTTTAACAACAACTAATCCTTTTCTTTTCCTTAATCTCAACTAATTGATGTAATGGCTTTTGGGTGATTGTAGGTCTTTAAACAGTTTTTCTTCATGTAATTTAGAATCTACCTCGTTGCGTTTATAGCAACTTCAATTATTCCAGTATTGTACCTAGTCTGGTATATTCGAAGGTTAATGTAAACATGATTAAACCATTTCGACAAATCTTCACTCATGATCCTCTATGCGTGCTATCTTGTTGCGTCTTTTGTTGGAGGTGAGCATTTCCAATCTGATTTTCAAGCTTGTATGACCAAATATCCATATTAACATCTATAATTCATGACAGTTAACTAGTGAACATGTTGGGTTTTATAGAAAACAATCACTCACATATTATCGCTAGTTTCACAACCATTTGTAATATAACTTGCTTTCCTTTCTGATAGTTATCTTTTTATCAGATTACACTCCTCTAAAACTCCCAAATTTCTGCCATGCTCTTTTAATTTTATATGTTACATCAGCATCATCATCTATCGTGTAATTCTCTTGGAAGACAACTACACTAGTAAATCAAAAAGAGATATTACAGCTTAAGTATGAATACGGAATACATAAAGAGAGAGTTGAATAAGCTGTAGCAGATGAGTGCGCATCTCAAACCAACCTTAGGATGTAATTTCCAACACCATGAATCAGCTCGTCATCCACAATGTTTAATATATTTGCAACCTAAGAAACTAATGTATCAATTAACATGAAAGCACATTATTCCAAAGACAATTAAGAAGAAAAACGTCAAACTTGAGAATGTAACATGCAAGAAATGTGTATGTAATAAAGTATAAAATATCTATACGATTTGCAAGAGAGGCGTGTATCAGAAGGCTTTGATTGCCTCGTGAATGAAATTCGGGAAATGTTTGAATCTAATTTATTTTCAAAAAACTAAAGAGACGGTTAAGTTTTTCACATATTTTTAATTTTTTTTATGACAAGGGAAACCCGCAGCCACTACCCTTTGGGTGCGCACAGGGTAAAACCCCCGCTCCTATGCAATAGCTCGCAAACCACATAAGAGAGGTAAGCCGCACTAGGCAAGCCCGGTGCGACGAGCTCAAACAAGAAAGCAAAACCCCTTACTTTCGTTGGCAAGGGGTTTCGAACTTGAGACCTTCAACATGGAAGTCCCAAGCCCAAGCCACTAGGCCACCCCGAAGGATAAGTTTCACATACGTAGCTTGCATGATTCATCAATAAGAAAATTATATTTGCTTAAAGCTTATCTCAGAGTCTTCCATCCAAGTGCAGCAAAATAATGAAAATATGACCAGAACTCAGATCACAAGGAGATCACACTTACAGAAATGGCAGTATAACAGGCACGAACATCTACTTCTCCACCATCGTGCATCCTGCAGATAATATTTGAAGTTTGAACTTAGCAAAGATGGGAAGTGGCAAGTCATTATTGAGGAAACTTGAATATTGAAAGAAAATGCTAGAAACAAGTGATCTCTCAGATGCTGTTCGTTAAATACACTTGGATCTACAAACTCAACAATACACACACAAATATTTATACATTTACAGATCAGGGTAAAAGTGTCAACTACAGTGCTAGTTCACCCAAAAGTCTAGTTCTCCTCAGAAGGAAAACATAACAAAATTAGCAGGTAGGATTAATCAGGGGAATCAGTAGTAATGGAAAACATTAGCACATACAACAGAGAGATGGCAAATTTAAAATGGATAAACAAGTTACAAATAGAAAGAAAAGCACCTAGATTTTTTTTAGAAACTGATAGTAGATAAATACAGCAGACTAGGAATGAGATACAAGGGAAGACATGAATTGGGGAGCTGATCAAATAATGTAAACAAACAAGTAGAAAGCATCCTACCTGAATCCACCACTTGCGTCTTTCATTCGCAGCAAAAATGTGTACAACTTTTCTCTGAGGCATATTACTAGATCAATGTCAACACTCAACAGGAATGAACAATAGATAAGACACCAACAAAAACATACTATAGCTTGTGCACCTATTAATTGATGACAGAGCTTCAGGTTTGCCCAAAGTTATAAGTGAATTGACTGCAGCATAAGTAGTTGCAAGATGAGGCATCTGAAAAAAGCAATACAATACAAATATTACTTCAAAGAACCTTAATGATAAGAAGCACAAGAACTGTATAAAATTAACAGGTTGACCAGAATAAACGAAGCTTGGAACTGTTAAATTTGTGATTCTAAAAGAAACAGAAAAAGAGTTTCAAGCTAACTTATAAAAGAACGAGGAACCAGGCCAATAGTCTTTTTTTTTAATGACAAGGGTAAAACCCCGCTCCTATGCAATAGCTCGCAAACCACATAGGAGAGGTAACCCGCACCATGCGAGCTCGTCCCAGAAGGCAAACCCCTTGCTTTCGCTGGCAAGGCGTTTCCGTTTCGAACTGGATACCTCCAACGTGGAAGTCCCAAGCTCAAACTACTGACCATGCCAATAGTTAAATGCATATTTATCAATACAGATGACTATTTCCCTCTAATAGAATTATCTTTTAATTATAAGTCCTCCAACAGAATTATAGAGTTAACAAATTTACAATATTCAAATCAACCATCATCACAAAATAAAGCAGCATACTGCATATTAAAAACAATTGAAGACATCAGATAATCAAACTCCATGTGAAAATAAGCATGAAGAATCTGACACAAATCTGATTTAACGGCACTAAGACTGGAGTGGGAGAATTTGACTTGCCTGACCAGGTCCACCTCCATAGCCACCATCTTTATCCTGTGAGGAAGGTAACAGTAAACAACACATGAAACTAAATCTTACCGCATTTTATTGAACGAGAAGTCCAAAAACAAATTAGCTAGAATAGCAGGCAAGAAAAAAATAAGGACAGTTACACCAGTATTCTGGAAAGGTGGATGATTAAACATATCATAAATACAATAAATTATCTTTTAAGCAAATATGGTAATAACAATAATTTGGGATGACATTCTACTCACCATGTATATCACATTTCTATAACTAGGCTCAAATATCACTTCGGAATCTTTTCTCCATGCATCATTACTAGTCACTCCTAAACACAATCAATCATGTGCACTGGTCTATAACTCTTTATGATTACAATGTCTAAGCAATAGTACAGAGATGAATACAAGTAGTCCCAATTTTAGTTCATAAGAACCACAATAAAGTCCTTGGTAGAAAGCCTCTTGAAGTTTGTTATAAAGTCTACCATATCTTTGAGAAGTCTACAGAGACTTTTGAGTTTTGTACGGTAGTTGAAGCCTATTAAAGTTGTCATCCCTAAGCAAGACGTAACTGGGCGCTTAGAATATAGCATGTACTTTAGTAGTAGCCTTTTCTGCTTAGAACACTTGTCTTCAAATATCTGTTTGGCCATAGATATTCAATCAAATTTTGAAAATCTGTCTTCAAAAAAATATCAAGTTCCAAAAGCTGGTCCAGACCAGTTTTGGGAGAAATTCACTTTTACTCACAAAAGTTTCAAATTTTCCAAGTAATATGCATGTATAAACACAACTTCAAGTTCCAAAAATCAAAATTTCAAAAACTCAAATTTTCAGGTTTTAACTTCAAAATCTGAGAGGTAAAACAATTTCTCTAAGTTCAATGCTTCAAACCCACTTTTATCACCACAAGAAACTCCTGCTCAATATGTAAAAAAAGCCTGCTGTTATATATATCATGCTCTTGTAGCACAGTATGGTCCTAAAACAAACAAAAAAGGTGATTCATTACACATAAGTTTTCCTCAGTGAAAGTGATCCTATTAGCTTGCTCTGAACCCACCCTAAAAACAAATACACTAAATCCCTACACAATTCTTTTTAAAGATAGACATAGATACATAACCAGCAGAATACAAAATGAACAAACCTGGCAACGGGTCAGAAAGTCAATTGCATCATTTTCCAGTTTGCCACCAATAGATTCTCCCAACAAAGCGATTGAATGAAGTATCCAGTAGCAAAGCCATGGTCGACTAGAAAGAAAAACTTAAGTAAGGCATAGAAATAGTTGATGTTAACAAAATAGCCTTTGGTTTCATTGGACTAGAATAGATGCCAAGATCCCATCTTGATGAACACATTGTCCAAACTTTTATATTATGTTGGTGAGGTATGGGAAAGGGAACCAAAGGGCATGACTTAATGAAGTTTGAATGGACATTGGGAATGGGAGACCACAGAATTCTTCCCCTCACGTTCTATTGTTGAACCCATTATATTTATAAAATTTATGCTTTCATATATACTATTTATTGTAATTCCATGGAAACTTTACACACAGATTTATGCCCAACATTGAATTTTATTGGGTTCAGATGAACCTGATACACCACAGTTCCATACCCCATGGTAGATAGCACATGTGCTAGTGAGAGATAGCATGTTTCAATCCATTAGTCGAGGTATGAGCAAGTTGGTTGGACAACATTGTGATCCCCCACAAGAAAATGGAAAAGAAGAAAACCTTAGTGTGTCCTACACTGACAAGATTAGTCATTATGAAACTTATACCAATCCAAATATGTTGTATGTAACTAATCATTGGAGAGAGCTTTATTTTTATTTTTTGTAACTACGGAGTGCTCAACTCGATTATTTCCACGTGGTACGTCCTACCTCCCACTAGCACAGATAGTGGGTAACTCTGTCCCTCAATACTTGGACAGTATAAGAACTTGGGAAGAACTCACCTAACCTTTTGCCTTTGAATTTGAGACCTCGTGATTCTCGACCTAGTTCATTAACCACTAGACTGCACTCTTGGGTGGATGCTTGGAGAGAGTTTATTTGAAGGTCAATATTCATCCACGTTAGCTTGTTTAGCTCTTTCCTCTCGTTACTATAGATTCGTCTATTGAAAGCTCAATCTCAACTCTCTCACTAAGATTGAAATCTTGCAAACAATGTTCTTTTCTTCCTAAAAAGTCACTCAATCAATCAATAGACTAGCTCCCAAATTAGTTAAGATCATCTATATAAAGTTATTTTAACTAAGATATTACTTCATTCAAGTCAATTCCATTCCAATACTAAATAATTTTCCTTTTAAAGCACGTTAATTCATAATACGAAATTTTAATTTTGTTTTCCAATTAGCCACCAGTTAAAATTGGAATCTTCAACATTACAAGTGAACTAGTGGTGAGAAACGATCAAAGATAGAGGGAACTTACCTGGCATCCAAAACGGAAAACGACGGACCAAGTTTTCTGAGACCTTGGCTAAGATAACCGAAGTGTTTGTCACGTTCGATCTCTATGCTTTATAACAGAAAGAAAGAAAGAAATCAACACAAAATAAGTTGATGAATAAAGGAATAAGAACCCTAGAAATTGAAAAAGGTTGAGAGCTAACAGGTCGGACGGGGAGTTGGGGGAAATGCTGTAGAAATAATCGTATATCTCTCGGACTCGACGCTCCACCACCCATTGATCTTCCAGCGTCTTCGTCACTTTCCTCGACTCCATTTTTTCACTACAACCGGTTACTACTCTTGACTGTAAATTCGTCAGCGACAAATCAACGCTCGTTTACTCTTTCTGCGACAACTGGAGAATTAGTACTAGGTTTAAAATGGTACTCTAATTATATAGCTAGTGGATTTACTTAGTAATTATTTTTTTTAAAAAAAAATTAGTCTTTCAACTTTACGCATGTAGTTTCTTAGCTATATTTAAAAATTTTAATTTTTGTCTTAAATCATTCTTTAATACAAAAGTTTAGGTTTGTATTAGCAGAACTTTTCGTCAAATTAAATTTTTGCCCAATTTTTAAGTTGTTTCTCTATTTCGCTATTTTTTCTTCAAATTACTCTTCTAACGTAAAGAGCAATAACTTCAACGATTCAAAATGAAAATAATGAAAAACATGATTAATTTCTAATTTTATTTGGTAAAAGATTAAATGAGCATATAATTATTGTTAATGAATTTGCTAATCAATGCAAATTTTTAAAATTTTATTTTCATACTAGAATAATGAAATTGATCTATTTAAAAAAAAAGTTTTCTTTTTTTACAAATCTACCATTTTATAAATTTCATCTTCTGTAAAATTAAACATTCAATAAATTCATCAGAATACAACGTACAAACTTCAAATTTAACGGGTAGGAATTTAGTTTAGCATATTCAAATCATTAATAGCAATAATACTTTTCATTTTATCCTCTATTGAATAAAATTATGATATATCTTTTCATTCTTCGTAGTTTTCTTTTAAATTGTTGAGGTTAAAGTTCTTGCATAAGAGAATTTGAAGAAAAAGTAGCGGAGAGAAAAAAAATGGCTAAAGAATTTAATTTTTTGAGGCATGAATTCCGTTAATCTAAATCTAAGTTATTTCCATTAAAATGAACATAATCCGAATTTGAGAAGTTATAGAAATATTTAAAGAACTAAAACCGATAAATATATAATTAAGAAACTAAAATAGATAAATGTATAGTTAAAAGATCATATATGATAAATCTTATGAAAAGACTAATCTAATGAGTGTATAATTAAAAAATCATGATAGATTTTACTGTTATAATTGAGGGACTATTTATGACTATTTCTCGCGATAACTGTTTTGTTCATGTTCTTTTTTTTTCCCGCTGACTTTTCGTCATTTGAAGTTACTTTCACATATAGCAAACACAAAATTCATATATGTATACTATAACAAAATTTGCATAATTGTGTTCCATAGCAAACATATATATTTATAATTCGCTATACATATACAATTGAAGTGAATTGTATAAACGATAAAGAGAGAAATTATATAAAATTTGAATTTGTATAAAACGAGAAAGACAAAAGAGACTTGGCCAGGGAAATACTTGTATTGTATAATTATAAGTGTATAGGACAATTACGTACAATCTGAATTTGTATAAAATGAGAAAGAGAGAAAGGCAAAAAAGACTTAGGCAGGGAGTATACAACTGAATTGAGTTGTATGAAATGAGCAAGAGAGAAATCATATACAATTTGAATTTGTATAAAACGAGAAAGAGAGAAAGGCAAAATAAACTAGGCAGGGAGTATTTTTATTGTATAATTATAAGTGTATAGGACGAAAATATATGTATTTGCATGTGTATATACAATTTTCTCTCGCTTTATACAAACAGAAACACAACTTATACACTTCGTTTCTGTATGTATAAGCGAGGGTGGCGAGCGAGATTAACAGAGTGGCAAGCGAGATCTGGGAGAGGGTAGAGAGGGGAATGGAAATACATGTATTTATATAATTTTCTTTAGCTCTATACAAACACAGATGCATTTTATTCATTTGTGTTTGTAAAAAAGTGAGAGAGGCGAGCGAGACTGCTACCAAATGAGAGTGGCGAGCGCGATTCCACCAAGGAGAATGACGAAAATAGCTATAGTTTGCTATAAGATACAATTAAATCAAAGTATATTTCTAGCATTTAATTTGATTAATAATTTGCTATTGTATACAATTTCTTTTTCAAGTTTGATTCTTTTAACCTTTATCTTCCTTCGGCTGATCCCTTTTGGAGGCTCATTATCTCTAGTTTCCGGGTTGTCTAGTCCATCATGTTACGATCCCAGCCCTACCCAAATCATAATTAAAGATTATAATTATAATTTAGGTATTTATTATCTACAGCAATAATTTTATAGAGGAGAGATGCGAACAGACATTTTGAGAGGTGCTAGAGAAAGGATGAATACATGTTATATCAACAAGTGATCGGAGAAGGTTCTAGTAATGTCGGTGCGAGGCTATAGTTATCATTTTGCACAAGCTTCAGAAGAAAGAGAGTGATACATACAGGTTGATACAATTATATCACTTATATACATTCACTATTATATCACTTGTACTCATATTGATACAAAAGATACATAAATACATTGATATAGAAAAATACAAGTTCTATCATATATGTTGATGCAATTGATAAAGTTGATACTAAGTATTTTCTTTTAAATTTATTGTATCCATTTATTATGTAATGTATAATATAATTGATATAGATACACAAAAACACTAAAGGAAGGACTATTACGTCAAGGATTTTCAGAGAAAAAATAGAGGAAATACATACTTATCAACCACAAAAATGTGTATTAAGAAGGAATACAATTCATATAAACACAAGTTTTATTTTATTTTGAAAAAAGGGAAAATGCACAAGGACATCCTCAATCTATGCCCGAAATTTCAGAAACACACTTATACTGTACTAAGGTCCTGTTGCCCCCCTAAACTAATTTTATAAGTAATTTTCTACCCCTTTTCAACCTACGTGGCACTAGTTTGAAAAAAAGTCAACCAGCGTTGGACCCACGTAGGCCGAAAAGGGGTAGAAATTATTAATAAAATAAGTTCAGGGGTTAACAGGACCTTAGTATAATATAAGTGTGTCTCTGAGATTTCATTATCCCTAAAAAAAATATAAAATAAAAAGATCGGATAAAGCTAGAGCAAAAGGAGGAGTAGGAAGAGAGACCAGAGACATGCTAGAAAAAGTGATGTTCAATAATAAATTATAATAGTAATTTCTTAAAAGAATAATTATGTATAGTAAATATATAGCAAATGTTTGTTATACTTCTATTAACAAAATGCTTAATAACTTTAAATTTGACTACTATTAAATTTATTTAGCGTATATTTTTTTGCTTAATTTGATAAAACATCCTATAAATGAAACATATATGTATATTTATTTGATAGACGAGCTAAGTAAAAAGAAAGGGCGAGAGTAGATAGCAACTTGCCAAATTAGCAATCCAGCTCCATGTTGACGTGTTCTAGATTAACTAAGACCTTTCGCATTCGATAATGGAGTGCATTATTAGCTTAATCCATCACGCCTCTTTCCACTTCTTCCATCCTCCCACTAAATTCAAAGCAAATTCTAAATACGATAAATCTGTTTAAAATAAAATAATATATTTTATATTATGTTATTTTATTTTTTAGATATATTATTCTTTTTTAAATAAAATTCAATCAGAAAATTTGACTAGAATTTAGTCAGAATATTTTCCACTATATCATTTTATATTATTATACGTTTTATCCTTTTAATTTTGATAATTATTGATTAAAAATAGAAAAAAAAACAATTTATCTTAAAATAAAAAAAATACTATAAATTTTTAAAATTTCTGATCAATTTACTATTTGGATAGAGCAACAAAAATCTGAGTTGTCATCTGCAAGTTCAGTGTACAAACTACAACATAATTATGTCAAATAACTCACAATTATAGCCCAATTTTAAATTGATTATTTAGCCATCTTGTTATATCATCACGGGCCACTTGGTGTCGGCCGTTCCGACCTACTTCTAGTTCAAAAATGTACATTTCATGGAATTATTGTCTCCCTTATATTACCTTTTTTATTTTCCTAAAATAAAGTTAAATTTCTTGTTTTTTTTATTAAAAAAAACTTTTGACATTTTATGAATTTTAAAACTTATACTTTTTCCGTTTCATTTTATAAATTTTAGTTTGATTGAATGTGAATTTTAAAAACTTAATCATGATTTTTAAATTTATATAATTTTAAACTTTAAATGCATAATATTACGGAATAATTTCAAATTTCGTAGTTTAAAACATATCACGTGGAATGTTAATTATTTTTTAAAAAATAACTAAAACCAAATTAATTTAGATTATTTTTTTAAAATTAAGAAGTAAAAATAGAAGCAGTAGTAGTAAGACGCGAATGAAAATAAATGAAATACTATCCTTTATAGAATCATTGGGCCAACTATATGATTTATTCATTGGGTGCTCTATGTTAATTTTATACAAATACCTATCGATTTCTACATAGATATATATATTTCGTAACGAATTTAATGAGTGCTCGAGCATCCGACGGACACCATATGGGTCTGCCCTGGTCCTTTGGCTTTTGTTTAATTTCTTATTATTATTCAAGTTTTTTGAGAAACTTAAGATAAGCAACAGTGTAATTAATTTAAGCTATCTTTAGATATAATGGAATTACTTCGATAGAAAAAGAACACAAGAATAGTTATCCAATTGTTCTCTCTCTCTCTTTTTTTTTTTTGGAAGGAATTGAATTTCGAAAAATTTATGAGTATATATAATTATAGAATTTATCTTAGAGTTGAGTTTGAAATTTTCATTCTAAATTATTCATAAAAAGTCAAAAATAACTTCAATTTGTACTGATGACCATATACAAACAAATTCAAATTCATTTTTTTTATTTTAAAAATTAAAATTATTTTTTTTCAAATTACACAATGAGATATGACAAACACCTCCATATAATGCCCTTTTGATTTGTTTTTTTTTCTCTAAAATTTCACAATAACATCATATTTCAAATTTAAAAGAACATTGGAGATGTTTTTCTTTTTAAATAAAGTTCTTAATCATTTTATATTTTCTAAAAAATAATTTAAAATAATCACAAAAGATAATAATAAAAATAACATTTTAATTTGATCTTTAAATATCCTACCTAACAGATTTGTCATATATGGACAAGAGCATATAGGAGCATCATGAATGTTGGCTTTTGGACTCCCTTTCTTCATTTTACCCCATAATTTTAACGTTTAATTATTTATTTTATGTATTTTTTTAGCATGTATATTTTTTTTATCGTTTCAATCAAAAAGATATAATAGTCATTTTGTTCGTATAACAACTACCATCAAGAATAAAATAAAATATTTTAATTTTAAAATTTAAGATAAATATTTTTAACAAAAGACAATACATACTTTTTCCGTTTAAAAAAGATTGACTTGGAACAAAATTTAAAAAAAGAAAGAAGACTTTTTAATCTTATGATTCTAATACTAAAATACTCTTTAATCTTGTGATCTTACCACGTGAAAAGTTAAAATTAAAATGTCCCAAAAAAAGAAATAGGTCATTCTTTTTTAAACGAAGCGTGTATTATTTTGAGACCTAGTATGTGAGGTCACATGAGTGAGGATCATAGGTACACGTGTTTCAATTTATATATGCACGCACTTAGATAAATTTAAATTGGAGTTGAAGCAGGTCGCTTCTACTGGGCCTTCGCCCTTTCCTATAAAAAGGCGTTACGTCTCTCCAGTAAGTCATCTCAGCCAACTGGAGTTTATTCTTCTCTCTGTTTTTAGTAAGTACAAACCCTTTGCTGTAAATCCGAAAAAAATTCCGATGGCGATGAGGCGTGTAGCTTCTACAGCAGCTCGTGCTATTGCTTCACCTTCATCCTTAGTTTTTACCAGAGAACTTCAGGTAATTAGCCATTTCTCCTCAATAGCCACTTTTTGTTGCTTTTGTTTTATATGACCTAGTTTTCGCCCTTTGATGAATTATCGGAAAACGGCACGGATCAACTCCAATTCTTCGAGAATCAAGTGAGTTGGAGATTGGAACAGAGGAAACGAAAGGAATTTAACCGTGTAAAGGAAAAAACAAACACACTATATTTGGTGCTCTACCCCTCGTCTCTTCTTTTTGGCTTTTCCCGTACTCTACACACCAAATGAAATGGCTCGGATATGAAAGGGCTACTAACTTTTCAGTTTTCATTACTGCGTCCTTTTTTAAGCTTTCAGTTTTAATTTGCGTGAATATACCTAATTTTTATTAGGGTAGAGTTATATGTTTCAAATTAAATTGCTACCAAGTTAAATGTAAGAATGTTACATAAATTTAGAGACGGCAAGGTTATATACCAAGAAGGTACTCCTTCATCCACAGAGAAACGGTGTCCAGTTCGAGTATGGGCGTGAATCCAGATATAGTTGTATTCCAATGTAGATATCAGACACGAGCGAGAAAAAAAAAAAGGAAGGTTCTATTAATTTGTTATTTTTAGGTTGCTTTTCCTTTAACCGAAAATCTAACCCGGCAGGACCACAACAGCTCTTTTCCGATCATTACTAATGATACTTGCATACTTGAATTTTCACGTGCGATTTCTGATATTTTTATACGGAGTAGGTGAAGAGTGAAATGTTTCACGGGTCTCAAGGACAATGGCAGCAGTGCGTCATTTTCTTTGCATCTTCACGTGCTATATTATTACTTTGTTTATACTAGTTCGACTTGGAAAATCTTTTCATATTCAGTTGTCTGGGGAATAAATAAGATATTTCTTATTTTTTGATTAAAAAAAGAAGAAGATATTTCTTATTTAAAGAAGTGACAAATTGTACTAAACTCATTTACCATGCCTAATATATTCTCCATATATTTCAGGAAAATGGCAATCACGATAGCCTATTATATGTGACAATGATGATTTTTTTTTTAACTATTAATTGTTAGTTTGGACGAAAATGATCAAAGCAAGTATATTGAATAATGCTTATTTCTTGCCAACTGGTGCATCTACGAGATTATAGGAGTTGGATTATAATTTTAGCACATCCAGCTTGCTTATATGACCTTAAAATATTCATGTATATTCTGTCCACTCACCTTTTATTTCTTCATTATTTTACAGGCTTCCCCTGGCCCCAAAAAGATTGTGGGTGTTTTCTACAAAGCAAATGAATATGCTGAAATGAACCCCAACTTTTTGGGCTGTGCAGAAAATGCCTTGGGGATACGTGAATGGTTAGAGTCTAAAGGTCATCAGTACATAGTCACTCCTGACAAAGAAGGACCAGATTGTGGTTAGTTCCTGCTAATCTATAATCTCTCATGTTCTATCCATTATCCCGCTGAAGCCTATGCATTTCTAAAGATAATTTCTTTACCCTTCATGCTTGTACAACTAAACACATCTTAAAAGGAGTATTTTTTCATTTAAAACATGCATATATGTGCTGAAGTATATATGGCTCACGTGAGGAGAATATAACGGTCATAGCAGGAACATTTATTTAGATAAAGAGCAAAGCAAAGTAAACAATATTTGCTTTGTTAGTGTTGGTCCTTTGCTGCTAGTGAATTATGATCAGGACACTGTGAGGTAGTTTCTTGCAGGAGGGAAAAAAAGTGTATTTTACCTTGATATACAGGTGTGCATTTGCAAAACGTCTATACTTCAGGACTCAGGTGTAAGTTGTACTAGTTTGATAAGACTATGGCTAAATTTTGTAATTTAAACAAGGATTTATCAAAGTCGCAGGGGCTTGTTTAGTTGTTGAGTAGAGTGCACACATGGATGCTTTAGTAGTAAAGATTTTCTGATGGATGACATGCTTAGTGTAAATCCTTGCTTATTAGTATCTTTTATCATGAGAAAGAATGGTGCCCTAGTCTGACACACAAACTACTCTGTGTCTTAGTTTTTCACTGTTGAATCCTTTACTATGCTCTATGCAAAGAAATTTCTCCTGAGCTAAAGTTTTTGTGTGTGTCCATCTATAATAGCTTCTTTTTTTTTTTCCATGACTTTCTCTCTGCAGAGCTTGAGAAACACATCCCTGATCTCCATGTGTTGATTTCGACCCCTTT
The DNA here is from genome assembly GCF_001406875.1 of Solanum pennellii. Classification (NCBI taxonomy): domain Eukaryota; kingdom Viridiplantae; phylum Streptophyta; class Magnoliopsida; order Solanales; family Solanaceae; genus Solanum; species Solanum pennellii. Next base: position 53,626,526 of record NC_028638.1, read on the forward strand.
TCATCCTGCCTATGTCACGGCTGAAAGGATCAAGAAGGCAAAAAATCTACAACTTCTGCTGACAGCTGGAATTGGATCAGATCATGTTGATCTGAAAGCTGCTGCTGCTGCTGGATTGACAGTAGCAGAGGTCACTGGAAGCAATACTGTCTCAGTTGCGGAAGATGAACTGATGCGAATCTTAATTCTTGTCCGAAATTTCTTACCTGGACATCGTCAGGTTATCAATGGGGAGTGGAATGTTGCTGGAATTGCGCACAGAGCTTATGATTTGGAAGGCAAGACTGTTGGAACTGTTGGTGCAGGACGTATTGGCAGACTTTTACTCCAAAGATTGAAGCCATTTAACTGTAATCTACTTTACCATGACCGTCTTAAGATGGATTCTGAGCTAGAGAATCAAATTGGAGCAAAGTTTGAGGAAGATCTCGATAAGATGCTTTCGAAATGTGACATAGTGGTCATCAATACGCCTCTTACAGAGAAAACAAAGTAAGGTTTCTGTTTCTGTAATTACACGTCGTAAACCTATACAATAAGATTTATTGACAAAGCTTCTTATATTCGAGTTATTTTAACAATGACTTAATTATGAAATGAACTAAGTAAGCTAAAGTGAATGTTCATTGAGAATGAAATATGATATTTAGCGAAGGGAAGGAGAATCTTTGGTGTCATCGTAATTTTTTGGTATCACTCTAGATCATATATAAAGTAGTTGTATATTTAGATTCCCCGATTGTATTCCCTAAGTTAAGAAATTCTCTTGAGCATCCACCATATACTATGATACATGACTTTGGCTAAGCTCAAAAAGACTATCTCAATGATGGCCCTCCATGGATCCTCCACCTATATAAGCCACGGCTAAAGAAAAATTGCTTGGCCAAGTTGTCTTTCTCCTTTGGCATGATGCAAAAAGCATTTGATATTCTTTCTGTGTGAACCACTGCTACGAGTAATATGCTCTTAGAGATCATGTTTTCTTTTTGTTCTTCCTTTAATTTTCTATTTCAAGATTTGTCATCAGTTAGAGGTCATCGGTAGGATGATAGATGTTCTCAGCAACTTGTGTTGCCAGAATAATATGATTGCCAATGGAGTATTTTTAAGATTCTTGGAGATGTAAGAGTTGTTTCTGTCCATACATCACTCTTCTCATGTCACTAAGGTCATTGATTGTTTCCATGCGCTATATCGCAAATTGCTCACAATTTTAACTATGTGATCCAGAGGAATGTTTGACAAGGAAAGAATTGCAAAGTTGAAGAAGGGAGTTCTAATTGTAAACAATGCTCGAGGAGCAATTATGGACACTCAAGCAGTTGTTGATGCTTGTAACAGCGGTCATATTGCAGGTATTTTAACATAACTAGAACACATCATCCAGAGATGAGCCCTCAGCCTTAATATCAATTGAAACACATCATTATATTTTTTTCTTCAATTCTTGCTTGTTTCTTTTCTTCAATATATTTTATCGACATTTGGAAGTAGTTCCATATCTTGTTGAATTGCCGAATCCTTTGAAGAAAGAAATACTTCTAAAACTATATTGAGTTCTTTCTTTCGGTTATTTCCCCCCAAATTTAGGATACAGTGGAGATGTTTGGTACCCACAACCAGCTCCCAAGGACCATCCATGGCGCTACATGCCAAACCAAGCTATGACTCCTCACATTTCTGGGACTACCATTGATGCACAGGTTTGTAAATACTCTGTTTTCTCTAATTTCTTTAGGCTTTGCTTATTCTTTACTTTCACGACATTATAATTGCGAGCAAACTGAGAGATACTGGCTATTTCGCAGTTGAGGTATGCAGCTGGAACAAAGGATATGTTGGACAGGTACTTCAAGGGTGAGGATTTCCCTGCTGAAAATTACATTGTCAAGGATGGGGAATTGGCACCTCAGTATCGCTAAATTATTAATGTATAGAGTTGTGTCTAGATTTCTGTGTTAAATAAACTGTCAAGCCGTGTCTTCAATAAGCTGATAAAATTGGCTACTTTATGTTCTTTTAGAACTCTAATGCAGTTTTTCTCCGGGTTGGCTGTAACTTTTGTGATGGAAACATGTCCTCTTCTGTGATGGAGGTCTATGTATGATCCTCCAGTGTCTTTCTTGAGTCTATAACTGAACTTCCATTTGTACTGGTGTTGTCCTGGACATTTTATGTTTTAAAAAAAAATTATCTTCTTCTTTGCTAGTATTTGTTGCAGTCGCTAGGTTAATCTTTTCTACGACGCCAGGGAGAACTTGGCAAAAATAATGAAATGATGTGAAACAGAATTTGACATCACATTATATTTTGCTTTATTGGGAAGAAAAGCCGACTTCATCAGTCTGGAGCTTCAGATTTTTAAATGACCTCTTTATTCACATACAAGCGAATAAATGCGATGTATGTGCCATTTGACACCCAAGAAGACCTAATCCAGACACGATCCTGGATGCATATTGTAGTGGTTCATTTTACAGTTAAGCTTTTTTGTCTATAATAAAAACGTCAATTAGTATATAACATGTTGAATTAGATCTTAGGTCTAACTCACACTCCAAAAGCTAGCTCAAAAGGAGGAGGGTTTTTCAAGCCTTAATAAGGAGTCCACCTGAGACTTTCGTCATTTACATTACAGTTATAGTAATAGGTAATTAATACAAATTAGAGCCACTATATCTTTCAATTGCAAGTAGAAAATGCAGACTGATCACAAAAGAAAGAGAGCAGGCAGCGTACACATGCAGTGTTTTTTAATTAGTTGGCGACATTGTGCGAAGAAGATTTGTCATTCATGACATGTGGCTGTGATTTCCTATACCGAATGTTTGTGGGATAATCTTCCTGTTGGTGTTAGTCACCAGTACCTAAAATTTACTTTAAAAATGATAATAAATTTCATGCCTCACTGATTCAAACTGTTTTGCTTAAGAAATTCAAGGTCTTTCATTTGCATCTGAACTGCTTCTTTTGATAATTGCTTGGGCTCATATTTGATTTCTTCAGTTCCATCTGCCATTCTCTTTGCCTTCTCTTTGACAATGATTTCTACCTTTTGCCGCCCGACTGTAGGAAAGACAGCATTAAGCATGGTACTTAGCAGTTTTTCATCTTCTTCTTCAATCAGATCCCTTCCATAGCAACACACATGTATAGCTTCAAGAGCTTTCTCAGCACGAAATTCCATGGGGATTGTAGGTGCTGGAGCTCCCAACTTTGATCGCTTCTGCACGAGTAAAGGAAAATGTTAGCAAAAATGGGCACATTATCGTAATACATTATTTGTCTTAACCGTACTGGGTATAATAACACTGGACCATAAACGAGAGTTCAAATATAAGTGTGATATATGGCTATCAAACCGTGCACATTCTGTGCTTGGTGCTAAATCTGATGAAGCCCGCAATGGGATAGCTGCAAACATAAATTTACTCGATATATTGTAAGCAAGCTTCCCAATAAGAGTTAGGCAGAGCTATGCTGCTTGAATCGTCCAAGAATACTGTCTGCATGTGTCGATACTCTAAAATATATGCAGTTTTGGAGGATTCGAACAACATGGAGGCAGAGTTCTAAGTACCACATCAAAAGAATGAAGCATAAACAGAAGTTGAAGTATGCCTCAAAGACAGTATCCGAGTAAGTATGCTATAAATTTACTGATAAGCATTGAAAGTAAGGTAACATAAATGAAAAGAAGCTAAAAATCGTTGGCAAATGAAATCTTACTAACCTCCCTTGCTTCATTCATCATTGCGATGAAGTTTTGTTCTTCAAATTCAATATCATTTGCTAAACTAAGCCTTGCTACCCCTTCCAAAATTTCCTCAGATTTGAGTAAACCAGCTCCTACTGCAGCTAACCAACAACACAGTAGCACATACAGAGGATCCCCTGTCTATCAATAAGGCAAGGAAAATCAAGGTCAATAATCTATAGATAAAACCAAGCCACTTGATTGCAAGTAAAAATTACCTTGCCACGTCGATCCCGAAATTCATAAAAAGCTCTTGAATCGTTAATGGAGCACTTGTTACCGACTCGCCTCCTGAACTCAGCAAAATCAATAAAATCGCCTCCAACACCACCTTCCTCATTAACAATTCTGGCTATGAGACCAAAAACAGGCAGTGAACCGATGACCTTATTAGCGAAACTAGAAATTGGATTTGTGGTCTCATCCATATAAGCCTTGACGAGCAAGACCGCACCGCCATTGGAGTTGGAATTATTCCTACTGGATGGAAATGTATAGAAACGTCGAAAGTAACGAAGAGAGGGAGAGATTGAGTTACAGTAGATGGAGGAGGAAGAAGAAGGAGAGTGGAGAGAGGAGACAACCACCATAGTGTTACATGTGGTGGACGTTCAATCTTTGTTTTGATATTTGCCCCTTTTGTTTATCTTTTCGGAATCTATCTCGCTATGAGCTTCATTATCTACTCTCAAATAATAATATTAGTATAGAGTTAAAAAAATTAAAATCATATATTATTTTGTAGCCCCTTTAATTAAATTAAATTTATTTAAATACTTATAGTGTATTTGATTAAGTTTTCAAAAATATTTAGTAAAAAAATTAAGGTTCTTAATTTCTTTTATATTAATAGGAGTAGTAGAAATATTTATTTTAAAGAAGTTTTAAAAGCAATTTTTTTTCTTATATTTTTTTTAAAAGACTTCGGCCAAACACAAATTATTACTCCATATTACTAGTGATTGAAATAACTTTATATTGGTTAGTCAAACATAAACTATCGTTTTTAATGTTTTTTTTTTAAAATTTTTTTTTAATAAAAATAATAAAGTTTTAAAACTTGGCCAAATAAATTAAATGTGTGTTTGATCAATTAATTTCAAATAAATTTTTACTGATATTAGAACAATAATTTGTGCTTAAGTAATTTTAAGGAAAAGCATCATTTTTAGCCTATAAAAAACAATTTGGTGTAACTTGTAAGTATTCCTCTATTTTCTTATTAGAAATCCGTGTTTGCTATATAATCTTTTATAAAGCGATATATTAAAACCCTATGGTTAGTGGCGAATGTTCACTGGCGCACTGCCTATCTGGCCCCAATTCCCTAGCGGACGGCCTGTGTCGCTTGCTGCTGCAGCAAGAACAGAAATTAAAAATACGAGACATTTGATAATAGCAATTGAAATAAAGAGACTTTGACGGCACTACTATATCACTACTCACATTCTCCTTCCCATTTTCGTGCATATCAAATATACTCTTCCTCTTACTCTACGCCAGCTCTCCTCTCTCTTTCTCTCTCCTTTCGGCACCTCAAAAGGTATGTAAACGCGTTCGCAATTACTCAACCGTTATCAATTTTAGGTTTATTCATTTTGCAATTTTTCCGTTGTTTTCTCTGTGCTGTGTAGAGTGGTGAAATAGAGAGCCCAAGGGTGAGTATGGGAGCTTTTTCAAATGAAGAACTCAGTTTCTCTTCCAATTTCGACTTCGCTTCCTCTCAAGATCTCAGATTCTCTAAGCAAATCCATGACAACGTTCACGGCAACATCTACATCGACCCGGTCTGTTGCTGTCTCTCACTCTCTGCTGGCTAGTTAACTTTCTACATTTCTGTACATGCTTTGCTTATACCTGCACTGTTTGAGTTTATAGGTAGTTAGTTTTTCTTTTGTTTTGGTTCTAAGAGCAATCACAAATGTGTATGCTACACTAGTTTTCTGTGGTAACTAATAGCCAAAATTGTACTACTATTTTAAAGGGAATTGATAACTGTCAATGAGATAAATGAGAATTCAGAGCTATTTTAAGTTGCACTTCATACATTTTTATTATCCACAGTTTTCTATGGGTAAGTCAGTGCCGAAATTGTACTCGCAAATTAGCCAAAATTGTTAACCGTCAGACTGAATAAATGAGTTCAAAACTATTTTGAATATCAATTCATAAATTTTTGTTATCCACAATTTTCTTAAAATTTTTCAACAAATAAAAAAAAAGTTATCTAGAACGCTTGTGACTTCCAATGTTCAAAGAAAAAAGTTATCTAGAACGCTTGTGCCAAAATTTTGATTTTGTTTCATTTAATGAAACATTAGTGACCATGTGACCATAACAATTAACAAGAGAAGATGATTTTTTCTTCATTCATGATTTATTCGAGAAGCATATAAGGTCAAAATTCATAAGTTTGTTTTGCTGGTAAGAATGGATCGATCTTAAAAGAATGATAGCAACAAAGTGTTTTCCCACACTGTCCTTGGTTAACCTGTGACACAATCCTCTTTCAGCTTTCAGGCTAAAACATGTATTTTATCCAATAGATCAATGAGTTGTTATTCGCCCGTATTTATTTATTAGTATGTGATTGTTTACCAGGCAAGAGAGACACTGGGGTGTGGTGGTTACTGTTTTCTCATTGTGATATCAGATCTACACTCTTATTTTCACTATTCTTATACATTTTCTTTAACTTCTTATTGAGAGCTTTGTGCAAACTACTGGAAGTTTATTCTTTTCTGAACTTTGCAGCTCTACTTGAAGTTCATTGACACAGAACAATTTCAAAGGCAAGTTTCATTATCATCTACTTCTAGTAGTGTAGTATTAGTGGTAGATCTCAGTTTATTGCATCCCTACTATAAATCTATGTACTTTTCAAGTATATGTTTTCAATTTGGCTGCAATTTGCCTATGACCTGATAGTCATCTTTTATTTTCTTTTATTTTCGTTTGTATGTTCAACACTTTATCATGAGAGCTTTACTAGAATTATTGAACTGTTTTTTTCTTTTGTTTTCCAGGCTTCGTGATCTTAAACAACTAGGTAAGTTACTATCCTTGTTCCCTATTTGCATACCTGGTCGCAAGCTTGTTTATGCTAGAACATCAAATTTAGCCTTGTGATTCAAAATGGGATATGAAGAAGTTTTCTTATCTATCATCTACGTGTCCGCTGAAATGTGGCATTTAGTTCTTTCATATTGCAAAATTGTTACTAGTAAAATGTGGGATGACATAAAAGATGTAACTAACCTGTATTTTATTTGTCTTAATGTGAGTTGTTTTGGTTATCAAAACTATGATAAAATTGATAACTATCTTTGCCTCTTAAATATGTTCTGACATTATCTGCAACTTTCAGCTTCACTTTGTGATTAGCGGTGACACTTGAACGTATAAATAGTCTGTTTCAACTTCAGTGGTATCTAAATTGTGGTTGCATTGGTGACTGTCGTCGGATCCTTGTAAGGTCTTACGATAATTGCAAAGATATCTTGTTTCTTAGTGTCCTATGAAGACATATCTATATAGGTTATTCAAATTCTGGATATTCGTGTAAATGATGACTTAAGAACTCATAATTAGCTTTTAAAGCCCTGCATGCATATCTCCCATACAAGCCTCATGCAGAGGCTGAAGCAAGCCCAAGGTTACAAGCCTAGATGCAAGTTACAAAAAGGCTATATGGTCTCTTATTGCTCAATGGGTAAATTTCACCCTCTGTTAAAATGAGATCCATGTTATCTGTTCAAGAAGTTTAAATCATCCATCTTCCACTCAGTACTTGATGCAGCCACTGGCTCTTACTGTTGTGCTCAATGTTGGTGGAAACCTTGTAAGTCCAGGAGTTAACAGCCTGGTAGTGGCTTGAATTTGTTACTAACATGAGCTCTTGTATTCACTTTAAGGTGTGACACACATGGTCTATCCAGGAGCAGTGCATTCTAGATTTGAGCATTCCCTTGGAGTGTATTGGCTTGCCAATGAAGCTGTCCATAAGCTTAAAACCCACCAAGTATTAATTTGTTTATACTATTATTTTGGTTTCTCAACTTGACATACCTGAGGGGTTGTTATGTAATCCTAGTGTTCCTTTTACAGGGTATGGAGCTTGGAATTGATCACTTTGATATACAAACAGTGAAACTTGCAGGTAAGTGATATGGAATGCCTTGTGCATGGATGCTCTTCCTAATGCAGAATAATGAACTTCCATTCCATTGTGGTTGAATTTCTTAGGTCTTCTACATGATATTGGACATGGACCTTTTAGCCACTTGTTTGAACGCGAGTTTCTTCCTCAAGTTTGCAATGGATTGGACTGGTAATACTTTACTGTGGAATGAATTCTGTTATTCGGATACCTCTCAAGATATATGTCACATTCTCATGCTATTCAATTTTTTTTATTTTTTTTGAAATAGATGCTATTCAATTTTTTTATTTTTTTTTGAAATAGATGATATTCAATTTTTCTTGGCTAATAAGAGTTGAATTTTTGACATTTCCAATTCCCTGCAACGTACTTGATCTTAGCAAGAAGCTTCTACTTTTAGTAAAGGCTTGAAGTGATCAAATAAGGAAGAAATGAATTTTTACTTTTTTAGAGTGGGAATGCTTTCATATTGCATTATTGGCAAGTCTTTAGGAAAGCTCTAGTTTTGCCCTTTTAACTTCAATAAATCAATATATTTCTATCCCAAACTAGTTGGACAGTTTTATCATTTAATCATAGAAAATAAAGTTATGCTTATAGCATACATTATGTGGTAGAAATCCTAAAGTTGTAATTAATCATGGTGGAGGACCTTGGCATATGATGATTTTGTTTAGTTGTTTCCAACTGTTTGTGTCTGCTCTTGCCTGCAGGTTGTAGTGTTGATATTGAGAAAATATTTCCTAGTTAACTATCTTAATGTTTTTGTTGTTCAAGTTTCTTTGAAGCTTCTTGCACTCATAATGACGTGATGTCATTATTTTAGTATAGTGCATATTAATGACCTTGTCTTATGTTTTGTTTTAGGTCTCATGAGCAAATGTCTGTGGACATGATTGATCACATTGTTGATGAGCGTCGTATTGATATTGATTCTGGAACCATTAAAAGGGTCAAGGTAAGATGAATTATTTTGATTTATGCTAGTTGATATCATACGAGATGAGAACGTTAATTTGCTTATAACATGTAGTATTTGTCAGTTTCAAAAAAAAAAAAAATCCCTCTGTTTCAACTTGATTGTCCTATTTTGACTTGACACGAAATTGAAGAAAATAAAGAAGACTTTTGAATCTCGCGGTCTTAAATTAAAGATATGTAGAATGTACCAAATTGTCTTTTAAACTTGTGGTCTTAAACATGCTTTGTGAAAATTTATAATTAAAGAGTTGCCATAAAAGGGAAGAGTCATTTTTTTAAAAAATGGACTCAAACGGAAAGTAGGACTAACAAACTGAAATGGAGGGAGTATGAAGTATTTGTGCAAACTTGTATCGTCTCCAGAAGCAATTTGAATTTTAGGTGCTACTCAAGTATGGCAGACACGTGGAACTTTGGATGACATCAGCTATTGGCTGAAAGAGAATTTGTATGTGTGGAACTAAAACCTGCAAAGAGATAGCTTCTTTCATTAAATTCTCTTGAGCTAATAGTAAGAAAAAGCTTCTGCTGATTTGCAATGCTCTTCTTTACAATGCTTTTCAATGGTAACTAATGTCAAATCTTAGTGAACGAATTCTTTGACCAAAGTTATGACTATACGTTGGTTGAGATAATAAAGTTATTCACCATTCATGTGAGTTATTATTACTTCATGCAAATTCTATGACCAAGCTATGACTACGTTCGTTGAGATATTCATGTGAGTTACTATTCTTCATACAGCTAAAAGCAAATTGATTGTACATGCCACAAGTCATCATAAGACTTGTTTATATTGTAAGCAGGAAAAATTTTAAACGTGGCCTTTTGACCTCTATATTTGACAGGAAATGATACTTGCTAGTTCCAAGTTTACGTTGACAAAAGTAAGTCCTTCTCTTCCCATTTTCCAGCACATAGTTATCAGGAGGAAAAAAAACGTGATTCTTGCAATTTGACTGTTTTCATTTGACATGCATTTGCACTTCAATCTGGAATTTTAGCTTTTTATGCTCATCATTTCACATCATATTCCATTTTTGAAACTTGTGCACTGCTTCAATTTGATTGATTAATATGTAGAGCTCAAGGGAGAAGCAGTTCTTATATGATATTGTGGCTAATGGTCGAAATGGAGTCGATGTTGACAAGTTGGTTTCTTAACTATAGATTATTCTCTTCTCTTTTTTTTTCCAACCTATTCTTTTCCAGATTTCACCGGATGAAGCTTTCTTTGGTTTGCAGGTTTGATTACATTGTCCGAGATAGCCGTGCGTGTGCAGTAGGATGCAATTTTCAATTTGAGAGGTCTTCTCTTTCATCTTTTTGTCTATTGTGAATCGACATCTTTTCACAAATATCGAGAGAAAGGGAAAATAATTCTTTACCATGAACTGTATTCATTTTCTGTAGGTTGATGGAAACTATGAGAGTATTGGGAGATGAGATATGTTATCGAGCCAAAGATTGTTAGTACTCAACTCTAACCAATATCTTATTTATTTTTGTTTGACTTCTGGTCTTATTATTTGTGTGGATAAATCCTCAGATTTAACCATCCACAAGTTATTTGCCACACGAGCTGATCTACACAGAACTGTTTATACTCACGCTAAAGTGAAGGTACATAGCTAATTTGACGAAGTTGTTCACTGATTTTCTCACCAGCATATCTGAAATGTGGAAGTTATCATTTTGTATGTCATATTTAAGTATGTACACATTTTCAATTTGTTTTCCCATCATTGTACAGGCAATAGAGCTTATGATTGTAGATGCACTAGTGAAAGCAAATGATTATCTACACATATCATCACATATAGAGCATCCTTCTCAATACTGGAAGGTCCGCATGGTCTTTTTGTTAGCTTCAACCTCCTTAATTCATGGAACCATGAAAATAATTTCTCTGTGTATGTGGAAGTAGTTAGATGACACCATTTTAAAAACCATCGAGACTGCTCCAGACCCGGAACTGAAGGAATCTAGGGATTTGATTCTTCGTGTTCGAAGGAGAGATTTGTACCAGGTACTGAGGTTATCTAAAGGGTGTTGATTACGCACGTTATATGAGTATTATGGGATGTTTGAAGTTTACGGGTTAATTCTTGTTTTTGCACATTGCAGTTCTGTAATGAGTATGCTGTCCCAAGAGACAAAATAGAGCATTTCAAGGATGTCACGGCACATGATATTGTCTGTTCGCAGGTAGCTAACATATAGTAGTCTGTTTTTGGGAGTCTTTAATATTTCTATGGTAATAATCATTATCTTACAGAAAAGTAGCAGTGAGACACTTAATGAAGAGGATGTTGCTGTGACCAATGTCAGGATAGATCTGACACGCGGGAGGCATAATCCGCTTGAAAGGTTGGTCAAAATGGGTCATCCTATGCAGTTCTTGCACTTGCATGCAATTTCTCTATCCCTCTCCTCCACTTTTATTATCATTCTGAACCTTCCAATTTATTTTCTTTGTATGCTGGTTGGACGTGTTGCCTCTGCCAGTATCCATTTTTTCAAGGTACAGACTATGGGTTCTACAAGTTTGATCATCAAAATCTATTCAATTACTTTTCTTGTCTGCATGTTTTTCATCTTTCCCGACCTCACTCTTAATGATTTGATTGAAATTCAGGATTATGAAAGTGAGGAGAAGTTCTCTATACCTGATGATCGCATCAGCCACTTGCTGCCATCATCATATCAAGATATGATTGTGAGAGTCTACTCCAAAAAGCCCCACCTGGTCTGTCCAGATAACGAGTATGCATTTGTTTTTTGCGTTCTTCTCCATCAAGTCTGATCTCAGTTTTTTTGTATCCTACTCAAATTTTCAGGTGGAAGCTATTTCTGATGCATTTGAAAATTTCCAGTTAAAGACTTATGGAATAAAAGCACAGGTTCATGCAACACCTGAGAAGAAAAAACGCCGTGTATGATATTTCCCCAGTCATCACTACAAAATCCACAGTAGATATATTTGATTATAGTATATCTCAAGCAACATATTACAGTCAATTTGTACAGAAGTCTTTAAATGACACGTGAAAGGCCTCTCAAGAGTTAAACTAGAGTTTTTGTAGAAAGTTGCTACCATTTACTGTATATGATAATATCCTCCGAGTACTCTCAACAATTTCTTGTATCCTAGCATTACTCGAAAAATGGATTCTTGGTGTAACCGACTTCTGAATATTACAGAAGCTGATGCTTTTATAATACCTTCTCTTTCTACTTGGTGGTTGGTGAATGAATATATGTTAAGAGGATTTGATGTAGCTAAAGTTTGTTTATGTGCTGGTTTTTGAAGGAAAGAGCAACAGTTCTATTCATGATGAGTACCATCTATGAAAATAAAGTTGCAACTGCGAAAGGTAACTAAAACTCTGAGATTTGTAACTTAGTGTTGTAGCAAGAAGCAATATTTGATGGAGGTTACGTATATTCTTGGCATTCTTTTATTTCTGCCGCATATAGAAAAGTATTCATCTCTGTACTCGGTTATATTGTTTTTTATCTTCTTCGCTTCCTTATTTTTTCAGGGTTTTATAATTGTTGATCCTTCTAGATTCGGAATCCATTTTGATAAAAAGAAAAAAAAAAACAAATTGAATCTGCCCTTGCGCTTGCATAATTTCCATATAAATGTGATCCAGAGACTAAGCATCAAATGCCCAAGCAGTGCCTTGTCGTCTCATTAACTTTACTATGCACGTATTTCTGGTATGTTGTATTAGTAGGTTTTTAATGGCATCTCCTATAATCGTAAGCGTGATGTATATAACTTTGCAATTTGACTGTGGAAAATATATTGTTGTGACACGCCATATCCAGATTAGAGCTTCGCAGAAGTGACAACCGCTATTTTGCACAAGGTATGAATTTGATTTCAGATGTATCTTCATGCAACTGAACATGGACTCTGTTTGTTGAAAGTTAGAAGTCAAAACTCTGCTTTGTCCGTTGGGTTGTTGGAAAAGATGGATTTATAAAACAATTGGGCAATAGCAAGAGAATTATTAGTTCGGATTATGAATTTAGAGTGATGGAAGAAAAATAAACACATATATTGCTCAACATTTAGTTATTGAAGTGAGTGGAAGGTAAAATGGTACCTTTTGGATTAATCCTGGGGAGATGATATTTCAAAAGCAAGAAACTGAAATTGTTGAATATATGATGAAAATAATGATTATACTCTTCAGAGAGTTTCGTGAACAACTCAATGCAGGTGGGTCTTAATTCGAATAATTCCTCACTTAAACGACATCTCTAACCAGCAATCTTGTAGCTTGGATTCACAAGATTATCGAGGCCAGATACAATTTGTATTGATTCTATCACATCTCCCACCTTCAGATCTGCCAAAAAGTCCTCATTTTCTGTCACATAACCGAACACAGCATATCGACCATCCAATATATTGGCGTTGCTAGGAGTCAGTTCACTTTCTTTCAACAACCAAAACACCTGACTTGAGGCAGAGTTATTCTCAAATTCCTGTAAGCGCCCATAATCCAATGAGTTTTGACAAATATAAAGGTCATCAAATAAAGTTACATGAAATAAGCAGATGCAACATCAAAAGTAAAGGTATCTCACTTCTCTAGCCATGGCCATTGTTCCAAAAGCATTGAAAGGTAGTCTTGTTTGAGCCTTGTATAGACCAAGATCCTGTAGAAATAATTCCAGAGCCTTATTAATACAGAAGGAATAACAAGGAATATAAAATGAAAAGAGAAGAATACCATGATAAAGGCAAATATGAAACCTTTGTTGAGTGTATCAGAAACATTTTGGCTGGTTTAGTATAACGGAGAATGTTCTTGTTTAAGGCTGTGAATCTGTGATGGCGTAAGTAGGGAAAGTTTAGTGCTGAGGGAATATAAATCCATTTCTCAACATGGAGTCCTACTCTATGGATGAATTGAGGAGTGAGATCTATGCAAGAACAGGCATGCCAATGGCCCAAATGCTGGGGCAAGTGATCTTTCTCTCCACAATTATAGGTCTATGGTAATTTCTAAGACCATCACAATAAACTGGGTATAAATGTATAATCCATATGATGATAGCCTTGCCTGACAACGTCTACTCTTATACTGTTTATAGCTTCTACTGAGCAATTGGAGAGAAGTGATCAGGAGTAGGAAACCAAAAAGTTAAATTTAGAGGCGGCAAAATGACAACATGAACTTACTTCTAAAGTTTCTCCGTAGAATGGTGCTTTTTCACCAACCACCATAATCTCTAGAGGTACTGTCCGGGTTTTCTCTGTACTGGGGTCAATAAAACCTTCAGCTGGACCTTCAGGATCTCCTGTTTGGACCACAAATCCATCCGCTGCAGAACATCCACGATAATGAGTTTCAAGAACATATTCAAGTCACAAACTACACGGACAACATTCCTTGTTTGATGCATAAGACAGTTTTATTTGTCCATTGGTTCGCAAGAACAGAGCAAAAATCATAAGCTCACCTCTTTGAATATCCATGCCATCATAGAAATGCCTCTCGACCAAGTCAATAAAATTTCCGGCAGTAACTGGAGCATTATATCCATCTAGAACAATACGAAATATGCATTCCTCCAGGTTGGGATTGTCTTTGACTTTAACCTTCATATCCAAAGTTGCTCTTCCCTTCAGTAAAGGCATATTTTGATATTCTTCAGGTACTTCATATGGGAATCCATCCACCATATCCTCTTCAACACTGCAGAAATCGAATGCCCCAGGAAGATCTCAGCTGCAGTCAATGACAAGGGGTCTAAATGAGAAAGGCATAACTTTGGAAATTCACCATTTTTAAAAGTTTTCGTCACTCCTCACTTTCTATACATAGAATTGGTCCATAGTCAGCAAAAAATCTTATTTTGGTATTCAAACTGGAATAAGTAGCCTACTTAAACATGCATCCGTCCAATGACACTTCTGTGCTTCTGTTGGCATAAATTCTACCAAAGCAATTGCTTTGTCAAAGTTTCAGAAGAAAAAGTTATTTTGTACTAAGGTTTTGACACCTTCTTTTAGAACATTTCCAGTAACAAAGCACAGAAAATACAACACTGTATATGGATATTGACTTTGCCTAAACCAAGCTACCCAATACATATTCAGGACAGAAGAACAGGTACTTCGGCTAAGTATGTGCATGATTGGTTTCTTTTTCAGTCTCATGTGAAGATAAAATTAAGTCCATGAAGCAGTAACAAAGCATCATATTGATGCATCATCTAGCAGAAAATCAAAGCCCGACACCTCATTACTCTTTACAACTCGCAGGGTTTATGAAAATGTGCATCAAAGAACATGGCAAACTAAGCTAGCAATACTGTTTTTATAAGTAGACTAAGCTAGCTATACTTACCCTCCAACATAGTTAAGCAATTCCTTCTGTTTAGGTGCAACAGCATCTCGAGTCCTGTCTTCAACAATTTGTTGAAGCTCACCTAACCCAGCTTCTAGTTTGTTTAGCAATTCAATAGCGTGGTCAGTCTTTGACTTAGCTACTCCTGAAATAATCAAGGTCCTCCCTTCCTTAAGAGCTCGAGATGCTTGTCTTGTATTCTACACAGTTAAAATACGAACCACCATTACAAATCTAGAGAACTACATTAATGAGTAGATTCAAGCCAATAAATTATCAAAGTGGGAGCAACTAAGCAAACGACATCTTACTCTTTCAACAGAGTCAAGCGCCTTGACACCAGCAATCTTGAGACTATCAGTAATATCTTCAAGGGGTTTTTGGACTTCTCTTATCGCCTTGTTGTCTATAGGCAATGCATACCTCAATAACGCCCCTGGATCCTTAATCGGTGGCCCTGAGATCAATACAGAGACATCTGGCAATGCTGGGGTGCTCGCATGAGCAGGACCCAACCATTGCGATCCAGGTAGTCCACTAATCAAACTAACTGACAATGCAACTGCAGCTGCACATTTCTTCAATGACAAAAACCAATCTTTCTGCAGGTTCGGGAAAAATCTTCAACATATAAGTTCCTACTTATTAAGAACACACACTTGAGAACTTTAGAAAGAACTACCAACTGCAGTCTTGTCATTACTTACAAATGCTAACATTGTATAACTGAGGCAGTGGATTCGGCTTAAACTATATATGCATATAGTCGATTTTTTTATACTAAAGTACGAAGTAATAGATGCAATTGTACACTCAAACTTCTCATTTAGATATTTGAATTCCCATTAACTCATTTCGAACTAATGAACATCTATTTTTTTTATAAAAAAAAAAAAAGTGAAGGAGAATAATAGAACTTGCCTCTTTGTCTTGGCATTCAGATTCAGAAGGAAGCGAGCTTTGTGAAGAACATAGTGGAACAAAATGGCGGATCGATCCTTTACTAAGAGCAGGTGCGAAATGGCTGTAATTGAGCTTAGGCTTGATGGATTTGGTGGAAGTTGTTAATGGGGAAGAAAAATAGTGGCAGGAAACAGATGCTGCCATTGATGAATTTACAACTAGTTTGTTTACACAGTCAAGCAATTCTAGAGGACATTTGGGGTTTGGAGACACAAAAAATATTTGACAAAATGCAACTGTTATTAATGAAGAAATTGAGATTGAAAATAGGTGTAATGGACAGGAGGAGAGTAGAAAGAGATAAGGATAAAATTGGAATACCAGAGACTCAGGTCAACCTCATGCTCCGGATAAGATAATTCAGTGTCACTTTAATTGGATATTACTCGTATGGTGACGTTTAGTAGGCTCTTTCTGGGCTTTATCGCTAAGTTGGGCCGAGACAATTACACACAATTTCGCTTCGCGCGCCCTTTTAAACGCGCGAAATTTGATATGAAAAATATTACTCTTTCATAGTAGTAGAATTTCGCTTGGGAAAAGGTATTTTATTTTTATAGTACTGAAAATTAAAGCTTTTTATTCAATATTTAAAACGACAAAAAATTTATATACTCATCATGTAGAAGTCATCATGGATCGTCTATCTTAAATCAGTTATGATTTGGGATGGATGGTGGAAAAGAAAATTTGAATTTTGATTTCTCTGAATCTATTAGGATTGAAATAAGCACAGCAGTCTAATTATTTAATGTATCGTATCCAATTGAATATAGTATGTCCGAATGCTATATTTTTTAAGGGATTTTGTAAATAAAAAAAAAGTAGGGATATTTATGTAAGTTATACTAATTTATATCCTACAAAATGTGATTCCTATAATTTATAGGATATTAAATGTATTAAATGTAGGAGGTGCAGTCGTTGAAAAATATAACACATAAATAGGACTTATGTATGTTTTGTATATGGAGTAAAAGTGGTTGAGTCCGGGTGGCAAAGAATTCCTTTATTTATTTTTTTATGGCCCAAACAGATATCGTTAAGGTTATATGTATAAAAGTAGTAGATGACTACAAGGACAAAAATTTTTGCGAATATTACTGTTGAAGCTAAAGAGATCTCATGATTCAATTTGTTACGTAATTTTGGACACTAGATCGCAACTCTCGCGTAGATGATAATTGAATAGGGAGGATCAAGGTTTTTAAGTATACTAAAATTGCTTTACTCTGAGTTGTGTTAGAAACCATACATTATGCAATTTTATATGGAAAGCAGAAAATGCCAGAAAGGATAAAGAAAAATTTTAGTATTATAAACTGAGATAAAGAATCTAATTAACTATAAAAAAAGTTTTACTGACAATTGAATGACTAAAGCAAATGCCGCAGAAATTCGTATTCTCGTGGAAATAGGAAGGGGGTAAGAGAACCCCACAAAATCAAAATCTAAAGAGTGATATCATAGGGAGAAATCAGACGACGTTTTGGAGCTCCACTTTTGAGGGCTTCTCGTCTTTGGGAGGTGGGTTGCGGTAAATGACGATCAATGCCAGCTGAATTAAAGCTAATAGTGCTCCAACTCCGTTTCCAGTCTACACGATATCAGAGCATTACAAGTCAATTAGTATACAAATTAATTCCAGTTAACAGAAAGAAATCCTGTAGATGAAATTTAAGAAAAAAAGACATACCAAGATGTAGGGATCAAACTTGAGGAGAGCATAGATGGCCCAGCAGATTCCATTGAGGAAGCATGCTATGGAAAGCGTCGTTGGCAAGAATTCAGCACTCTTTGTTTTGATCACCTTGTACTGTTTTCAGGAAAACCACAAAAATTAAAATTAGCCAGACTACTATAAGTTTGATATTCTACATATATGAACTAGGCCTTTGTACATACCATGATTGATAGAGGGGATCCATACATACAAATTCCGAAGGCGGTAGCGAGAATTCCCACAACCGTGGTTCTACTTGCGTAAGTGTGCAAGCCTAACATGGTTCCAGCTACAGCGGCAGCCAGCCCCACGATTTCACCGAACAAAATAGAAACTATTTGTAGCTGAGATTGAAAACACAAAGTGTTATATATAAGAGAATAATTTTTAACTTAACACTAAAAATTGGTTAAATAGTTACCCGGTATCTTTTGCCAGTGTAGAAGAAAAATATGGAAATATAGCACAACTGCATGAAGAGGCCAACGCTGTTGATGGTGACCACAAGAATGCTGTGTGGATGAACGAAAGGCATGCCGTAGTAAATCCACATCAAACAGTTCATTGTAGATGCAAGGTATGGGTACGGGTGGAACTCCTCCACTGATTTGTTTTTGATGATTCGACGAAATGTTGGCCTACATTAACCAGAGAAATCAAATTCAGTAAACATAAACTTTGAAGATAACAGAGTATATTTAAACTTCGATTTTTTTATATAGATGCCTAATTTGATTGATGTTTCTATGAATTAAATCTCATTATTAAGTGACTACACATGAGATTTATCGAATCAAACTGCTATTAAGCAAAATACATAGAGAGAAGATATATTACATTGGCGAAGCAAAGAGAACGAACGATAAGACATTGCCTGCAAAAGAAGAAGAGATCGAACATTAGAGAAAATTGTTTACATTATCAAACACGTATGCATGTATGTATGTAAACAGACTTAAATTCATACGTCCTATGCCAAAACCGTTCAGATTAGTAGAATTAATGCTGCCATGCATGTTTCCATGAGAACTTCGATAAATAGCAGAACAAAAAAGCAGAGGAAGAGTAGTTTGGACGAATCTATTCATCAAAAAAGCATAAAAAAACTTGTTCATTAGAAGAAATTCAACAAAATCGAAGTATCAGCACTCAATTCATTCACTAATTCGAATGAGAATCAATTAACAGAGTTGAATCAACTTAAATGTAACTATAAACACTTTATCCATTCAAAATCAAAAGTAGAAGAGAAGATCGAAAACTCATACCACTAATTCGAATGAGAATCAATTAACAGAGTTCAATCAACTTAAAACGATTTAAAATCAAAAATACAAGAGAAGATCGAAAACTCATACCGATAATGCCGACGATAAAACGAATATCATTCGTACTCATCACCATCTTCGGTAGCTTCTGAGAAAAAACTAGAGGCTAGAGGAATTCCGGATTCAGAGAAGGGAAGAAAAGTGTGACTAATGTGATGGAGGGAAGAGAAGCGTGTTTATATAGATGTAGAAATTAATTAGTTAATAGAGTTTTAGTCGGACTGTGTTGCAACTAATCCAGATTTTAGTCTAATTTGGATTCTTCGTTTCTTTCATCTACTCCGGTTAGAATTTTATCCAAAACTTGTTTTAATCACAATCCTTTATAAACAACGTTTATTTTTTATTTTTCACCTTTTATTATATCTTCCGATATATATCAAATGATTAAATACGTAATTATGGAGTAGTAAATTAAACCAAAATAAAATACATGAAACTTCAAAATATTAATCAAAACTAAAGAAATAATTTGAAATTCATGAATCAATAATTAAATATTATTGAATTAGCATCAAACAATAACTTGATAAGAGCCTTTGCCAACTTTTTATAATACTATATATACTCCAACAAAGTTAAATAATATTTACGGAGTGATTATTATTATTACTAGTATTATTATTATTTTGAACAAACTATCACGCCAATAGAGAGTGCACTGGGTTAGTTAGTTACTGTAAGTTACATAAATTGCTTATTGGTATTTTTTTTCCTGTTTATTTTCGTTTAGTTTCCTCATTCTAATTGGTTAATTACACAACCTACATATCCTGGCATAAAAGTCAATTATGTTACTAGTAAGAAGATAAAATTTGATGAATAATTAAACTTAAATAAAGTACATGAAACTTCAAAGTATTAATTAAACTAAAGAAATATTTTAAAATTCATGAATCAAGTGGTAAATATTACTTTGAATTAGCATTAGGCAATAACTTGATAAGAGCCTTGGAAACCAGTTATAATATATACTCCGAAAAAGTTAAATATTTATATTATTATCATCGTTATTTTTAACTATCGCGCCAAAAGAGTGTAGTATGTGTTTCGTTTAACAAGTTACCGTAATCAAGTTACATAAATGCCTATTAGTATCCTTTTCCCCGTATATTGATCCTTTAGTCAATATTGTCATTTAAATTCAAAAAACTTTTTTCGTTATCGAAAAAATAGATGCGATAACAACGTTACCGAGAAAGCAAGAAATTAGTGAGCTTGAGTTACAGTGTTTGAGAGTTATAATCAGATAGAGAGGGGGAGAAATTGTTATGGTTTTGTCTTGATTTTTTAACATATTTTAAATCTTTTTTTATCCTAAATGAATATCAAAGAATTATCATAAATGTTTGAACTTTTCCCGAAAAGAGAATGTGATTTTCTTCTATTATTTGGTTTATTCTTTTTTTTTTAAGGAAAAGTTTGGACTCTATAAATAGAATACACATCTTCGTATATCAACAATACAATAGCATCCACAATGTAGTCTTTTAGAGAATTTTATTCTCTCTACAATTTAAATGTTTTTATTAGTATTTAATAAGTAGGACAACTGATCAAATTCCATATAATAATATTTTGACTTTTAATATTAATTTTTGTCATCTGATTTATCGATGTCATGATTTGTAATTGTAAGCTTTCGCATGACGCCCTAATCACTTTCAAAACCAACAGAAATATATTTATAATCTAACTTTAGGATACATATTATGTGAAGTATATTCGACTACCTATAATATTCCGTATCTCCATATTAAAAGAAGTAATGTCTGACGGACTTCCTCGTGACTCCAAGACTTATGATGGACAAGAGCAACCTCTTCAGGTGTAGGTCAAAGTTGTGGGATACCAAAATCGAGTTCTTACACATATATAATCATAAGTAATTTTGATTTAAACTTCTTTCTCTTGTATTTGAAAAAGATAAGCATCAAACAAAATTAAATTCTAAATCAATAATCCTCAATTCTCCTCATCTCAACTCCGTAACCATATCCATATATATTAAAGGCTACTTAAAAGACGTGTGAGCATTTCTGTTGAGACTTTAACGACTTATGTTAATTAAAGCTTCTCCTTGTAGTTTAGACAAATTTGTGTGTTTTATCCTCGTTATAACAATTTGCCCACTAACAGTAATATATCCATGAAATTAATGGAATTCGAATTCGTGACTTAATTGTTAAATTGTTGCATCTTGACCAGTGTATTAGAGTGATTAGAACAATGCAATATTTTAAAAATCTTAGGGATAGTTTGGTAGAGTGTATTAATAAAAATAATGCATGTATTAATCATATGTATAGTCCCTCGATTGGTGCATTTTTTTCATGCTATGTACGCTTTATTGTCTATTGAGGAGTATATTACTAATACCGTGGATTTCTACGTATTAGTAATGCAAATAATTTAAGGGCAACTTTCACATATAGCAAACATAAAATTCATATTTGTATGTTATAACAAAATTTGCATAATTGCGCTCAATAGCAAACTTATATATGTATAATTTGCTATATATATATAATTGAAGTGAATTGTATAAAACGAATTGTATAAAACGAGAAACAGAGAAATTATATAAAATTTGAATTGTATAAAACGAGAAAGCGAGAAAGACAAAATTGAATTGTATAAAACGAGAAAGAGAGAAATTACATACAATTTGAGTTTGTATAAAACGAGAAAGAGAGAAAGGCAAAAAGAGACTTGTGCAGGGAATATACACTTGAATCGAATTGTATAAAACGAGAAAGAGAGAAATTATATACAATTTGAATTTATATAAAATGAGAAAGGCAAAAGAGACTTGGGCAGGGAAATATTTGAATTGTATAATTATAAGTGTACAGGCGAGCGACAGGAAGCGAGCGAGAGAGGGAGCATGACGAGAGAGGGACTGGCAAACAGTTTGCTATTGGAACACAAATAAATCAAAGGATAGCTACTATATTTATATTATATTATTAGTTTGTCATTCTACACAATTATCCCATGATTTAATACATGCATTATTATAGCTAAAGAACAACACCCCTGAAAACTACTTTTATATCTTTTTCACCATAATTGTGAAGGATATTTTTGTAAAAAAAAAAATGTAAGAAATAATCAATGCAAAACTCATACAAGTATAACTAATACATGCATTATTAATGCAAGCATTACTAACATACTCTATTGAATATTATTTTTATACACTCTACCAAACTATCTTTAATGTATATAGTGACAAATCGAAGCTTAGAAGATACTTGAAGGACCAAAAATGAAAAAATGTAGTAGTAGTATTTCGTATAATAGTAGTACTTTGTTGGGCCATAATTTTGTGTATAGAGCTGACAATTCATCTGTAAAGTCATCGGCCCAACTAGAGATTCTAACCTATTGATAGCCCAATACCCCAAGATGTCCTGGCTAAAAAGATGGGCCAAACTTATTTGACTTGGATCTTAGGAGGAAGTTTCTAGCCCGATTAACTCTACTCCATAGTCCATATGCATATATACTTGAGTAAAGTAAGTTATGGTTAATGGTGGGTGTGTATGGTACGGAGGAAAATATTTTTAATTTTTTCATGTTTGAAAAATATTTGCCCTAAAAAAAAAGTTTTTTAAGAATAAGGACCACGATTTTTCAGATGAAAGTAGAAAAAACAAGTGTCAAAAATCACATTTCAAATTTATTGTCTTCTTCAGCGACCCGATTTCCACAACCCTCACCCCTTGACCATCACCCACCCCCCTCACCCAACTCCCCTTCCCATCTGGTCTCTATATCGTTTTAGTAGATAACATATAGATATAATCAAAATAATATTTTATTATTTACTTTCTAATCACTTCAAATAAGTAAAAAAGAAAAAGCAGGCTAACTTTATAGCAAAAACATTTTTGTTTCGTACCAAACACACCAAGATAAAGAGAAAATTATCATTTTGTATCTCGTTCATGGATGATGGATGAGAAAGAACAATACTCCATTTTGTTCATTTTTACACTAGGGGTGTACAAGTCCATCGTAAAATCAAATAAAAAAATGAGTTGTTGATTTGATTGATTGAGCGTTGAAAAAAATTGAACACTCTTTTCTTGATTTGGTATTAAAAGAATAAAAGTCAAAGCGAACTTAGATCAAATCGACATTATATATATATATATATATATAAATAAATAATATTAATTATTATCTACTTTGTTGATATATTTTTAATTAGTTTATAATTTTTAATGTTTAGAAATATCATTTCAATTTTGGGTTTGTAATATTTTGTAAATATTCATATTGTATTTTAATCAAAAGTTACAATTATAATGTTATAATTTTTCAGATTTGAAGTTTTGTAATTGTCTTATAATTGTAGCCTTTAATCTTATAAATTTTCATTCAACGTTCTTAAAGTTTAGGTTATCGCATAAGTGGGCGAAAAAATATTTGATCTCTTTTGAAATCACTTTATAATTGTAAAAGATCCCGAAAAACCGAATTCTGAAAAAAATGACTAAACCCCAAAAAAAATCCTATTTTATGTGATCTGATTTATTTTTTTAGATTTAATAATTTGATATAAGTAATTTTTGTTTATTTTAAATGAAAAACCAAACCAAACCGATCTGTATATATTATACTTTTTTCTTTAAGAAACTATTTATTAAGGGGCATGTTTTACTAAATTATCATTATTAATTGTGTTTTGAAATATAATAAGGATAATCGGAAGAAAAATAACAAATCTCACTTTTAATTTACTAAAACTAATTTTACCAAACGAATAGGGTTCCTATTCTTCCTCTCCCATAACTCCCAATTCTTGCAAGAGAATACGTGCATGGTTTTAATTCTCATCCTCTATCACCTTTATTGTATTTGTCTTTTTCATTAAAAAGTATTCCAATTAATAACAACAATAATAATAATATCCCAAGTAGATATAGAGAATATGTAGAGCATCGTTTATGAATTATATATGCTCGTACGCGTAGTTTACATAACATTTGCTTATAAAAATTCCATTTTACGCGGTATAATTATCAATCAAAAATAATAATAATCAGATTATAATATTCCATATATATTTGATGCAGCACCAAATGTGTAACGTCTCCTTTATGTGCATTTAATGACCATCCAAAGTGTGTAAAAAGATTAATAGATCACCAAGCTATTAAACTTTAATTATCAACTTTACTTTTTTTTTTATTAAGAATATTTAGCTATGTTGAAAGATTAAATTGATCTTTCCTCTAACATTTTTAAAAATAAAAATTTTATAAATATCAAAGGTGGGCACGTAAATCAAGAAATGTCGATATATAAAAAAGATTCTTTAGTCAAAAGGTGTCTCCCATATATCAATTCGTGCTCCACATTCTCTTCACCTTAACATATAAGCAATTAAAGTACTATAACTTTTTTAAACATAAAGACGCCATTAATAATAAAGTTTATCTTTAAGCTTTAAGCTCTCATCCACATAATCTATTCTTATCGGCCGCACTATACTCCATCACTCTTTTTCTCTTTAATTTTTTCATCACAATATATATCTGCACGAGAATTTTAGTAATTTAATTAATTAATTATATGAGAATTATATATATAATATCGCGTATTTATAAATTTTAAGCATCAAATTATATTCTAAAATTATTCATTACACAATTATATTAGACCATCTCTAATTCTAAAACTACTTTTTACATCAGTGTTTTGAGGCTCCTATCCAACACTGCACTATTCAATATCAAAATAATTTTTTTTTTATTTGTATGTATAATTTTTTTAAATATTAAATAATAATATAATATTAAAAGGGAGAAGCATATAAAAAAAATCTTTTTAGTGTAAAATTTAGTGTAAGGTGTTTTATGCTAAAATGATGTTTAATATAAAATTTGTTGTGATAGATTGAAGATGCCCTTAGAATAATAAATTCGTCTTGATCAATTTTTACGTTATAAGTAGTAAATTAATTATAAGAAAATTTTAAGGAAGTACTTTACAATAACTTTCTATTATGATATAATAGAAGATACAATTTTATGAAAAAATTATAGCAAATAATTGATTAAATTTGAGTGATGATAGACCCATGCATAATTTGCATATGCATTGGGAAACAATAATTAAAAAAACTTACTACTAATAGGATTGTCCCCTTGATTCCATTAATACAAGATGCCCGCCACTGTTTGCGTAGATTAGAGATTAATGATTAGATGTTACGATACTAAATTAATTACAACATGTTCAGTCTTTATGGAACAGATACCGCTTCTTAAATCATGTTACTACGTATAATACTATACTATATAGTATAATTATTTGGTTTTTATGTTATCTTCTCGAAATCTGTGAAATCCAGTTAGCTTTTCTCTCATTATGAGTTGTAATGGGTGGAAAGTTTTAATTAAAAAAACATAAGCTAATGTTTACTTTGACATGAAAAAGATTACAAGTTAAACGTTAATTAAGGACAAAGGCCAAGCTTGATATAACTTTGAAAGTATATAAACTTTATCATTAAAATAAGAAGTTAATATTTTAATTTAAACGGGTCTCATGTCAGTCAATTTTGGAATAAAATTTTTATTCTCTGAAATGCTCTGTTAAAGGACATGGCTACCTTTTTTTTTTTAAAAAAAAAAAAAGAGAGAATAAATTATATATCTAAAAGTAATTAGATCAAATATTTTTATAGAGATTTCATTTGTAAAAATACTAAATACGTGGTTGTTATATCGTTTTTATCTAGAACTGATTTTATTGATTTAAGGAGTTTTAATGGAAATGCTATAAATTATTTGAAGATATAGCTTATTGTGATGAATGAAATAGATATCATAAAAATTTCAATTTAATTGAACTCAATCTTTTACAATTTAAATTAGTTCATGGAGTTTAATCATTTGTCTCATAAACATCAAAATTGATTTACACGTTCAACTTTTTTAAAAAAAATAATGATCAAACTTTAAGAATAATTGATGAGATTTAAAATTTCATCTTTATTTTTTTTGTTTCACATTAATTATCTATCTTATTATAAATAATTATCTCGATCATCAAATTATTGTTAATTTACAAAATTAAGATAAAGTAATTAAACTATTTCTATTTAACTCATATAATTATTTTTTTAAAAAAAATCAAACAAACTTATAAAATTTCAAAAAAAAAAAGAGAAAGAAAATAATTTAAGTGATCCTGAATAAGTAAAACATTTATTAATTTATATTTTTTAAAAGTAGCGAAAAAAATTGAACAATAATATGAAATTTATCAACCAATTCAAAAAGTATCGTAAGGATTTCAAATCACTAAATAATTCAAAGTCCAAAAAGATTGATAGAAGTGTATTTTGGAATTGCTTGGACGGCTATCCAACAACGACAACTGGATAACACATGGGAATGTGGACATGTCCCACCTACCACGTGTCACTTCCTCCATCATGGCCCTTAAAACATCCAAAACTTTAGCCCAAATACCATGTGTCCATGATCCAGGGTTTGATCCAATCAAGAATATCAAAATTATTTAGTATTTTGAAAATTATAACTTATATATTAGTAAAAATTATATCAAATATGAAATATCAATCAAAAAAATTTATATAATTTGACTTTTAAGATGAAATAATAAGAATTTTAAGGTGAATCATTGAAAATATTTTGAATTTGGCATAAATTATTTTTTTATTTTTAAATTATTGACAGTCATAAAAATACTTATTAAAATTAGATACACTCTCGATTTACTATCTACATAACAGGTGGTCTCAAACTTTTATAGTAGTATGAGACTCTTGATAATAAGTTGAGAGAAGCGTTAAAAGTAATCATAAACTTTGCAGAAATTTTAGAATGTGTTTCAATCGTACTGTAAAATCGATAATATATTTAAATTCAGTTAATCAAATAAAAATATATTTTAGTACTATCCATAATTTAAAAACAAAACTAATAATACTTACTAAATTTGGAGGTGTTTTTAGGTAATCCTTTTTTTTTAAAAAAAAAAAAACGAATGATATAGATTCTTCCGTGTCTCCCACACGGTTTCCTTTTTTTTCTTTCAGTAGAAAGATCCATATCATACTTCCACTTTGGATTTATTGACTACGTGACCCCACCATCCAAGCAACCTAAATTTTATTGGTCAATCATAACATTTTGTGTTTTTTTTTTTAAAAAAAAACTATGTGAGCCTAAATTTTTTAAATATGAACCGAGATTTACCATTTATCGTAATTTTAGTAAAAGTTTCACAAACTTGAATTTTAACGAATGAATTTATACAATATGGAATTCGACTTTAATATATTTTTAAATCCTTTTATTGAGTAAATAATAAAGAAGAATTTAGTATGATTATCTTGATATTTAATTTAAATAGTAATACCATAATGGAAAATAGTAATTTTAATCCATGTATTATTACATATTCTTCTTTTAGTTTGTGTTATGGCACATTCACCTTCAACTATTTGAAGTCTGTGGTTAGTCCTTGAAATTAATAAAACTTAACTGTTTCAAAGAATAATTATTCTAAGATATATGTAAAATAAATTGAGGTTCGGTGATTATAAATATTTGAAAAATTATGCGTATAACAAAATTTGAATTTAATAAAAAATTAACATATGTAAATTTTTAGGACATCATTGATAAGTCTTAAAGAACATGTTCACCTACTAAATCCTTTTAAATGTAATTGTATTTGACTTTGATTAGTAATCATCGAATGAGAAAGAAAAAACTCAATATATATACTGAAATAATCATGCTAATTGTATATTTTTTAAAATATATAAAATATATATTTCTAATTTTATATACATAATTTTTCAAGCATTTATAACCCTTTACTCGATTTTATTTTATATAATCATTTTGTTAAATAGTTAAGTTTCTTTAAGTTGAAAAATCCAAACCAAACTAATATAGAGACTAAAATCATTATTTCCCCTATAATAATATATTAAATCTTTTATTGTAGTATACCTAATCTCATATTTTTTCGATTTGTTACACCTTGACATTATCTTAATGTTCGAATAAACTCTTCTAAGTTCTGAGTGAAGATTATTCTTCTCAGAAAGTGTTACATCCTTTTTATAATTTTTTACTTCAGTTTATAAGCGATAAAAAATTAAAAATATTTTATAATATAGATTTATGATTAATTATCAATTTTGTAGTCACTATAATAAAAATAATTTTTAGTGACATTAAATATTGACATTAATAAAAAGTACTAAATTTTTTATCGATATTCGTTAAATATTACTAGAATTAATATTGCTAAAGAATTCTATAAACATACATAAAAAATATTTACACAATACATATTCCTATTTAAAATATTAATTATCGTTAATAATTATTTTTGTCTTTAACGCTTGATGCTACCATTTATTTCCCCACTAAGGGAAACGGAAAGGAGTTTTTGATTCCCTGGGTCCCACGAAAGGGTCTGTTAGAAAGGTAGTTGGGAATATGAGAAGACCAAGACATCAAAAATTGATCACCTGTAACGCACTACATCACGCCTCCGTTGCAACCTCCACTGGAAAATAACTAATTAGCTACCACTAATTAGTTTTTAATTGTAAGCTTACGAAGTTTTCCTCTTATATGTTAAATCAAGATAATTATCCAAGAGGAAGTTTTAAGGATCTTAAATCAAGATAATTATCAATTATTTTAGGTCGAATAATAATAATTTACTTGAATTTTTTAATTACGAATTAAAAAGTGATTTTTTTTTAGATAACAAATGTTGATAGGAAAAACAATGCTCGACAATTTATCTATACATCATCTATTATAATTAATCTTCGACCTTCATATCATGATATCAAATAGTTGTAGATCAAGTTTCATACCATATCTTTACATCTTTTCAATATTTTTTCGACCCACCTCTACTTCCTTCAATGGGCAACTTTCACATATAGCAAACAAAAAATTCATATTTGTATGCTATAGCAAAGTTTGCATAATTACGCTCCATAGCAAACATAAAACTGTTTAATTCGTTATACATATACAATTGTATAATTCGCTGGCCTAAATTGTATAATTCGCTATCCTATTTCACCGCAATTGTATAATGCACAATTGTATAATTTGCTGCCTATTTCGCTGCAATATTTTTATAAAATTTGCTTTGCATACAATTGAATCAAATTAAAATGTATGTATATTGCATAATTATAAGTGTATAGCAAGAAGATATATGTTTTTCTATCGCTTTATACAAAAACAGAAACACAATATATACACTTCTGTTGTATAAAGCTAGAGAAAATTGTATTTCACTGCAATTGTATAATTCGTTAGCCTTTTTCTCTGCAATATTTGTATAAAATTTGCATTTGTCTACAATTGAATTGAAGCAAAATGTTTGTAAATTGTATAATTAAGTGTATAACACGATGATATATGTTTTTGCATGTGTATATACAATTTTCTCTCGCTTTATACAAAACAGAAACAGAATTTATACACTTCTATGTATAAAGCGAGAGTGGCGAGCAGAGGGAGAGTGGCGAGCAAGATTTTTGGGAGAGAGACGCCTGGCAAACTTTGGCTAACGTTTGCTATGGAGCACAATTAAATCAAACCATAGCTACTCCATTTATTTTAGGTTATTAGTTTGCTATTATATACAATTTTCCCTTCTTCAAACCGCATAACCTACCTCTTGCACCTCCTCATTAAAAAATTTAGGAAAAATTGTATATAATGACAAACTAATAAATCAAATAAATACTATAATCATATTTTAATTTAATTGTACCCTGTAGCAAACTGTTTGTCAGTCACCTCTCTCCCTCAAACTCTCGCTCGCTACTCTCCCTCTCTCGCTTGCTCTCTCTCACTTTTATACAAACACAAGTGTATAAAATGTGTTTCTGTTTGTGTAAAGCGAGAAAAAATTGTATATATACATATATTTTCGTTCTCCTCTCTCCCCTCTCCCAGATCTCGCTCGCCACTCTCCATATCTTGCTCGTCACCCTCGCCTCTATCGCTTATACAAACATAAACGAAATGTATAAATTGTGTTTCTGTTTGTATAATGTGAGAGAAAATTGTATATACAATTGCAAATACATATATCTTCGTCATATACACTTATAATTATACAATACAAATATTCTCCTGCCCAATTTTCTTTTTTCTTTCTCTCATTCTCGTTTTATACATACACAAAATATACAATTGATTTCTTGTATATATGTATAACGAATTATACAGTTGGTTTCTTTGTATATGTATAGCGAATTATACATATTTATATAAACTTTGCTATTACATGTGTAAATATGAATTTTGTATTTATTATATTTAAAAATTGCTCTAATATTTATACATTTTTTTTATTTACATATTCAAAACTATGTCAGGCTCACCTCTCTTATTTTATCCACCACTTTGTTCTATTTCTCATAAATATTCACATATCAATTTAAACATCTTTATCTTCAATATTTACATTTTTTTGAATATACAAAATTTTACTTAGTCAACTTTGAGACTCGTAATAGTTAATTAGGAGTGTTTTACAGTTATATTTCTATTATAAGTGAATTGTCAATCGAAATGAAAACCGACTTCAATGTTTCCTTTTATAATTTTTTTTGACATATAGAAATTAATTACTCACAAAATTCCAACTTGAATGTATTAAATCTAGATTTGGTAAAATAAGGATCACATGATAAAAATGAATCAGACGGTAAAGAGGAAACACTGACACAGCCATTCCATCCATCCGACAAACTCCCGACCGTAGGGAATGGCTCCTCTGGGGGACACACACTCTCTTCCCTGATCTGGCACATATGCTAATTTTCCCCATTAAACAATCACTGAATATTTCTAGAAACTATACCCCCCTTCCAGACACTCACGGCGCAAGTTAGTCACTCCCCCATCAATATCATGCTTCATTGTTATATTACCCAAAATACCCTCCGTTCACTATAAAATCCCCATCCTTCACCTCTATCAACTTTAGTCGCAAAATAAACTTATAAAACAGCATATATATATACGGACAAAATCACATAATACGCCCTCGCCGGAATCTTATTTTCACTGTCGCCGGCCGTTAAAACTTCTTTTTTTTTTCTAGTTCGGAGGTCAAATAATTAACCTCCGATCGGAAGAAGTAGTTATTCTAACTGCTTCTATTTAATCTGAAAACGGGAAAACCCCTGAGCTGGGTAAGGTGGATTTCGTGATGGGATTTTGTATTTGTCCTTTGGAAACTCCTGCTAGATTACTGTGGAGTACTAGTTTCTTCCGCCACAAGCTTATGCTCTTCTAAAACTTAGTCAACTCTCTTTTTTCATACACATCCCTGCTAAAAAAGAAGAACTCTGTGCTGGAGTTTTTGTTTTCGTTTTCTGTTTCGCCGGAAACATATATAAATAATCTTCTGTGTGTAAATAGGCGATTTTCCAGATAGTTGAAAATATGGGATCTGGGCATATATTTTTCGACCCGTCGTCGTGTCACGGCAACATGCTGTTCCTTGGGAGCGGAGATCCTGTTTTCCGAGGTATTCTCTAATCATTATGTTCTCTATTCCAATTACTTATATTACTATGAAAATATAATTTAAGAACTTTTTTGATGACTCAATTCCACAATTAAAATTGAAAGTAAAGTATGTATATGATATGAGTAACACTATCACTAGAAAGTGAAATTCGTCTTGATCTGATTTAATTTTTTTGAATGATGTAAATTTCATTATTCAAATTTACAACCAAAACAAGTATAGAAATATTTTGTCCATGTTAATTTATTCTGAATCGTACAAGATGAAACGAAGCGGTTAACTTGTAGGGTAACCTGCGATAGATGATTTATAATTTCACGGGGAGTACGAAGAGGTTAAGATATACGTAGATTCTGTTTGTACCTATTTTTATAAGTTGTTTCAGATAGATAGTTTTAAATTTAATTCACTTAGGATATTGTTTTTATAGATTGATTGTCTCTAGTACAGTAAAAATAATAATAAAATTGTAACAACCTTTTTGCATGTAAGTTCTAAAGGTGGCCTTTTATACTATTGTATTTTGAAGCCTGACTTATACTGATACAGGACCAAGATCGACGATGATGAAGATGGAGGACTCCTCGAAGAGGCGACCCTTCTTTAGCTCGCCGGAGGATCTATATGACGAGGAATACTACGACGAGCAGTCACCGGAGAAGAAGCGCCGTCTCACTCCTGAGCAGGTTAGCATCCTGCTCCTCCTTTATCTACCCAAAAATATAAATTAAGTAGTTAGAAATGCGTTTTTTTTAATAGTTCGACGGAGTAGTTAGCAATTCAACACACTGTGACATATATCTCCTAGCTATCAAGATAGTTTAATTTTTTGGTTCAAATCTCACCATCACATATTTTTGGCAATTGGCCACTACATGTGAAACGATTTGTTTAGTCAAATTATAATTAAGTAACTAAAGAAGATTCCCTCTAAAGTGATTTGAGTTTTAATTATATTGGAACATATTCACCACTATAGCATCAAATTCTTCACAATATTGTGTCCATGATTATTCTACCTTTAAACCCTGAAAAGAAGGGAATTTCTTTTTTATCAACGAGCGTTTTCTTTAAGCAAAATTTTATAATTTTGTGGGATTCGATTACTTGCTGAGCAATAAGTGCATGTCCTGCGTTGTTGGGTACGTAAATGAAGGTGCACTTGTTGGAGAAGAGCTTTGAGACAGAAAACAAGCTGGAGCCCGAGCGCAAAACCCAGCTGGCCAAAAAGCTGGGGCTGCAGCCCAGACAGGTGGCTGTATGGTTCCAAAACCGCCGTGCCCGGTGGAAGACCAAGCAGCTCGAGAGGGATTATGATCAGCTCAAATCCTCTTATGACTCCCTTCTCTCTGATTTTGACTCCGTTCGCAAAGATAACGATAAGCTCAAATCTGAGGTATAACCATATAGTAATAGTGTTGTGATCATTTTATTTGCTTAAATTCTATTATACTTTGTACCAACCTCTTAACATCGATTTTTCTGGTCGATTTTTGGCATATTTATTAATAGTATGTCCTTAAGGCCTTAGCTTTTGCAATACTCTATGAGGAAGAATTAACAAATCATGGATAACACACCTGTCTTGCAACAATTTGATCAATGACAAAAAGTCGCCTTTCTTGCAACATTGGAGAGTCGGATATATATGTAGGATAATATGATGCCTTATTGAATAAAAACTAGCTAGGAGAGTCTATGATAATTTTTTTGTAGTATATAGTAGAATATTAAAATATGCTTGTTGACGAAATTTGTCGGCGAAGTTGGTAATTGGTAGGATTTTTAATCTGACTTTTAATTTGAGGTCATATTCTGTGTAACACCTGGCCATCAATATTAGTAGTGGGGAACCTCACAAACAATATTCTTCCTCACCTAGAATAGAAAATTATATCTGTCAATGTCCTTCTGAGTCATCTTGCATCAGAGTCAAATAAATAAAGTAGCATCTGTTCTAACCCCCCACTTTCAATGTTTTTTTTCTATTACTTGGTTTTGAATTTCAAAAAAAGCGAATATACTTTTGATATATTGGGAAAACTTGCTTTAAAATATGCGTAGTGATGAAGACCTTACTATATAGATAGTGGATGTATTACTATCAGAGTTACGTTACTGTTATTTCTTAGTAAACTTTTACTAATTTATTCTTTTGCTTTTATTTTGCAAAGTGATGTAATAATAGGGTTATCAACCAGCATATTTTATTTTATTTTTACAATATTACGCTAAGTTGACTTATAACAATTGGCAACTCTTCATAATACGTTAAAGAGTTGGTATACATTGTAAGTCTTGCGCATTTATGTCACACATCAAATCAAATTTTATATATAAGTTTATCACAACTTATTGTATAGTAGGTACACCTGACTTGGCTTGTATTCGAGGTTGCTAATCCCACTAAATGTGATTTTATCTTTTTAGCTTACATGATAGCGTGCAAGTAATTAAGTTGTTGTATATAGTATCGATATGAAACTATTTTGTTAATTGGGAAAAAATGCAGGTTGTTTCATTGATGGAAAAGTTGCGGGGGAAAGTGGTTGCAGTTGCAGGGGGAAATGAAAAATCTGACATGTTGGAGGTCGATGCTATGACGACCCTTCAAGTGAAGGTGAAGGCTGAGGACCGGTTGAGCAGTGGCAGTGGTGGGAGCGCGGTAGTAGATGAGCATAGTCCACAACTGGTGGACAGTGGGGACTCATATTTTCACACTGATCATGAGGAGTATCCAGGGCCTGGAGGATGCAATGTTCCTCCACCCATGGATGGTTTACAATCAGAGGAAGATGATGGTAGTGATGATCATGGCAGTTGCCATGGCTACTTCTCTAACGTCTTTGTGGCAGAAGAGCAGCACCATGAACAAGGAGAAGAGCCTATTGGATGGTTCTGGTCTTAATTGAATTTTAGAATATTATATTACAGTTTTTCTTATCTACGCGCGCTTTGTATGATGAAATAAGTGTTGTAATTCCAACTTCTTATTTAAACATCTATTAATATGCTTTTGCAGCTTTTTATTCTCTTGATTTAGTTCTGATTCTTGATGTTTCTTCATATATTTCTCATCTATTATTTTGACTACATGTTCAAATTACGTGCTTGATCGAATACAAGAGGAGTTCATATACTAATAATTGATGACATGTCTAACGTTAGGATTCAAGAGTAGAATATTTCCCTATTTGCATACTACAATGTTCCGATCAAGTGTATAATAAGTGAATGAGCTGTAGCCCACATTGGGGTTCAGCAAAACTCAATAGACTTTATTCAAACAATGAATTTGTGTTGATGAGTTTATGAAATATATATATATATTAGAACCTAATAATTCGAGGGCAAATACAGAATGATCACTGTTTCGTCAATTTCTGCTTTGTACGCAGAATCAGCACTTCCATGTTACCAACAGCTGCTGTCTAAATCAATGTTTTGCTATAATATTATAGTCTCATTAAATAACTATTCTCTTCGTTTCAATTTATTTGTCTGATTTTGACTTGACACAATTTTTTTTAAAATTAAGAAAATTTTAAAATTCTATGTATTTTTAAAGATATCGAATATATATTGTCTTAAAAATATCATAGAAAAAACTGAAATTAAAAATTATCATAAAAAGACGTTTTATTGAAATAAATTGAAAGAGATGGACACTATTGAAATATGGGTACAGCAGAAGCACAAAATAGACCTTATAGCCCATGACATTTTGTTTTTCCTTAATGACCACAGTAGATCCATTCCCCATCTGCCCCATTTACTTACTTCATTTACGTACTTGTTGAAGAGCAAATTGAGTAAATAAATATGTGTGGTATTTCAATCTAGTTAAATTATGTTCTTTCAATCGAGTTAAATTTTTAGATGAAATAATCATTGTTTTCAACAACAATAATCTCTAAGGCTTTTAAAAGAGTAAATAAAATCTGGACAAATAATATGTATGGCCTTTCTCTCCTTGACATAAAGATATAATACATAATCATGATCCTTAACTTGACGTCATTTGATAACTATGACCCTTAACTTTAGATGTGCATAAGTAAATACTTAAACTTGTATAATATTGAACAAATTGACACATTCGTTCTACATGGAAATTTTGTGTCCTACATGTATCATGCCATGTAGGATACATGTGTTTACTTGTTCAACTTTATACAAGTTTAAGTGTCTATTTGTGTACATCCAAAGTTAAAGTTAAGGATCATAATTACCAACTGACGTTAAATTAATGGTCATATTTATATATTATCGCTAATATAATTTGTGTTGTGCCATGGAAGAATATCCCTATCTTTTCTCAAGGACACAATGTCCTAAAACAAAAGAACAAAACTGATCTGATTAGCCACAGTTGCAGAGTCCATGTGCAATGCTAATATATAGTATGTGAGAATATATGTCCAATGTGCGTACTACCTATATAGTATAGACTAGACAATGGAATAGTCAATAGAGTTCGTGCTTTCTTGGCTTAATTTGATGAGTGACCATTTGCTTCCAGTGGCCAGTGAGGCATCCCATGTGCTGACTCACATTTTTTTGCTCAATCATCATATATTATAAGAGAAAAAAAATCAGATGGGATGGGTCATCATTCATGTACAATATGGCTGTAAGGTTGTGAACTGACACATCTTCAATATGATATGATATCATTTGTATTATCGAACTAAAATTAATAAGTTAAAGTCAAAAAGTGTGATATACACATTCTACCATGTTGCAAGCATTAGTAGTTATTTTCACGGTTTGAAGGTCGCATAAAAATAAAAATGAATTTATCATTGCTTCAAAACTTTAAACTATTAGAAGTATTTACAACAAAATTATAAACTAAGAGCAACTATAATCTAATGTCAGGTGATAAAGTCTCCAACTTATAAAATCAAACACAAGGGAAATCATCAATTGTACAGGCACCAAATCAGTTGAATCATTATACTATTAAACAAATTACTACATAGTTTTGCAAATAACAAAGGTCTTTAAAGCAACAGTAGAAATTGACTCAATCTCATTCAAAAATAAGAAAAGAAAGAAAAAAAAAGTACATATATATTAGTTTGTGGATCTCAACAATCATATGATAATTTTATTAATATTGTGGCCAAATTTTGATTCCCTAACTGTAACGGTTGTCTTATTTAGTATTACTTTTAGATCATTTGCTAAGTATATAATTAACATTTGTGGATCAGGAAAAAATAGTACAAGTAGTTATGTCGTATATAATTTATATATTGGCAAAGGGTAATATCTATCCCTCTACTCTCAAAGAAGGATTAGATTTGCCCTTTGTCATACTTTTTTGATATATTTACTCCTAACATTTAACTTTAGACACATATGTAACCTTAAACTGTTAAGTATCATGTCTCCCACTTTTATTATGAAATAATATTAGGAGTCGAGTTTAAGATAATGGATTGATTTAATAATTAAATCAGGAAGAAATTAATAATGGAATAAATATATATCCATGTAGATATGCCACATATGCACCATGTAAAATGATAAAAGCAAGAGATATGACACTTAACGGTTCAAGGGTAAATATATGCCTAAATTGAATAATAAGGATAAATATATATAAAAAAGGAAGTATTGACCAAACTAAGTCATTATATAAAACAATTCACCAAAATAATATATTTATTTTTAAATTTTACAAAATTAGTATAAATGTATTTCACAGTAACGTTTTAGGGTATATTTTATTTTTTAAAAGTTGACGGCGTTAGATTGATATACGTTATTCATAGTAATGTTTTACCCCTAAAACGTTACTGTGAACAACGTTTTACTCCTAAAAAACGTTACTTAGAGTAAAACGTTAACGTTTTAGGAGTAAAACGTTACTCACGGTAACGTATATCAACCTAATACTGTTAGTTTTAAAAAAATGAAATATACCCTAAAATGTTACTGCAAAATACGTTTATACTAGTTCTGTAAAATTTTAAAAAAATATATTATTTTGATAAATTATTTTATATAATGGCTTAGCTTAATAAAAAAAATCAAAAAAAATATGACAAATGACAAATTCAACCCTTTTCTAAAAGTATAAAAATAAATATGCCTTTTTTTTGCTTATATATTGTACTCCGATATATCATCAGAAAATAAAAATATATGATTATCATTTGTGGATCTCAACTACTATCAAGATTATGCCGTTGAAGTACACAAACCCAAAAGATAAAATATAATTTTGGCAGTCCGGCCAATTATTGATTCCTTACTGTATTTAACGGTTTATCATGTAATCATTTTAGTTTATTTTTGGTAGTGATTAACAACATCTTTTAGTTCTTTCACAATTCAAATTTGAATTGAAAATGATATGAGCGCATTATTGTCTAATTAAAGTCTTTCCTATTTTTTATTTAAACACATTAACAACAAATTAATTAGCGGAGAAACAGTCCTACTCAAATGATGTGGCACCAAATTCAAAAATTGCTTTTCTTCTGTTGAAAGGTCTGTTCAAAATGAAGTCTCAACTTTCATAAGCAGGGGGAATTATTTTACCATCGTTTTAATTCAAAAGTTATCTCAAAAATTTTTATCTTTAGAAATTAAAATTTGAAAAATATGTTTAACTATACTCTTCAATATATATTAAAAAAGTATGCACAATATTTAATTACGTCACTATTAACAATTGAAATTACCACACTTGGAAGCTTAGTTTTTAATTTTTCTTTTCTCTACCGCATCTAATATCAAATGTATTCATGCTCTTTATCTAATTTATTTTTCTTTAATATACGAGCTGAAACGACAATTAAAATAAAACAGAATTATTATGAGTGTCGGTAATTATGACAAGACATAGGGGTAATTTCGCGAACGCGAAAATTGCGAATTTATGTCCTTGGACTCCCTCTGCTCCGCGGTCACATGTACATATCCCGTGCTGCCGGCCCAATTTTGGTGTGAAATAGCGCCGTCTCATTCTACTGTTCTCGCCGGTTACAAATATCTCTTTTCTACTCTCTCTGTCTATTACTCTTCACTCACTATACACATCAAATCCTCCATTGTTTAGTAGGTTAAATCTGCTTGTCTTTGAAGAGGAGAGTTCAAAATCATTTCGATTTGCTGCTTTACCCGATCATTTCACCGCATTTTTCTGGTATGCTCAATCTTCACTTACTCTGTTATTATTAGGCCTTTATTAGTTTATAGGTAAGTTAAAGAGGTAGTATTGTACATTCGAATCACTAAAGCCCCTAAACATTGCATTTTTTGTAAATCGCTGATGGAGTAATCCAGTTGTATAGGTTTGTTGATTGTATTTGCTTTGAAGTTGCTAACTGCGATCTGCGAAGGTTCTTCTCTCTGAGATCTTGGCTATTCTACTTTAATACGTTTTGGATTGTTTTATTTTGTAGATAGTGCTTGTTGGAGTTGATTGTTCTGATCCTGTAGTGTAGATGCGATTTCTTTGCCGTTACTATTATTAATACGAGGAATTTTTCCGTTAGTGATTATTTGTAAATAGTTTAATGGAGTTTGATGTGTCTAATCATTGTTATAATAGTGATTCGAAGTGCTTTGTTGCTAACTTGGATGGACAAAAATAAGCTAACTATTTCATTTGGGCTTAACTTAGGGTTTCGTTCTAGGTTAAAGTGTTCTTTGTCTTTTTCTTAAAAGGTTTTTGCAGCATTATTTGAGTAAAAACTTGCGTGATTTGTACATTGGCAACATCTATTCTACTTAATTTACTGGCTGAAGGATTTTCACACCAAATGCTACCAATTGAAAGCAAAGTAGTGTTGTCAAACCTTCAATGTTGAAGTTCATCAAATAAGAAATTGGATTGTTCATTCAGAAATATTAGATCACTATGTTACTTGTTCCTTTTTTTCTTCTCAAAGGCATTAGATTATTGTGTGCGCTTTCCATTTCTCCAGCCAATGCTACATCATGTACTTGATAATGTGAGTCCCCTAGTGGTGTCATGCCAGCTTAGGTACCTTGACTAATCCACTAGGTAACATTCTACACTGAAGCAAATCAGCTCTTTCCAGGTGTTATAACTGGTAGTTTGAACCTGGAATCTTCAGGTTGATACTTCTATGCCTAAACTATTCAGCTATCTCCTTGGGACAACGTACGTAGACGGGTTTTTATTTCAACTTCAAATCTTGAATAGAAGCCTTAATAGCTGTATTCTCTCTAGGATACTGTTCCGCTATGAAAATTTACAATTAAAGTGAAGCTTGTGAGATTGAGATTATCTTCCATCTATCATAAACAAAAACTTAAGTAGAAGAACTAAGTATTGATATGGAAAATTAGGTAAGGGACCTTGAAAGAAAAAAAAGTAAGTTACTGGAATGACCACAAATATGAAAAAGCATTGTTGAGGTCCAAAAGTTAGTTCTAAAATCCCCGGAGTTCAAATATCTGTTTATTATGTTGTTTTCTCCTCTTCTCTGGAGTTCAGATATCAGTTTATTATGTTGCTTTCTCCTCTTCTATGGAGTTCACATATCTGTTTATTATGTTGCATTCTCCTCTTCTCCGGAGTTCACATATCTGTTTAGCTTTCTTCTCTTCTATTCGACGGGAAATGATTTCTTAAGTGCATTGCGGACGTGGCTCGTAATAACCCTTTACACTGCTGGTATTTCAGATCTAATCCATAAATGATGTCTGAGGAAGCTGCTAGAGATCTCATTCCACTACCTGAAGCTGGGATGAACAATGAGATCCCCAGTAATGGGAGTGTTCCAGTAATAGGGGTTGAGAGTGTTGATAAAAATTCGAAAGATAAGGAAAGAGAAAATCCTGCCTTACTGGTTGGACCTTGCCTTAATGGAGACGGTAAGGTGTATACTGGGGCAGAGGTGGGAAATTCTGAAGTGGAATACATCGAATGTGAGAATTTGAATGATGTAGAAGATGTTGACACAAGTCTTAAGGTAATGATTCCTGATATAGTTTGATGTTTCATCGTAGTAATTTTGCATCTCGGTTTTGCTTCTTTATATTGGTTACAAAAGTCTCTTTTCAATGTCTTTGCCTCTCCTTTTTCATTTGTAGACACTGTTGACTGGGCTTGACTCCAAGGACTGGGTTTTAGTGTGTGAGGCACTCAATGACGTTCGGCGTCTGTCCCTATTTCACAAAGAAGCAATGGTTGATATGTTGTAAGTCTTTGGTCACCTAGGATAAGAACTTGAAAGATGTTTGATCATGATGTTCTAGCTGGTTAGACATCTTTTTGTATGCTCCCCTTTTGTTCTGTCTGGTCTTACTTATGCTTATTACTTAAAATGTGCAGGGGAAATGTGATCTCCCTTGTTGTGAAATCTTTGAAAAATCCGAGAAGTGCTGTTTGTAAGACTGCTATTATGGCATCAGCTGACATTTTCAAAGCATACTGTGACACCATAATTGACTTGATGGATCCACTGGTAACTTTTCTCTTTTGTGACTTGTGTGACTGCCTTGGCAATATATTTCTCCTAATTTTACCTTGTCCGTGTGCTTATTATGTGACTGTTTCCTTGCTTAGCTTGTACAACTTCTTCTGAAATCTTCACAAGACAAGCGATTTGTTTGCGAGGCAGCTGAGAAAGCTCTAATAGCAATGACAACGTGGGTTTCTCCATCACTGTTGTTACCGAAGTTGCAACCAAATCTGAAACACAGAAATCCTAGAATTCGAGCAAAAGCTTCAAGCTGCTTTTCTCGAAGTGTACCACGTCTGGTGAGAGTTCAAAGTTCTAAAATCTCTTCCTTATGCACCCTGACTTGTTAATTTTAGTAATTACTATTTTCATTCTTACAATTTTTTCCTGCAATTGTTGTTAACGTAGTTTGTTTGTTATTTGTCTGACTAATATCTTTTCCCTTGACTGTTTTATAGACAATATCTTGATACAAAACTCCACCCAGGAAACCCTTCTTGAGAGCGTTTTAAGAATTACTTCTTGAGAGTGTTTTACTAATTACTTTACTGGTTGAAGGAATGGATAGGTAATAATTTGTTCATCTGCTGACTAAGATCTTTCCCTTGGCTATGTTTTATTGACAATGCCTTGATACTGAACTCTACCCTAGTAGGAAACCCTTCTTGAGAGCGTTTGAAGAATTAATTTTTCTGGTTAAGGAAATGAATGACTAGGTAACAATTTGTCAGTCATTTGATTATATTAGGAACTTTTACGTGGTTTCTCCAATAAGTTTTGTTCACAATGCTATAATTAACCGCTTTCAATACCCTTCTGGTGGTTAGTTTATTATTCAGCAGTATATATTTGTTCTTGTTGAATGAAACAAGAAAGATTACATCTTAGCGGACCTTCAACATGGAAACATTTTCTGGCATTTGTGTCTTTTCATGTATGATCATATCACTGAAATGTGAAAGAGGAATAAACTTTGTCCTGTTCTTAGTTTTTGTTTTCTAGCTGGTTGCCTAATTATCTTTTTACTACTAGATCTGGTCTTTACTAACAGAGTTGCATGTTTTACAGGGAGTAGAGGGAATTAAAGCATATGGAATTGAGAACTTGATCCAAATAGCTGCATCCCAGCTCAGTGACCAGCTTCCTGAGTCGAGGGAGGCCGCTCGTTCACTGTTGTTAGAACTGCAAAATATCTACGAAAAAGCACTCAATGTTATCCCCCCACCAGTAGTGAATGAAGACCCAGAAACAATGACCGTGAGTGAAGACCCAGAAACAATTTCCTGGGAGCATTTCTGTCAATCAAAGCTCTCGCCTTTGAGTGCTCAAGCAGTTCTTCGTGTAACCAATCTCACTAGGGAGGGTATTGTTTTAGGTTCATAGTATTTGTGCAAGCAATGAGCTATAGTTCACCATTGTCCTTCATTTTTTGGTTTGGTTTCTTATACCTGTATATACCATGAAAGGTTTGAGGTGTTTGCGAGGCAATTAGACCATATATAGAGCTATAGTTCTATAGTTTCTTGAAATATGGTTTAGATTACGTTTGCATTATACTTAAAGTCATTCATGAATGCTTGCTTTGCATTGCAGTATACATGTAATTGTGCTCGTTCAATTTTCCCATGGTATGTTAATGATTGAAAAGCAAATTCCATTATTGTGAAGCCAAGAGAAGTTGTTCATAATGGCATTGTTTGCCATCTTATGTTCGTTCGGGAGTTGCTGCTCTTTTCCCATGGTATATTAAGTCTATTGTTTTGGAAGTTGCTGCATTTCATCTACACGCTTCCTTCTAATGACTGTCTTGTGCTCTCATATCCATCTTGTGCTGAATTATTCCCTATGATATATATGGAGATTTTCCTTGTCCACTTGCGTCTTTTTCTTTAATTTCATGATGTATAAAGCTGTACTTGTGATGTATCCACTATGTAAGGAGAAGTCCTGTCTGAACAAATGTGGTAGGCTGGTAGCACTTCTGCTTGTTGAGGTGATGGCTCCTTGAGGCAAGAGGATCATACATCGTGTGGCGGCCAACAACTATGCTGAGATTTAAATTGCAAATGTTAGAATCCAGGGCTTTGCATAGTCCATCATCACGAGTGCAACCCAACCCAGGCCAACACTATACAATGCAAAAAGAATTATTTTTTCGCTGAGGCAATCTAATTTGGCCAAGTGCGTCATTCTAAATTTATCAAAAGAAATGGTTGGAAGATACAAGTTTGGACTTGGTCTTGTGTGTATCTTCATCAACACATGTTACGGGTCAACTTCCTATGCCGTCCGAAATTCTTTAGAGTGATAGGTCTAATAGATATATTTTATATAAAAGTTCATTTCAATCCATAAAAAAATAATCATTCAGTAATTGTAATGTGCAAGTAATCTCCTCATTTCCTCCTCAGATCATATGAGATTTTCCAAAGAATTCAACTTACAATGAAGAACCAAGAAGTGGGCACTGCCACACGGGTTATAATCCTGGCAATGGTGATATCAGTGCTATCGCTATTTGTTTTAGTCGGAGTTCTTGTCCTGATTCATATCTGTGTACTAGTGAGGGAGTTCAACAGAAGAAGCGACAACATTAACATGGCGGAGAGAGGGAGCACCAACATGTCCATGTCCATGTCCAAGGAGGATATAGAAAAGCTTCCTTGCTTCATTTTTCAAGCCAAAGAGAAAGGAACTAGTACTCCAGTGGACTGTGCAATTTGTTTGGATAATTTCAAGGTGGGTGATAAGTGCAGAATGTTGCCTCAATGCAACCACAGTTTTCATGCCGAATGCATAGACTTGTGGCTCCTTAAGTCTCTCTATTGTCCAATTTGCAGAACTAGCACCGATATTCTGAGGGACTGTTCCATATCTGCAGGAGAAAGCAGTGGAAGTGGTCAAACGAGACAAGAGTTGAGTTGAGAGAGACTCGAGAAAGTGATAGATCTAATTAGTTGATAGTGAGTAGATTCGTCTTTATTCTTGGTTTACCAAAGAGCTCATATCCACGCACCAGATGTTCAGTCCTGGATTTGGGGTGACTCTGGGATTGAATTGGAGCTTAGCTAAGAATTTACTATCAGAATTGAACAGTTGCTTTAGTTTGTGTGCAGAGTGATGTTCTTTCTTTTGTATATATTCAGATACATTTAAACACTGGGTTACAAAATTAGACTAACTTGTGAGCTATGTGGAAAAGAGTAGTACCAGTTAATGTTCATAATAAAGATTATCTTATAAATACTGTAACTTGATTATCAAAATATTTGGGACCTGTGAGTGTATGCATAAAACTTGAAAACTATTGAACATACATTATATGGATCAATACCTGTCTCTGGCCTCTAGTTGTTGTTTTCTTTCTCGAATACAAATGAAAACTAACAAAGCAAAAATCAAAGTGACAACATAGTACAAGCTATAAACCTCCTTACATTTTCATCATAGGTGTAAGCCGGCGTTCAACAAGTGCTAGTTTGGTTTAAACCAAGAGTATTCTTTACTTTGTGACTAAACAGCTACACATCGAAAACCCACCTTTTTACCCTTTACGTATGAAAATCAGAACTGTTTTACATCCAAGAAACCAGTTACTTCTCTTCAACTCTCTTCTAAGGAGCACAACTTTTTC
This sequence comes from Solanum pennellii, assembly GCF_001406875.1. Taxonomy (NCBI): domain Eukaryota; kingdom Viridiplantae; phylum Streptophyta; class Magnoliopsida; order Solanales; family Solanaceae; genus Solanum; species Solanum pennellii. The sequence continues at coordinate 53,671,485 of NC_028638.1, forward strand.
CCTTGGCTGACATAATTAAGCAGTTTGGAACTATGAAAATCATGTTATTTGAATAATCTTATCTTAAGTTGTTAGAGAAAGTCCACAATTAATTATTTTCTGTCTCAATAACGCCATCTCAAGTAACCTGATTCTTTTTCATGGGTCAAACATGTGAAAATATCTAGTGCTATATTGAATTGTGTGACTATCTTATCTAAAAATCTCACATACTTCAATACGTCCTTCTCTCTGTTTTTGAAAGACGGGCTGATGGAAGAACTTCTAATGGGAATTTACACAAGGGACAGGACTAAACATCTCAAAGTCATTACTTCTATCTGCATTTTCAACTTAATCAACAGATGCTGCCTCACATTTTCACAGCCTTCTACTGCTGAATGCATCCTTCAACTAGGAAAATTTTCGGTACCGTATAACGTGGGTGATGAAGATGGAAACTGGGGTAGTTTCTTGAATGATGAAGCCTGTGGTGGACCCTTTCGAGATTACCTCTATGCAATGGGAATCAGAGCAAAAAAAAAGGACAAATGCACCTGAATTCGACTCAACAAACAAACTGCTTGACTAAGATGAATGATGAAGGAAATGGAATTGATGTTTCCGGTTGTGGTGTTGAGAAGCTAACAAAAACTGGTAGCAGCTGCTCAGATTTCACTGTTGATGACGTTAACATGAAGTTCGGAGACAAACTCAAAAAGTTGAGTTATAACTGTCAATTTCAGGATACTGCAGATAAAAGAAGTCATTTTGCGAGTTCTGTGTAAATAGCTGGAAAGATATAAAGGAAGTGAGGTCGAAAAATGATAAATACGCAGAGGCAGAATCAGATATATGTAGGTTTGCAGTATTAGTATCACTAACAAGTACTAGAATTATAGATCAAGCATGGCTCAGAAAGCTTTACAATTGCCTTTCAAATCAAAAGCAACCTGTGAACTTTGCATATACCGAAGAAAAAGAGCAAGAGCAAGACGAGCACTCGGAGCTGACAGAAAAACACAAGTTTAGACCAGGTAATCCAACTTTTAGAATTTTGTGCATCATTAGAAGATGGATTACTTCACGTTTAATGTGTAATTTGAACTTGAAACAGTTTTACCAGTCCTAATTGGAGGAATCCTAGCAGTCCTGATAACTGTATTTATCTCAGTGTGGACTTTCATACGAAAGAGGGCCAATGTAGATGCATCTGAGAAGAAATTTGATAATGTTTTTTCCACTCAGTGTACCTTCTAACAGTGTACAAGAATTTTTACGCTATCAGGTCACTTAAAAGATTATTGCCACCTTTTTCATCTTTGTAACTCTCCATATACGAACTAAATAGGTTCATAACTTAATTGGCAGCTATAGATCTGGCAATGCCAAAAGATTCTAGTTTGGAAGTCTCCATTGAGGAGGTCTACTCAGCTACAAACAATCTAAATGAATCACACTTCATTGGTGAGGGGACAGCAGGTTACACCTATATTAATTTTGTTCTCCATTTATAGGAACTGATTTTTACTGTTGAATTCACTAATAATAATATTCTTGTAGAAAAGGTGTATAGAGGAGTTCTCCCTAACAATCAGGAGGTTGCAATTAAGCACATAATCCATGAAGAATGTATAGAAACATTCCTCAGGGAAGTCAAAAGCCTAACTAATGTCAGACATCCAAACCTGGTAGCCTTGCTTGGCTACAGCAAGAATGCCAAAGAATATTTCCTCATCTATGAAATTTGTCCCTACGGCAATCTCTCTCAGTGGCTCTTTGGTATGTAACAGTTCTCTCTGCTTTAAATGTCAACTTCTCCAATTGTTTCAACCTGCACAAGTACTGCATAACTCTACTCAGCAAGGCTTAAATAGATGGAAAGAAATCCACCTAGCGCTTTTTTGTCTTTTAAAGGATTTGAATGCTAAGTCACACTATTGAGTTCTATTGAAAGAGCTATTTCATTTCCTTGTCCCTTCCCTCTATTGTGTAATGGTGAATGGTCAGATTACCTTTGTTGAAACAGCAAACAACAGAGTATTATCCTGGACCCAAAGGCTTGAGATTGCCATTGATAGTGCTAAGGGACTCGTAAGTATAATCCACCGCGATATAAAGGTAGAAAATGGTTATGAATTCCCTTCAAAGTTTTGAACTTTGGACTTCCCTGAATGGCTAAGTCACCTGCTTTATATTAATCCACAGCCTACAAACATACTCTTAGGCCAGGATTTTGAAGCTAAGCTTTCTGATTTCGGATTGTCCAAGGTGATAGACATTGATGAATCCTACATGATCTCAGAAGTGAGGGGCACCTATGGTTATGTCGATCCTGAATATGAAACAAACCATCAAGTAAATTCAGCAGGCGATGTCTATAGTTTCGGAATAGTACTTCCGCAGATCCTCTCTGGAAGGAAAGTTATCAATATGAACATGGAAAAACCAACACGGCTGGACAAAATTGTAAACAAATACCCATTTCACAAATCATATCATTCATTACATGTAGAAGATTATACGGATGTTGATAAATACCTGGCATTTCAGGCAAAATCGCTGTTGAGGGAAAGAAGGGCAGTGGAATTTGTTGATCCAAAACTTTATGGAGATTACTCAACAGATGCTTTCCAACTCACACTGGAGCTAGCTATTTCTTGCATTGCACCAAAGCAACAAAGACCCTCCATTGAGAAAGTAGTTGACAAGCTGGAGGAGGCCTTAGCTATAACAAGAAGGGAAAAAGCTTCAACACCTCACTCTACACCAGTGTAGTCTTCAACTTCTTTCCAAGAGCAATATAGAACACTAGTTGAAAATGTCACCTAATCTATCTCATCATAGACAGTTCATTGAACAAGATATATACCGTAGTAATATAGAATTATAACATTACATCTATATATAATTCATTACATTCCCACAAAACTCAAACACAAGATCCTATTTTGCATCAGAGCTACAGAAATACAAGAAAGGTCTCACACAAACAAGTTTGCATATTGTTATCAAATCATAAGAAGTTAGTAACAAACAATAACACACACACAATACAGCGTTTTGGTCTTATCTACACTGTATACAAGTGACCTCTAAAAAACAAGATTGCCGTGTTGCACGACATCTCAGGAGTACCAGAAAGCAGGGGGGAAAACTACAGCCATGCTGGATTCTTCAGAGGGGTAACAATAGCTTTGACTTGCAAGTAGTTACTTAGGCTGTAGACTCCCTTCTCTCTTCCATGTCCACTCATCTTATAACCACCAAATGGAATGGCAGCATCAAAGATGTTAAAGCAGTTAACCCACACTGTCCCTACTCTAAGGGCTCGAGATATTATGTTGGCTGCATCTATATTCTGGGTAAAAACACCCGCTGCCAACCCATAATGTGACGAGTTTGCCCTTCGGATGACCTCTTCAACATCCCTGTTTGTTTCAAGGTCAGGTTCAGTGTTAATAAACAAAATACAAGCACAGCTACATTACAAATGAAATGTAATCTCACTTGAATTTCAAGAGGGACTGCACTGGTCCAAATATCTCATCTCTGGCAATCAGCATGTTATCCTAAATAGTTGAAAAATAATTTTAAACAAAACAATTTAATGTCATCAGTACGATGTTCATCTTTTTCACCTTACGTATGGATATATTCTATGGATAATGGCAGTTATACCTGGACATTTGAGAAGACAGTAGGTTGGACATAGAAGCCCTTGGAACCCAATTTTTCCCCTCCAGACTCGAGAGTAGCCCCGCTTTCAGTACCAGATTTTATGTACTTCAGGATCTTCTCAAATTGCTCTGTATCAATCTATTGATAACACAAAAAATTCATGTTACATCTACTTCAGAAATGTAAATGGAAGTCCGTAATTACTACTTCTCTTAGCTGGAAATTCATGATTTAAGTTCGTGTAAGATGCAGAAAAGGAAATAATAAAGGTACCATTGCCTGAAAAGTTGGCTACATCCAAATTGGTGAACATATATTATTCCTTCTTGTCCTTAAGTTGGCAAAGAATTTGTTTAACTATTCTCTTTTTATATATTATCCATGACAGAGGGGACAGCGATACACGAAAAAACAGTACCTGCGGACCTTGTTCAACTCCCTTCTTGAAAGGGTCTCCAACAATGCGTTTTAAAGCACGAGCTTTGGCTTTCTCCACAAATTCATCATATACTCTTTCATGTACGAATGTCCGAGATCCAGCACAGCAGCATTGTCCCTGCAGATACTTGAAATTTATTCCATTTCGGAGCAAGCATCAGAGGTTGCAATTTTCCAAGAGTGGAAATTTTTGCTACCTGGTTAAAGAAAACAGCAGAATGAGCCAACTCAACAGCTTTATCAACGTCTGCATCTTCACAAATGATGAAAGGAGATTTTCCTCCGAGCTCCAAAGTCACTGGTTTTAGGTTGCTCTTTGCAGCTGCACCTACGACAGCTTTACCAGTTTCTGTGGACCCTGTAAAAGCAATATTTTATACGGGGAAAAGATGCAAGTAATGTCGAGGGCCAAGCTGTTTAAATCTATACGAAAACAAGTAGTAGAAGATGTCAGTGCTCCTTCAGTCTCCCTCATCTATTCCAGAGTATTCACTCAGAAAACTTTACACATCACAGTTGCATCAATAAAAGCAAGCATGAAATACAAAAGCTGAAAGGACATCAGGATGCATAACCTCTTTATGTTGTTTATTGACTTTTAATGGGGAAGCTGGAAGAAAAAGATATGATTTTCTTCATTTTCTACATGTGGATTATACAATCTAATGAGACGCTATAATTAGGCTATTTACTTCTTTTAATCTTCTTTGGGGTGGGAGAGGGGGTAGAATTAGCGACGGATAGCTTCATTGCTACCTAGAGATATGTTGAAACTGAAATACCATGTTCTGACACTCCTTTATACAATCCAACATTTCAAATTTGATATTGAAACTGCCTTGGACTTTGTCGTGTAGGTTTATCAGAAGAAACATAAGCCATTTCTTCTGTAAATTCCTATTCAGGAACTAAAGCCAAAACTCAGAAAATACCTTATCGACATCCATATGACTGGCAAGATCTGCACCTGCACTACCGGATCCAGGAATGACATTTAAGACTCCAGGGGGAAGTCCAACCTGACAGTTGGAGTGAAGACAAATTACATTCTATCATCTTGTATAGATGGAGAAATCTTCGATTTGAGCTGCAATAATTGTGGAAAGTTTCCACTTCTATATTTGAAACTACTAAATTTGTAAACAACATACTAGAAATAACTAAATGACAAGTACAAATGAGTACTCATTAGAATTCTGTGAATTCACAACCGGTGCAGACTAAAAATGGGTATATACCTCATGGAATAACTTTGACACATACAGGGCAGAGAGTGGTGTTTGTTCTGCTGGTTTTAGTACGACAGTGTTACCACAAGCAAGTGCAGGGCCAACTTTCCAGGCGAACATTAATAACGGAAAATTCCAGGGTATTATCTGTCCTGCAACACCAATTGGCTCATGCAGGGTCTGAACATGGTGCAAACTGTCAGCAGGAGCTGTAAGACCATGAATTTTATCAGCCCAACCTGAATAAGAAATGTTAGCAGAAACACTTAGAAAAGCATTTAGGGTGATTCAGCAAACATTAGAACGTCACTTGATATACAATAAGTGGTTATTAAACTGTCAAAAGGAAACATAACGCCATTTTTCTTATTTTCTTAACCAGCATAGTATCTGAAAAGACGAATGAGCATTGGTATTTCTTCATTTGCAGCTTGTTCGTAAGGCTTTCCATTATCCCAAGTCTCAAGTGCTGCAAGTTCATCACTGTGCCTCTCAAGCAAATCAGCAAACTGCAACATTATACATGACCTTTCCTGGAAATATTTGGTTAAGTAAGTACATTATTGTACATGCTTAAGTAAGACTGGGAGTTTAAACAAGCTGTAGTTGTCTGCAGAGGCGGATTGATTTCTCATATGTTCACTTTACTAAATAGTTATTATCTCAAGAAGTCATTTTTCAACTTGATTCCAATTTTCTTCAACAAAGAAAGTGACTTATATCACTCAAATAATTACTATTAGTTGAACGACCAACTGAGAAATTAACTTCGGTAGAGGGACCATATAATACAGGAAATAAATATATATGTGAAAGTACTAAAATGAGAGAATATTAAAATCTAAACACATATGTCAGATAGATCAATGTGTTCAGTGATAAGAACCTTAAAGGTTGAACATGTTAAGTTCAAATTCTAAATCCGCCTCTCACTGTTGGGACAAGGAAGAGGATATGGAAAGATAAGAAGATTCGGTTACTGCACAAATGCTTACATAAGCAGTCATTTTAGGCCATGGTCCTTCATCAAATGCTTTACGGGCAGCAGAGACTGCACGGTTGACATCTTCAGTGTCGGCCTCCGCAACCGTAGTAATTGCTTCCCCTGTTCGAGGGTCAAATGTAGGAAATGTCTTTCCTGAAGACGTAGAATTCTCCATATTACACTTAAGATTTATAGAAGAAATAACATATAAATGAAAAGACTTTAGGTCAACCTGAGGCTGCATCAACAAACTGTCCATTGATGAGAAGCTGATTATATTTAACCTCAACAGGTGGAGTGATTGGCTCTTCATGCACCACGGCACTGCTACAAAACCTTCTGATACCCTTTCTCCAGTAGTTGGAGTATCTAACTGTAGATTGAAATTGCAGAACCTATAATTAGCAAGCTCCTTTCTCAAGAAAATCAGTTAAAATATCAAACAAATCAAGTGGGGTAATATCAAGACACAGCAGTTAGCTTGTTCAATCATCAAGATACCAAAGAAAGAAAACACGGGTGAAAATAATTCTTCTGATTAGCAAAAGACTACTTTAATTATAATCTAAGAATGTATTTTTGGTTTAGAAGTACGTGCAATATATTGTTATTGGAGATAAAATACCCATCAACATTCGTTTATTGGTTAGAATGAATCCGACCGCAAACCCATCAAATTAAAATCCGAACCAAATTAAATAAACTCACCATTATGATTAAAAAACAAATACTGTTCCAGTTTCCTCAAAACCCAGCAGAGTACTATGTCACCTGAATTAAACTTCAACCTCAAAACAGACCAGATTTATTTTTAGTTACTCTTGGTGAGTTTGTCCACCCAATAGAAAAGAATTAATTTTTCCATCTTCCCTCAAAAGTCACCATGTTACTGTGTTTGAGGCAAGTGTAATTGGAATTGCAGTACAAGAATGTAGTGGATTTGGGCTGATTCTTTCAGCAGGGAAATTTGTCTCTGCTTTTGTGGTTGGGTTCGTGGTGATTCAGGCGGCAACTTCTGCCGTTGATGATGTGATATTTTGTTTAACTGCTAAGTTGATTCTTTTTTATGTCTACTCAGGTGTTGAGATTTTCCTCTGGGATGCTATTCATTTTATTGAGTTTTATCTCTTCTTAGTTGGATTTGTGTTTGGTTAGAAGTGATGAAGTCCATAAAGGGACTGTTGAGTTAGATTCTAAAAAAAGGCAAAATTAAGGGAACTGTAGAAGATGGTAAAAGGCAAAGTTATTTTCCCTTTTCTTGGAAGACATGGAAGAAGATGCGCCGCTGCCACGCCCAGAGGGGTTTGTATTTGCCTTCTTGGACCTGGGTAGAACTATAACGGGAAAGATGGTTTACTTGTTAGTTGGGTCGGATGTGGGTAAAGTTATTTCCCCTTCTCCTGGAAACCATTGAAGAAGACGCGCCGCCGCCACGCTACCATTATATGGGTTTGTTTTTGATTTCTTGGACTTGGGTATAACAATAACGGGAAAGGTGGGTTACTTGTTAGTTAGATCCAGTGCCGGCAAAGTTATTTCCATTTTCTTGGAAATCAACTCATGGAAAAAAGATGCGCCGTCGCTGCCGCCGCCGCCGCCGCCGTTAAAGGGTTAGTTTTGCTTTCTTTGGACTTGGGTGGGTTTTACATGTTAGTTGGTCGGATGCGGGTTATATTAGGGGCGGGTGGTTTTTTCTTTTCATTTTTGGATAAAATGGGTTGATTCGGAGCTTTCCCTTAAAAGAACTACAACGGAGGATAAATTTAATGATTAAATGAAACCCTTAACTCTGTATTTAGCTTAGGTTCAAAATTTATTTCTAAATTTTGTTTAGACAATCAAGTAAACACTCTGCGTAACCTAAAATAATTAGGTCTACTTTATAGTACCATCTAAAGCCAAACTAGTCCTTTCGAAAATAAGATAAATAGATTACTTTTAACTGATTAAATCATAGTTGATCAAAATTATTCACACTGTCATGTCATCAGTGAACAAGAGAAGCTACAATCATACTCTTTCCTTACCTTTCCTTTTTATATTTTTATTCTAAATAGTTTATCAATAACTTCATAAAATTAATACATAAATTATAAAAAAAAATTCTATTATACTCATGATAGTTAATTACTTTGGAAATAGATATTTAATCAACTTAAGAAAATTAATACAGTAAGTAATTAATTTGGAAAAGAAATTTCTAACAAACGAATTAAAAATAAAAGATGATTTATCATTTTTTGAAAAATTAACTTTAAAAAAACAAATAGAATTACAAACTTATTTAATTTATTAATGAAAGTAAAATCTAAACAGGTGAAATATAAAAAAAAAAAAAAAAGGAAAAGAGAGAGTACTAATTAAGATGCACTCCATTCTTTTGCACATAAACAGTAGTAAAGACGTAGTCTAAATACTTGAAGTTCGAAGCTGAGAAATGATCCGTCGTGTATGAGTATCCATTGCTGGAGACGAGAATATTAAGTAGAGATGGAGAAGATAGCAAAGAAGAGAGCAGAATCGGAGCAACGCAAAGAGTTTCGTCAAGAATTCAAATACAGAGTAATTTTTGGACGGAGACAGATTTGCTGCTGCTAAAAATACTGGGGCATGCAGAGGTAGTCTAACTACTTGCACGTCATCAATTAGCTGATTCATTAGAAATAAGCTTATCCTTTCCCTTGCAAGTTTTCTTCTCTGTGTTCCATTCCACTATTCCTTTCCTGAACCCTATGAAAAAAATATTGCCTTCTTTTTTTTCTGTCCAATCAAAAACAATCTAATATGTACAGGTAAATCTTACCCTTACGCGAGATTACATTGATTTGGCGTAAACATCCGAAGTTTTTTCCAATATGTACCTTTGGAACTACATAACTTTTAGGCACAATCAACTAGAAAAGAAGGTTGTATTTCACATGATTGAAAAGGGAATAATGTTGTAATCAAAAAGGCCTATAGTTCCTGAAATTTACAAAAAAGTTTTAAAAAAAAGGGTACTAGCTTTGTCATTACTCACCAGTCACCAGTACCTTTCAGTAATGCAAGGTGTTCTAACTAATTACATATAATGTGGCCTTCATTCTGCAGAAAAATCAGGCTCATCTGGCTTAAACAGCTTGGGCATTTTTAAGCTAGAAGAAGAATCAGCCATCTTCTGTTCTATTCCTCGTCTCGTATTAGTAGCAAATCGTTTGGCCAAAATTGTAGCTCCAAGTTGTTGGGAACCACGAGAACCACTGGCTACTAACGGTTGCTCAGGACCAGCGTCATCAAAACTTTGCTCATTGTAGTTACCCTCATCATTAGGATCTTGATTATAATAATAGCTCTCTTGTAGAGCCAACTCGTGTTCCATCTTTTTCTTCTTATACCTTCTCCATGCAGCCTCTATAAAACAAGCACCCCATGTTCTCCACTGATGAGAATAGTACCTAAATGCATGCTGTAGCTTCATGCTGTGAAGACGTTTAAATTGAACTGCAAAAAATTTCAGGTCTTCAGCTCGAAGTGCAAATGCTTCAACTTCAGTAAGTGTTCTCACTGTTCGAGTTGAAGCTGGCAACTGCGTTGAGTTAGGCAGTAAGGCCCATGTCAGCAATTCTTCACCACAAAAATCATTAGGTCCAAGGGTGATTGAATTGAAGAATCCAGATCTTCCCCCATTTGTTGTGGAGCTCTCTAGTTGTCCCCTGATGATGAAGAGCATCTCACTCACTGGATCATCTTCTAGAACAACATATGTGCCCATTATGCTCAGGGTCGACACTAGGCGTTCACAAATTGCATCAAGCAACTGGTCATCCATTTGCTCAAAAAATGGAACCTGCGCAGTCAGGAGATTTTGGGGTCTCTAAAGCTTAGCAAACAAAAGTGGATGGGTTTAGGCATTTACAGAGTAAAAATACAACTCCAAACATGTGACTGATGCAAATGCAAAACGAAAGGTACATCACAAGACAAGTCAAAGCTTAAATTGATGACTGAAGAGATGGAACTATTTTATTTATTCATTCACTAATACTTATTAGTACTTATGCATTTCTTTTGCTCAAATCTTTAACTACTGGCAAATATTTCTGCCTGCAGCTCTTTTCCTTAATGTTTGCCTCCTGAAAGTATTTCAATTCCAAGAGAAGTGAAATACTGCAAACACCACATATTACATCATCTGGCTATGCCATATATATATATATATCTAAAGATCACAATGAAAAGGGCAACCTTGACAGAAAATAAATCTCTTATCAAACATCAACAAGAGCTGATGCAAATGTCATAATCTATAAACAATGATTGTTTCTCGCTTCCGGGTCTTAACAATGTAAATTAAAACATGAAATGTGCAAATATTTTGTTAAAATACGCAAATGTCGGTATGAGTATGACCATTTATATCAGCTATACCAATTTAGGAACAAAGGATTTCCTGGGAACCAGTGGTCAGAGTTTCTGCTTAAGACACTGACAACCTATCAAGTCTCGAGAAGAAAAGAATGCAGCATACATCAATATGCCATGATAGTCTAATATATAATACACGAGCCAAGCAAAATAATGATATATTTAGTGCCAGAAAGACATACTCGTCGAACAAGATTAAGGCATAGGTGTCTTTGGATTTGACGACGAAGGTCCAAAGGCAAAGATTGCAAGATCTCTTCTTCATTAACTCCTCTTGTTGCAAGCCATTTACATTGATCAAAACGGCGAACACGTTCTTGCAAGTCTTCAGGCAACTGTCGATGTCTCATCCATTCTTCAATATCTCTTTTTCTAATTCTCCATTCCTCAATTTTTACAGTCATAGATTGCAGATAAGTCTGGAAAGGGCAGAAATTCAGAAGTATATCAAGGACAAAGAAGCATGTCCTAAACTAGATGAAACAAATCTAAAATGGTAGCTCAAACTCTTAAAAACCCTTACAAATCACCGACTAACCCCTAAGCATAATCTGAAAGCAGTATCCAACTCAACCCAGAAGTAATGTTGAATAATATTATACTATTAATCCCAATGGACCTAAGCTGCTTATAATTTGAGATTATAGGGAACATATCTAGAGTAATGGCACATAGCAGGACTGCTAACTTGAAAAATGAAATTGAAGCTCTTAGAGGTTTCTGATTACTCTTCAAAGAATTAATCCAACTCCGTACAATATTTAGCCCAATAATTAGCACATTATGTAAATCAACTATCACAAATTAACAAAGTTATCATGTTTAACATTGCTCTAGAGGTGAATAATTATAACAACTTGAAGGTGTCTGACATAACATGTATAGATTAATCATTCATGTATATAAACCATGATGAAATTACTTCAGATAACTGCACTAGGTGATACTAGTGATCTATACAGACAAATCTTATCCTCAAAATCTTACCTGCATGTTTCCAATTAACTGTGCAAAGAGAACTAAACCGATGATACTTATGAAAATGCTGAATAAGGTTTCACCAATATATGTGCTAGTATTCAAATTCTGCCCATATGAACTGCAAGACAACATTCGTAAAGATAAACATAAGATTTCTACCTGGAAAAAGAACCGAGGAATTTGATGGTATCCTAAGCAACAAAGGAGACAAGGAATTCATTTTAAACAATTTATGTGATCCAAAATCACTGAAGTCTTCATTGTGACATTTATGTGGTAGCCATACATGATCCAAGACAGTCTACAGAGGATCAGTATACTTTATCATTTACAATGATTAACAGCGGTGAAAATGCTTGCCAAAAATTCAGTAGCTGAGATAGACAAGGGTGAACATTTATGAATTCCTAGTCCAGTCTTAGCTGCCTGATGAATTAACCAAACATAAGAGACAGGGTACCAAACAGACAGAGTGACTTGCATATTCGGATGCAGATCTAAACGCAAAGAGTCCTTTAAAAGCCAGACTATATTACATAAATTCTATCAGAATGTATTAGGTGGAAGCAAAAGCAGCTAAAGTGAAATAATATTTTTCCCAATTTTCATTTCAAGAAGATGACACCATTCATTTCAGATGCTCCCATATTACCCCTTAATTAGTCCCTTTTTTTTATAGGAATGATATGACATTAAGACCAAAAGATCTAAGGGTTTCTTTTGGTAAGACATTTATATTTAGAGTATGTGTAAATAGTATTTCTTTCTCAAATACTGTCATATAAATAACAAAAAATGAAGGAGTATGTCAGAAGAGGAATGTCCCTAGGAATTACTTTGAGACGCCAACTTTCAATTATAATCACCAACACCATTGAATATGCAAAACTGAGAATGAATTAAGAAGAGTAAATTTGCAGTTGAAGAAATCAAACCTTAAATTTCTTAGACCCCACCAAAGACAGTATAAATATTTTGCCAAGAACGATGATGAAGCCACTTCATTAGTAAAGGCATCAGCGAAAATTCCAAACTTAAAACCAGAATCTTCATCATTTACAGCATCACATTTCTCAAGCACTCGTGTGCTGTTTCGCCAGTAATCGCGTATATAACTATCCTCATCAACATTGTTACAGTCCAAAAATTCAAGAATGCAGGGTGGAACTGCATCACGCTCCTTATTACATTCAATTGCCCAGCAAGAGAATTGTCTTCCTATAGATGCCACGTACCAGGAAGCTCCTGCCACCTGAAGGCACCAACAATTCTCAAACCAGGTCTCAAATAAATTATTACGAAATGAAAGGGAATGGGAAATGAGTGTTTACATGACTTGCTAACATGAACAGAAGGAGATTATAAGCTGCTCCTGCCCAGGCTGTTTTAGCAATAAAACCTGTAGTTTTGATAATCTGCTGATTTAATGGGAAAATAACGAATAACCTTGGCACATATTGTATGAGAACGATAAGTGCAAGTGTACTTTTGGAATGACCCGAACCATTTCTTTTTGCTGCTGGGATTACATAGCGAATAACAATCTGCAATGGCACTATTAATTAAAAATAACAATAATAAAAGTAGAGTATTAAACTAAATGGATATGTACTGACTTGAGGCAGGGGAAGAGCAGCTGTAAAATCAACGATGAAATCAGTTTTGAGATATCGTATAGCAATTTCACGGGGGTCCATAACAAGCTCACCCCGGCCGAAAACCCTAGAGCTCGGAGCAACAAAAGCTGTGCGGAACTTCATGGCAATGTGAAGGAAGTAAAAGATGTCGGTGAGAGAACGATAGATGGTAATTTCACGGGCGGCTTCGTCATCAGTGGACATACAAGCTCTATCGCTGACGAAAGGTACGTAGAAGTAGAGTGGATCGATGAAAAGAGAGATGAGACAGGTAAGGAGGAAGACATAGTTCCAGCGATTGACGATATCGCTGTTTGGATCGAGAATTTGGCGCCACCATGGCACATCGTTCGAAAATGATTTGTTCTTCAAAGATTGCTGTAAATGACGGAGGTGAGACGCCGGCTTTGCAAATATTCTACTCATCTTCCATGGCGGAGTCCGATATCAAAATCGGATTCCGGAAGATTATCTCTCTTCTGGAAAACACAACAGATTCCAATAATTTTTTTGTATTATGAATGAAACAGTGAGTGAAAATTAGCTCTAGAAAAGAAGGAAGAATGAATGAAGAGTGTTCCATTGAAGCTCCTTTTTTCACCAAAGCTTCCTTTACTGCCATTGAAAATTGTGTGAGGAAAACCTGTGACTTCGGAAGTTTGTAGGATTTGGTTAACAACACATGTCAAAGTTTCAAATTTTAATTAATGAAAATACTTAACATCCTAATCATCATTAGAATTGATTTATTTTCTTCCATAAACATTATTTCATCATACTGGAAAAAAAGGCGGGAAATTAGGTACAATGAAATCTAGTGCGACCACGAAATGGGCCAGGCCCCATTTGGATTCTTTTCTTTGGGTCATTCTTTCGTGACATAACCTCACATGCTTTACTATCGTATATACGTATTGTATTACATCGTAATCTCTTAAATATCTTAAATATAATCTCTTTAATTAACGGGATACTAAAAATTCAAAAATTATTATATTTCACCTCACATCAGCGATTCCTTCCCCAATCTCATTAACCTCCACAACCCATGTAATCCACTTCTTCCTCAAACATTGTCCCAAGTTAACAACCAATTTTTGAATATTAGCAATACATAAAAAGAGGTAAGATTTTCTTTAGGTTTTCGATTTTCTAAAGCATCTCAAATTTATACAATTTCATGTATCTAGGTTGGAGTTTCTCTTTTTCTAAAGTTCGATACTAGTTATTACATTGCTTGAAGTTGTGCTATATCCATAGAGCAATGTGTCATAATTTCAAAAATACTAAATAAATGTGTATAGTATTAATTTAATTTATCAAGTATCAATTCTATACGTTATATTAAAAATATGTATCTCGCATTATGTACATCTAAATATGTAATATATGAGAAGAAGAAACATATACATCTAATATGTATATCTAAATTTCATACGTTATATATAAAAAAAAAACATGAATCTCAATTTGATCATAAGCATATACATCTAATTATGTGTTTCTAAATATGAAATGTAACTGAAAACACATGAATTTAGGAACAAATAGATATCTGTAGAGTATCTATCTTATAGTTGTGTTTAGATTCAATGGACCTCCGTTTTCCTTTTTCATTTACTATTAAATATAGCAGAAGTTTTTTTTTTTCAAAACTATACAAATTAGAGTTAATACCTCAGATGGTCACTCAACTATGCACTTCTCTCTCAGAAAGTCACTCAACTTTGAATTTTAACTCAAAAGTCACTCAACTATTAACTCTTCTCTCAAAAAATCACTCAACTTTGAATTTTAACTCAAAAATCACCCAACTATTAACTATTCTCTCAGAAAGTCACTCAATTTATTTAATTATTTTTTAATTAAAATTTGCTGATCTTAATTGTTTATATAACAAATCAAATTTTTTTAAAATAAAAAATATCATTTGAATCATTTAGTGATCCACCAAACTAACCCGATCCATTAAAAAATATAATATAACCCATTTTATTTTACCTTTAATTCTAAATTAGTCCCTAAAATGGATGTAAACTCCAAGAGCTTTACATTTCAATGTTGTTATTCTTATACCTATTGGATGTACATTCCTCAAAAAATTTTAAAATAAAAAATTTCTTTGTTATATAAATAATTAATATCAGCAAATTTTAATTAAAAAAAACAATTAAATAAATTGAGTGACTTTCTGAGAAAAGAGTTAATAGTTGAGTGACTTTCTGAGAGAGAAGAATATAATTTAGTGACTTTTGAGTTAAAATGGAAAGTTGACTGACTTTCTGAGAGAAAAGTACGTAGTTAAGTGACCATATGAGGTATTAACTCTATAAATTACGACTCAAAAACTCATTAATGATTTCAGACTTTAGGCCTCTCAACTTCCATAAGCAATCATTTTTTCTGATAATCTTAATCCAAAATATATACAATCTTGAATGAATTTATTTCCACAAAAGTGTGGTGCAAAATTGGGTAGGCCACTTGATTTATAAAAAGTGAGAAATGATGCATGGAAGATATGGTTTTGATACGTATACAAAATTAAATAAAGATGCTACACGTTTCCTACAACTTTGTTTCTTTCGATACTCACCATAATTCATTGATAGCGATCGATGTTTTTTTTCTAAAAAAAACATCCCTTGACTTCTCACGTACACTATTATTTGATCTTAATTATTAATATCAATTAATTCAATAATTGGTGTTAATTAATCCAACTTTATGTTGTTTCCTAATACCTCTGTAACATAGTTGAATCAAACTTATCCACACTTTGCTAGCTTGTTTCTTGCACTATGTTGTTTGATTGCAAATGACTGAATAATAAGTAGTACCTTGGCTTCGTTATTGTACATATTAAATTCTTAATAGTAATATTTTATTTACTCTTACTACAAATAAAATGACAATATTACTCTAGGCAATCACTTTTTTTAACCGTTTAATATATCATAGTATTATTTGATTTGAATAATTAGTTGTTATTTACTCTATAATTCAATTTCAATGTACATATTGTGTTAGCAAGGTTCTAGGGATGGAATCGAGAATCTGTTGATTTATTCCAATGATGACTTGATTTCTTCCGCAAAAAATCGTAGCAAAGTTATTCGTTTTAGCAGCCAAATTGAACTTCTCAAGAAATTTTTAGAGGCTCAAATTATTTGTGGTGTTTCTCTATTATATATTTACTACTAATAAAATTTTAATTATTTGTATATTTTTTTATGTGTTAAAATAATAATAATATATAGTATTTCTTTATTGAATTCTTATACTTTATTTATTTATGTCATTTTCTCAGTAATTAAGGTCTTTATAGTAATAAAACTAAAAAAATAATCAATGTTGTGTTAAAATTTTATTTTAAACCGATATTATTTTGAAACGAGGGAATATAATATACAAATAATTAGGATGTTTACACTTATATTTATTTGGTTTTAAGTGATGAATGATATTTTGAATTGATCTGAGAACAACAAAATCAAGTTGGGACACGTTACCTTTCAACTATGTGACCTATACAAGGCACTACATAAATCCGTCCATGGCGCTACTGTCCCACGTAAACTTTATTCCAAAATACTAAATAATATTGTTAAAAAATAAAGAGTTAAATTATTTAATTTTAATAATAGATTTTGAGTTTTAAAAATATTATAAATTATAATATTTTAAAGATATATAAAAATGTTACTACGAAGGAATAATTATTATATTATATATAGAGTACTTTTTGAAAAAGGGAACAATAGTATCATATGTTGATACTCTGATCTCATCTTCAAACCCACTTATATATATATAAAGAAATAAAAATAAATAGTAAAATATTTAAATTATTGCAGATTGGATTGGTCATGCAACTGAATGTTTCCACTAACTCTTTTTATTTTCCTCCTTTTTCTTCGCCCTTTCATAACTATGTTTAAGCAATTAAGGGTATGTTTTTGGTGAAAAATATTTTCTCAACTGGATATCCTACTTATTTTTAAATGTTTAATTGATAAGTATTGAGTAGAAAATATTTTAGTATTTGATTTTTGAATAAAAATATTTTTTATTTTTTTCTAAAGAAGAAAATAATTTTTAAAATTGATTTTTTTTTAAAACAAATAAATTTAGAAAAATTTTGTGAACGGATGGGGGCTGGTAGGGGGCTAGTGGGGTGGG